>NC_064825.1:45339479-45649479 GCF_024166365.1 Elephas maximus indicus
GGGGAGGGGCTGGATGGGCATGGTCTGGATCTGCCCCGACCTCCTTGGGCTGGGTGTCCACTCCCCAAAGTGCCCTGCTGAGCCTCACCATGGCCAAGTAGTTATAGTCGGTGGCCTGGCCCAGGCCCAGCTTCTTCTTCTGTTCTTCGCTCATGCCCTCCAGCATGCAGTAGAACACGTGGTAGTTCCTTTCATCAGGGGCCTGAAAATGTGGGCACAAGCTCTTGGGGTCAGGGAGAGGGGGAAGGAGGAGGCCACCAGGAACCAGACAAGGTCTATGTGGGAGGGAAAGCTGTAAGCATGTTTTACCCTTTTAACAAGTGGCTTTAATGATGGTGGCATTTTGGGCACTGAGGCAAGAAGGCAGCAGCACAGAGCCCTGCAGGTGGTGTGTGCCCCACCCCAGGCCGAGAGTCCTGGGCAGGTACAGCTCTGCCCCTGGGAAGGCCCACATTTGCTCCTGCATTCCCTGGGCTCAGACCCACCTGGCGACAGACACGTGACTTCTCCAGCAGGTACTGCTCAATTTTGGCGCCCTCGATGGCACCCCGCTTGTTGAAATGGATGTCAATGTACTTCCCGAAGCGACTCGAGTTGTCGTTGCGAATGGTCTTGGCATTCCCGAATGCTGTGGCGGGGTCAAGGGTCAAGGGCGAGGCCAGTCCCACCCCAGCCCCCTGCCCTGCCCTCAGAGCCCCAGCCCTACCTTCCAGGATGGGGGTGGCCTCCAGCACCTGCTGCTCAATCCAGGAATGCTGCCCACTGATGGCCGCCAGGAACTGTAAGATCAGCTTCGTGCTCTCTGTCTTCCCCGCCCCAGACTCCCCACTGTGGAGGACATGGAGGGAGTGTGAGGGCCCGTCACAGCCCGTACTGCCCTGGAACACTGGGGCCTCCGCCCAGGCGGCCCTCTCTCCCATCTGTAGAATGGGCTAACAGTATGGACTTAGCAGGACTGAGAGAGCGAAAGGCCCTCGCCCAGCACTGTGCTTTGTCACACCTGAAGGTTAGTCTCCTCCCCCTTCAAACACACCCTCCTCCGTCCATACTTGCCACAGAGCATGGCGCTTATTAGATGCTCAGTCAGTGCTTTGTCTTTTTGCCTCTGCTTGAGAGACAGCACAGACTCTCTGCCTGTGTAAAGCAAGACTGAGATTTCAACTGATTATAAACTTAACAGGAGCCAGCAGTAAACAAGGCTGGCCTTAAAAGCTAACGTGAGCTTGGGTAGCATTAATAGAAATACGAGGCCCAAGAAATGGGAGATGATTCTCTACATTATGACACTACACACAGGGCATAGGGTCTGGTTCTTCAGGAGTTTCATGCCATTTCCAGTAGTGTAAGCAATCCCGAGAAGCATTAAAGCGCTAGGTGCTAAGCCTGGAGCTCCGCACTGGTACTGGGCCACCCACCTGATGATACAGCACTGGTCACGGCTGTTGCGTTTCATGTTGAAGTAGCAATTGTCAGCAATGGCAAAGATGTGGGGGGGCATCTCCCCAATCTTCTTGTTGGTGTACTGGCGGATGTGCTCTGGCGAGTAGATGGAGAGCAGCTGGTAGGGGTTCACAGCCACCAGGATGGAGCCTGTGTATGTCTGAGGGCAACAAGGGACAGGGAGCTCACCACCACCCATGTGGGAAGCTCTGATTCTAGAAAGCTCCCAGACTCTGCCCTGCTCTGTCCTTCTGGAAAGAAGAGCACTGGCTTTGGAGTCAGGTGGAACTGGGGTCAGAATCCTGCCTCCTCATGAGCTGGAGGTGGGGTCTTCAGTCTAGTATCAGGCATGGCTCTGAGTAGGTGCTCCATAGCCTTTGGTGAAGGGAGGGAGAAAGTGGGCCAGAGGGAGGGAGGAAGGGGCCCTCAGCCTCATTTTCTTAATCTGTAAAATGAACATCAAGTAGACATAATATAACTGTTTATGAAGGTTAAAGGAGATGGTGTGTTTTAATATTTGGAGCACACAATAGGTTTTCCTCCAATGTTCGCTCTCACCTTTGACCCCAGGCCTTGCATACCAAATAGATACTAGACAGTGTCCAGTGTAAAGGCTGGATTGATGAGGGGGAGTAGAAGGGGTTGGATCTGGATTTGGGGGGCTGGATGGGCCCCAGTCTCAGCAGCACTGACCCAGGGCAGAGAGGCCCATGCCCTCCTGGCAGTGCTGGGGCAGGGGCCCTTTCCTGGGGGGCTTTCTCTAAGTGGGCACCTCTGTTAGTGAACAGATCGGCTACCTGGAGCTCTGCCACCCAGGGGACAATACAGCCTGCCCCTCCCACCACCAGGGCAGAGGGAGGTGCTCAGGGGTTACTCTTCCCACACCTCCCCCCAAGCTTGAAAAGGTCGGGCCCAGCCTGTAATTGGTGATGTGTGTACATTGAAATCTGTGGCCTGGAGAGGTGGAAGAAAGATGTGACTGGACAGGGGAGGTGACAGCCCCTGCCCCCTCCTACTCAAGGCTCAGCGTATCACACCACAGACACAGCCTCAGCCCATCGCAGCCACGTAGGGGAAGCACTGCCATGGGCACTACATGCCTGGGGACAGGACCACCCGGGGCCAGATGTGGCTGTGCAGTCCTGGCATTGGCCCTCCAAGGCCATGAGACTTGGCCAGGCAGTGCCCCTCCCTGGGCCCAGGAGGGCTCTCCTCCCCCATCCAAGTCTCTTCCTCCAAGCAGCCCACGGCAGAGGCAGTGGAGGGGGAGGAAATACCGACCCAGCTGAGACTCACTGGGGTGACCAACTTCACAGCAAAGCCCAAGCAGGAAGAGATGGGGCAGGGTGGGGGGAAGAGGCAGAAGGGAGCAGCCAGGCCAAGCAAATAAGCCCGGAGTTGGAGCTGACTGATGGTGGCTCTCAGAAACACTCACCCGCCCTCCTCAGCTGGTCTGATGTTGGAAAGTGTCAGAGCAGAAGAAAAGGGAGCTGGTCAGTGGGGGGGGGGGGGGGGGGGGGGCAGGGGGTATGAGGATGTTCTCCATGAGCAGCACCCCACATGGCCCAGGGCTGGGCTAAATTCTCAGATCAGGGCCTGCTGACCCCCAGCCCTCCAGGCCCCATCCCCAAGGCCCCTGTCACCCTCTCCTACAGCCCAGCCCTGCCTTGCTGTGGGAACCAGCTAGATTCTGGTCCACTAGCCAGTAACCTGCTTCAGACTGGGAATCAGGCACAACGAACATCTCTTTGGCAAATCGCTTTTCTAAGGCTCAGTTTTCTCATCTGTAAAATGGGGGTCATTAATGCCTACCTCCCAGGGCTGATGCGAAGACTAAAAGGTATAACCTTTCACAGGTGCCTGGCACAGAGTAACCACTCATGCTGCCACCTTTCCTTCTTCTCAAGATTTTCTTAATAATGTGACACTGAACTATCTGGCTGGTGGCTGCCATGTGGCATGAGGCTGGCTCCATGCATTCATTCAACAGCCCTTTACTGAGACACGTGGGGGCAAGGAGGCTGATGGCCACAAAGCTGGGTGCCAGGGAGGGAAAGCCTGGGTGGAGGAGCTCAGACAGAGGTGCTTGGATTCCATGGCGGGGGGGTGGGGGTGGGGGGAGGAGGTGTGTCAAGTCAGTGGGCTCATCCAAGGATGCAGAGCACTGAGGTGTGAAAGGGCATGACATTTGGGAGGTCGGCTTGAGAAAGGTCACTCCGGCGACCATGGGGGATAAATGGCAGCCACTGAGGCTGGTGGCAGAGGCACTATTTCAGAGCCTAGTGAATCAGCCAACAAGGGCAGCGGAAGAATCAGTGCCAGACAGAGGTGCCCCTGAGTGCAGGCTCGGTGACTAAGAGGGAGAGGAGGTGCTGAGACACCAGGAGAAGCCTTCCTTGCTGGGGACTGGACCCTCTTCTCAGCCCAATGCCCTAGGAGGTCTCCCTTACCATGACTTCCACGACCCTCTCCATTCTGCCCAAGGGTCCTCCTAAGCACCAGAGCCCTGAGCCACCTGCCTCCCGGATGGCTCCACTGGATATCTCCCAGCATGTGAAAACAAGGCTTGCCCTTCTCTCCAAACTGCTGCTCCTCAGCCTTCCCCACTCGGCGAACGGCACCATCACCCATCACTCAAGGCAGAAACCGGGGAGGCCCCTCGCCACTTGCCTTCCCTCACGCCACCCCCACTTCTCTCTATCAGAACGGCCACCCTGAGTCCAGGCCACCATCATCTCCCCACTGGGCTCCCCACTTGTATATTTGCCTCCACTCAGAGTCAGGGTGAGCTTTTCAAAAATCTGACCATGTCACTCCCCCACTAAAACCCCCTAGCATTTCCCATTGCCTTCAGGACAAGGTCCAGACTCCTCTCCCTGCCCACTGACAGGTGCCTGGCACAGAGGGCAGGCCTGACCAGCCTTAGCGTGCCACCACACTGCATCGCCTGGGGTCTCTGGGCAGGAATGCACATTTCCCCTGGCCCTTTATCCAGCTAATTCTGACTCCATCCTTTGGGTTCTCCCCCAGGCAGCCAGGTCCCCCTCCTGTGTGATCTATCATACCACGCACAGTCCCCTTCCCTGCGCTCCCTTGACTCCTCTGCAGCCACTGGTTCAAGGCCTGGTTCTCCCAGGCTGGCTCTCCTCTCTTTACCCAGGGCAAGTAGATGTAGCTCAGCAAACGTTTGCTGAGTGACTGAAAGAGTGACTAAATCAATGAGTGGAGAAGAAATTGAGTGGACAGCATTGGCTGCTGTCCATAGGAAATAGGGAGCTGAGGGGACAGGCCTGACAGAAACACAGCAGCCGTACCCATGAGACAGGAAGGAGAGCCAGGGTATGTGCTGAGTGGATAAAGCACAGTGTGACAGTAATGTTACCTGTGTGTGTGTGAGTGTATACAAATATATACATGATGTATGTATATAAACCAAAACCAAACCTGTTGCTGTCAAGTCGATTCTGACTCATAGCGACCCCTATATATGTATATATGTGTACGTATTTTATATATATATATATATATATATGTGGAAACCCTGGTGGCATAGTGGTTAAGTGCTAGGGCTGCTAA
This sequence comes from Elephas maximus indicus, assembly GCF_024166365.1. NCBI lineage: Eukaryota > Metazoa > Chordata > Mammalia > Proboscidea > Elephantidae > Elephas > Elephas maximus. The sequence continues at coordinate 45,344,496 of NC_064825.1, forward strand.
CCAAAAGGTTGGCAGTTCGAATCCACCAGGCACTCCTTGGAAATTCTATGGGGGCAATTCTACTCTGCCCTATAGGGTCGCTATGAGTCGGAATCAACTCGACCGCAATGGGTGTGGGTATATATATATGTATGTGTGTACATATACAGTATATACATATACATGCCTAGCCCTTCTCTTGAAGATACATAAGAAATTAGTTACAGTTCTCTTCCTGGTGGGAGGAAAACTTTTCAATTGTGTAAGACATATATCCATTTTAAAATAAATAATGCAAACGAGCCCTATTTCTTCAGCGAGGGGGACCCACCCTCCTCAGCAAAAGGTCAAGGACAGGTCAATTGCCAGGTGGAGCCCCATGGGGCTCAGGACTTTAGAGCTTTGGGACAGCTCTCACTCCATCACCTCCTTTACTCTCAGAAGACCTCTGTGAGGTATGGTCATAGCGCCCTTTTCCGATGAGAGAGCTGAGCCTCAGGGAAGTGGAAGGACCTGCCAAGGTCACACAGCAAAGCAGGGGAGGACTGGGATGAGCGAGAACCCTGGCAACAGAGCCCCAGCTCTCTCGCGCCTCTCTACCTGGGCTTTCCCAGATCCCAGGAACACAGCTGGTAGTGGGGGCTGTGGGAAGAGAGCAAGGAGGCTTGACCACAACTGGCAATGAGACCCAGGCACACCCCAGCCCTCTCTATCCTCTGAGGCTCTCGGTATTGCTCTCTGAGGCCCTTCTGGTCACTCTCTGTAAGGGTCTATGGTCACCAGAGGATTAATGCCCAACTGTCCAGCAGAGTCATCTTGCTCAAGTCTCCAGTAATAAAATCTGCCCTTTGGAGCCACAGGATGGGGTGGGAGAGAGATAAGGAGCTATTCCCAAGCCAAAGACACAGCATAGCTGGTCCCCAGGACCCCTCTCCAGGGCCCAAGAAACACACCCCTGGAGTTGTGGCAAGAATCAATTTCACCTCAATCCCCACCTCCTCCAGGAAGCCCTCAAGCCTGCCAAACCTGGGGACCTCTCCTTTAGTGGGCCATGGAGACCACATCCTGGGACTCAAACACCATCCCAGAGTTACAGAAATCAGTCCATAAAGTCTCCTCACTGAGCCAGAGGGAAGGCCGAAGGCAAAGAGGTGCAGGGACTGCCCTAAGCCACATGTCAAGACATCCTACCTCCAAGACCAGGACTTCGGTCCCTGCTTGGCATCAGGGAGCCCCGGGTCTCAGGCCAATTCCACTATCCACTCCCTGCAGGACTCAGGGACAACTCTTGGTTTCTGGGACCACCCAAGGAGGGATTGCTAGGTGTTCCCTGAGGGCTCTCCCCTGTTCTGGGGTTCCTGGGGCTGGTTTGTGTCCCTGGGGTGCTATCCCTTAGGCTCTTGGGGCAGGACAGCTGGAGGCAGACAAGCCCAGGGTAGACAGTCAGGGACAGAGTGTCCACCTGGCCACTGGTAACCTGAGAAAATCCTGGGTGCATGGGGCTGCCGTCCAGGGTAACCTAATTCCTGCAGCCACAGAGGATTGCCATGGTTAGGGACAGGTACAGTTTCTGGGTGGGACAACAGTCCTATTGCTTCTTCAAAGCTCTGCTCCAATCCTATCTCATCCACAGAGCACAGAATCATAGACTTAGCAAATCAATGAAACCTCTCTGAACCCTGAAATTCTTGAGTATATATCCTCAAACCAGTAGACACCCAGACTCTTAGTCCCATGGACCATCAGAGCTGGGCCCCTTCCAGGTCCTATGCTTGGCCTCCTGACCATGAGACCCTGAACAAGAAGGCAGCTTAGACCACCTCCTCTTGACTCCTTCCCTGCCCCTCCACAGGAGATGGTGCATGTCCCCCCACCCTCTCCCTCACCCAGAAAAGAGGTCAGAAAGAATAACGGTGAGAACTTCTAATGAGGTAGCTGCGCAGATCTCAGGGTTTTCTGCAGAATCCATAAAACTCTGGGATTATTTTCTTTGATCCCTAGTCAGCCTAAACCACTGCCATCTCAAGAATATGTCAGGTAGACCTCTCTGCTGGTGGCCAGCTAATGAGTCCTGCCCCTCTCCCCACCCCTCAAAAATTTACAAACAAGATTCACTGTTCCCAGATGGAAGGTTTTCTTTTGTTTTGCTTCCCTCTCCTTTATAAGAGGACCTCTGGTGGCACAACAGTTAAGTCCTTGGTTAACTGAAAGGTTGGCAGTTCGAACCCACCAGGCAGCTCCACAGGAGAAAGACCTGGTAATCTGCTCCCCTAAAGATTACAACCAATAAAGCCCTAAGAGACAGTTCTACTCGGTCACGTGGGATCACCATGAGTCGGAATCGACTCCACCACACCTAACAACTCTTTGATAAATCCTAGTCCCTCAGCGGTTTCAAGGCCTACAGAAGGCACATGAACCTGTGGTACAAATCGCCTCCTTTCCCAACCAAGCCACGGCCCAAAAGAGAGGATGAGCAACCGAGTCGTGCAGCTGTGGACAGACCAGTCCCTGTCCCCCAGCGGCTGGCCTGGTGGGCTCAGCAGGCTGGGCCCACTGAAGAGATGGGCATTTGGGCTGGATGGGCGGGCTTTGGGCTAGAGGGGTGGGAGGAGGGGGTCGGCACTCACGTAAATGAGGTGGTCCCGGTAGCGGATGAGCAAGTTGCGCAGGATGCCCGCCTCGTTGAGGTCCCCCAGGCGGATCATGTCCTCCACACCGTGGACCGACGTGGGGTGCATGGGCTTAATATGCGTGGCGTTCTGCGGGGAGATCCAGTGTTCCTGCGGGAGGCACGAGTGGCCACGTCAGGTCGCACTCAGAGGGCTGAGGCTGCACGTTGCAAGGAAGGGGCCCCGGAGTGGCGGGGGCCCGGGCTCTGTGCGACCCTGGTAAGGGTCTCGTCTTGTCTCACGGCCAAATCCCCTCAGTTCGAAAAGGTTTGAGTACCCTCATCCTCACTCCCGAGGAAGCTCTCTCTGCAGACTAAGAGGTGGGCAGGGCAGGGACTTTAGGCCCACCTTACTTTGTCGCTAAAGGGATTAGAGTTCCCGCGGTCACTCTGCAGAATGGCGCCGAAAGTAATCATTGGCGTTAGACAGCCTTGGTTTAAAATCCAGGCTCTGGTAAGCAAATGCATAGAAAATCTTTCAGATCCTGCCGAGAGTAAACTAGCAGGCCTAGGTCACCGGGGGAGCTACTTTAGATAGAGTGGTCAGGGACCACCTGTCCGAGAAAGTGACATTTGAGCTGAGACCTAAGTGATGAGAAAGAGACCACTATAAGGTGTGGAACGAGGGAAGAGCCAAAGCAAAGCCCCTGAGATTGGTGAGGGTTTGGCCCATTCAAGGGAAAGCCTGAAGGCAGGGCAGCTGCAGTGGAGGTGGGGAGAAGTGGGCCCGTTCGGTATATGTTTCACGTGACTTGCTGGTGTATGTGGAGCAAGGCAAGAACTTTCAGTGCCTGTAAGAGGAATCTTAAACTAGGTCTGAGATTGACTACCGGTACCCCCTACTCCAATGGTTAACCCCCTACTCTTCCCTGCAATATTTCCTGCTGCCACAAGGTGGCAGGCAGGCGACCATCTGGACAATAGCATTGGCTCTTGCTACAGGCAAGGGCGCTTGCAAAGCCCTGGCTCAGGCTAGCAGAGTTTCCTCAGGGCGCTGGAAGCCTCTCCTCCCCCAGGTGGTCTCCAGCACCTTCTCCATACAATCCCAGCCTCTCAGGTCAGTGAGAATCAGACCTATGCTCTGGCCACGGCCTGAGTTAAGCCCCGTGGCTCCCTGGGGCCCCCTCCTAGTTCCCAAATTCCAGGACCTAGATCAAGCAGGAATATGACTTTTGGGAGCAAGAGGACCTCTCTTCCCGGCTCAAGCCCTCAGACTATCACATGTCATGTCCTCTTGCATCTTATCCACCTCCGGGTTGCCTCTGGGATAACCACTCCCAACAGCCAGACAGCAAGAATCTGGGCATCAACACCATCCCTTGCCCTGCCCCCCATCCAGCTGGTCACTCAGCCCTGACCAATCAACCCCCTAAAGGGCTACTGGGGAGCAGTGCTGTCCTCAACCACCTCGAGTCCCCACCCTGATCCAGGCCACCAACTCTCAACTGGCCCTGGCCCCCTACCACTTGTTGTCCTCCACCTTACCTCCAGCTCTCCCTTCCAATCTCTCATCCACCTGGGAGTTTCCTCAAGCACCAGCCTGACCCTATCACTCTGGGGCTTTCAGCCCTTCCCCGACTCTCCCCACACTCCTTGGCCTAGCATTCAAGGCCCCACATGAGCTAGACACAGGGATGGCTATCCTTTGCCCCGGCTACCCTGTACTTCCAAGCCAAAGAAGGTTGGTCTTCACTTCCCCAAACACCTCTGTGACTTTGCTCATGCTGTTCCCTCCACTTTCTTTCTACTTGTCCTTTCAGGCTCAGCTCAGATGTTGCCCAGATTCTGAAGCTTCCCTGACAATGCTGCCTGCACACACATGCTCCACCTATACTGCTCCCACCTCCACCCAGGCTGGATTTGGGGCCTCCTCTGGGAGGTCTTCCTCTGGACAAGGCAGTGGTCACACTGGTTGCCATGGTCTGAGTGCAGTTCTGGCCCTGTGTTCCTGATCTGCCCCAAGGCTGGGAGCTCATGGAGGCCAGATTCCAAGTCTGATCCATCCCTGAGCGACAGTGCCTCATACGAAGCTGGGAACAAAGGACGTGCCAGGGAATCTCTGATGGGACAGATGGTCAGCAGGCAATAGCTAGGGACCAGGTCTGAGGTAGGAGTAGAAGTCCAAAAGCTGGAGAAACCCCAGAAGTCCCCACTTCCAGCCCCTTCACTTTACATGAGAAATCTGAGGCTCTGAGCACAGTGGTGACCTGCCAGGGCCCTCAGAGGAGTCAGGGACAGGGCCAGCCAAAGCCCACCACTCTGGTCTCCTCGGCATTTGATGGCACTTACTGGGCCAGGAGTATTTCAACCATTCAGGCCCTCTCCAAGGCATTTGTAGGCCGAGTGATGAGGTTCAAGAACCCGCCTCGACTTTCCAATCCTGTGTGGAACATTCCTCTCTCCCAGACACCTATTTCTTGATAAAAGTTAATCCAGTTGGAAAATTCCCCTTGCCTGGTCCCCACTCCCTAGCTCAGTCCTAGGCCCAGCATGGGCTGCAGGGGAGAAGGCTTCTGGGCAAGCTGTCTGCCTCCGTGCCTCTACTCAACCTCTGGTCCCCGCAATTCTTCCCTGTGATAGTCAGCACAGAGGTTGAGAGACTGGCAGTTAAATACCCTGTGCAAGTCACTGTGCCTCCCCAAGCCCCCACAACCTCATCTATAAAATGGGAATAATAACAGTGTCTTCTTCCTGGGGATGTTGGGGAACTAACTGATATAGTAACAGCCAAACTTAGTTGATAGTTCACTCCCTCCAGGTCTGTAAAGCACTGGGGCCTGGTAAATGTTCAACAAGGGCTGGGTATTACTACGCTAATGCTTTCTAGTTCTACAGAGGAGACATATGTTCTCACCGTTCCCCACTGTCAGAAAGAATTACTATCTCCTTATTTTACAAGTAAGGAGCCAGGCTCAGGAGAGGTAAAGTGACCCACCCAGGATCACACAGCCACAGAGTTAAATGGCAGAATTGAGCCTCTCCTCACCTCTTTCCTGCATAGGGTTCCCAGCTGAGGTCACCACCCCTCAGCTCAATGTCCACAGCACATAGACATGAGCCAAAGTGTAACCAGGGCAGAAACCGAGGCTTGGCCCTGAAGGAATACCAGAGAGAGAGAGAACGCGCACACGTGGCCAACTCTAGGGACTTGGAAGCATTAAGTTAAGAGCTGGCCTGGGACTGAGAAAGGAACAGCAGGCTCTGTAAAGGAAGGTAAAGATGGGTACACCTGGCAGTAGGAATGGCTTGGACAAAGGCAAATCATTGGGATTCCAGTAAGGACAGGAACTATAAACTTTCGTTCATTCATTCAGCAAGTCTTTATGGAGAACCTGCTCTATGCTCTGGGGAATCAGAAGTGATCAGCCTGGTCCTTGCCCCCACGGTGCTGGAAGCCTGTGGGAAGACAGGTGGGTAAAGATGTTGGCCTGAGGGGAGTTGACGGATGGGAAAAGCACCTTGAAAGAGGAGTGGAAGGGCCAGAATGCTGCTGAAGCAAACCCCAGCCCCCCAACCCGCTCTCTGCCAGCCAGTCATGCCCCTCCCCGTTCTGCAGCTCCCACTCTCAGGCCTTGGTGGGGGCAGGGTAGGAGGGGACCTCTGGGATCTGGTGACACAGAGTTATGGGACACCATCTGACATGCAACATGAACCAGGTGAAACTCAAGACTTCAGGCAGAGTCCCTGCCCCCTCTTGGGGAGGGGCTCCAGGCAGGTCTGTAGGCCCATCAGTGCTGCCATCCCAGCAGGTGCCCCCCCACCCCCGTGGCTGCAACCTCACAATGGCTTCCTAGAAGGTCCTAGAACTGGAGCTCCAGGAATGACCTTGCAGGAGCTCCAGTTCTAAAGTTCAGGGAACAAAAGCGTGGTGAACAGAACTTGAGCCCAGAGGGGGCAGAGCTGCCACTGAGAAGTTGAGGGTTAATGGGCACCCCTGGAAGCCACAGGTCCTAGGTTCTAATCCCAGCACCATCACCTGCTAGCTGCATGAGTAGTCATGGTGGCCCCTCTCTGTGCCTCAGTTTCTCCATGAGCCCTGGTGGCACAGTGGTTAAGAGCTCGGCTGCTATCCAAAAGGTGGGCAATTTGAATCCACCAAGCGCTCCTTGGAAACTCTATGGGGCAGTTCTATTCTGTCCTATAGAGTTGCTATGAGTGGGAATCAACTTGAAGGCAACGGCAACAGGTTTGGTTTTTTGATACCATGACCCAATAGAGTGAGACTATAGGCACTTTCAAACACTAACTTTACTGAGATGTTCCACGCCTGTAATCTCATTTATTTGTCAACAACCCTGTGAGATAGTTATTACTAACCCCATTTTACAGAAAAGGAAACTGAGGCTCAGAAGGGGAGGAGATTTGGCCAAGGCTGCACAGCTAATAAATGGGTGAGATGGGATTTGAACCCAGTCTGTCTGACCACAAAGCACCCCTGCGCCTGAGGAGCTCCCAGTCTGATATCACCCCCACCCTCCCAGTGCACACGCACACTCACATACGGAGAGACACACATCTCTAATACCAGGCAGAATGGATTGAAATGCTTATGGAAGTAGAACAAGTATCCTGTGGCATACCCTGTGGCAGAAGGGGGGCTCCCTCTCACTGGGGTAGAGGGGAAGGCTCCAAGGAGGAGCGGGGGTCTAAGAGACAGAAGTAGGGGCACAGCCACCACCTCTGCTGCCTGAGGCAGGTCATTGCCTGGTCCCTTTCTCAGGTCACCTGTAAGCATGAGTCTCCCCCAGGCTGGGGGGTGAGGGGACTGGGGAGCTACTCACATTGCCTTCATCATCCACCACCTGGATCTGCCCAGAGTCACAGAGCTTCACCACTGCCCCGATGGGCACGTCAAACTCTTGCCCGGATCTCAGGTCCATCCAGACATAGTCCCCCTGTGGGTGAGAGAACCCCAGCTGGGTGAGCAGGGAGGGGATCAGGCACCCCCTCCAGGCAGTCCCATACCCCTCACTCCTGGAGGTTCTTCTGCCAACTGTGGAAAAGGGAAAAGAGGGGAACTTGCACTTGCGAAAGGCCTTCTGGTGCCAGGCCCTAGCCTGGGCACTTACGCAATATCATCAAGCCCTCCTCCATGGCTGCCATCACTCTCTCCATTTTACAGATGAGTAAGTAGAGGCTCAGAGAAGGAAAGAGCCAACAGAGAGCTGGGCAACTTCAAGCCCAGCCCTGCCTAGCTCTCCCCACTGCCCTACACCCACACTTATACTACAGACTCTCTGGGGTGGACAGGAACACCAAACTACCCACACCACTTCCTCTGTCCAAAAGGAGGCGCTACCCAGACTGTGGGTGAATGCTGCAGCCTCCAACACCCCTGGGGTGAATTCTCACAGTTACAGTAACAGGTACCTCACAGTGACACTGTTCTGCACTGGGTCCTATGATAAGAGTTCAACCACACTGTCTCCTGGCTTGTGGGGAAAGCCTGATCTCAAGGGAGGAGGGTTTCATATCGGCATGCCCTGCGGCATCTAGCACAGGGCCTGGTTCTCAGGACATGCTCTTTAAGAGCTCAGGGAAGCCAAATCTAAAACTCAGACAGAGTCAGTTGAAACAGACTTTGCATAGTCCCTTCCAGCACTGAGATAGATATTTAACAAACATGTGCTAAGCCCCTACTGAGTGCCAGGCAGGATCTAAATGCTGGGGGTCAAGCTGCGACCATGAAGTCTACAATCTAGTTGGGAAGAGACAGAAAATAAACAACTGAACAAATATACCAACATGGTCACTTCAGACAGTGATGACTGCTGTGAAGAAAATAAACACACCAATAAGTGGAGAATGACTGAGCCAACCAAACTCAGCCTCAGTAGCCGGAGAGGCAACTCTGTGGAGGGGACCTCTGAGTTGGGACTGAAGGAGCCAGCCAAGGAACGAGGCAGGGGATAGTAACCTGGCCAGAGGGAATGGCAAGTGCAAAGGCCCTGAGGCAGGAAGGAACAGCAGGGAGGCCTCTGAGATACAGGCAGGGGCCAGACAAGTAGGGCCTCGTTGGCCTGGGGATAAGAGTTTGGATTTTATTCTAATTGTAATAAGAGGGTTCCTTCTGGGTGTTTCCCAAATTCCCCAGGATTTTGAGAGAACTTAGACATCCTAATAAAAATTTAAGTTAATATCAAGCAGCAATCAAAAACATAGCAGTTGATAAACCTGATTTGAAACGAAATAAACCGATGGCCTAGTGGAAATAACTCTGGGCTATCAGTCAGGAGACACGGGTTCTAGGCAAGTCACTGACTTCTCTGAACCTCAGTTTTCACATGCCATAGAAGGTGGTGGGCTCAGTGAGCACCAAGATCACCTCATCACTGTTTTGGCTTCCTCCCCAAACTCCCATGGAAACCAACTCTTTTCAGCCACAGCTGTCACTGGACCCCGGCTCCATGAGATGGGAGCTTAGCACATGTTAGAGGTAGGCTAGCTCCAAACCTAAGCTTTCTCCAAGAAAATGTCAGAAAAATTTGAGAGGTTTGGGGAGGGGGTGGAGGAGAACTCATGATTACTGAGCACCCACTGTGTGTCTGGGCTCCATGGTTTGCTTCCCAGAAGGCGATCCATTTAATCCTCACGATTGCCTTAGAAGCAGACTCAAGCTGTGCTGCCTGTCGCTGGGCTCACCCACCCTAAGTGCTGGCTGATGGATTGCTTGCCTGATCACCTGACCCAGCCTGTGCCCAGGCCACTCAAAATCAGTGCCTGATGAGACTGTGAGCATCTGGAGGACAGAGCCTGAAACAAAACAGGGCGAGTCAGGAGACGCTGGTTAGGAGAGGGAGGGAAGAGAGGAAGGCAGATGTGAAAGAATATGAAGCTTTATTGAGGGGCAGGGAGTGCCGGGGGGAGGGCCAAGAAGAAGGAGTCCTGGAAAGGGCTCCCAGATCTAACTCCTACAGCCTCTCCCATCCCCAAGGCCACTCCCCAGGCAGCCCATAATTGCATTTGGCTTTGTTGGGGGTGCCCCACTAGCGGCCTCACCTCAAACTGAAGACCCTATTTGTGGCTGTGTAATGCAGGGCAAGCCCCAGCTTCTCAGCTGTCAAATGAATGGCTGGAGCAGAGGGTCTCCAGCTCTATGGGCTCTGGGCCTTCAAGTGGTTGTATCCTAGAATGATTCTGCCTGTATGTTTCACTATTGTAGAGCTCCCAGTGGTGCCATAAACCCGGGGAAGACTTCCTCCAGCTGAGCACACATCCACAGGGAACATGTAGTCAGGAGATCTGAGTTCTAGTCCCAATCCTTTCACTAACTTGCTGTGTGACTTTGGGTAAATCATTCAACCTCTCTGGGCTTCACTTTTCCCCAGCCTTCCAAATGGATGGAGTCAGTGCATGTGAAGATGAGAAATCCATGCAAATCTAAGCTGTCCTTGATGTCTATGCTCCTTCCCTCCCAGGCATCAAGCCCCATACAGGATTAATGTTAACTTCCCACAGGGCCTTAGCCCTTTGTGCTCTTCCCTCCTCTGGGACAGGGCACTCCCCTTTGTGGAGTGAAAAGGGGTCTGTTTCAGGACTTTCTCCCCTCCCTTATGGTCACAACCACTCCTCTGGGACACTGGTTTCGTTAGTCCATTTTCACAAGTGGGAAAGCTGAGCCAAGTGACTGACTTGTCTGTCAGGGTACCAGTGAGCAAGGAACAGGGTCCAGTAGTCCAGTTACTAACTGTCGATGGTATAGGGACCCTGCAGCCCTGCTTTCCTTCCACCAGTCACTCAGCCAGTCCACAAACCTTTACTGAGACTGCCCTGTGCACCTGGAAGCACTTGGTGTTCTGCACCTCGGCAAAGACCGGGAAGCCCCTTTCTGACGCTGGCCCACCGCCTCGGGCTTTCCAAGTAGGAAACCTCCCGGTCCAGGGAGGGCCAGCCTGGGCCAAGTTCAAGCCGGGAGTCAAGGACCGCTTGTGGCACCACAGGCCACAGTCCGCGCGCACCCTAGCGCTTTGCGACCTACGGCCTACCTGGCCAGGCGGGGAAACCGAGGCCGGGGCGGTGTCCCCAGAGCGCGCCCCTCCCCCTCCCGGCCCGGGCCTCACCGGCAGGACCGCGAAAGTCTTGAACGCCTGGTTCAGGCTGCGCACCAGGGCCCACTTGCCGGGCTGCCTGGCGCACGGCTCCGTGGCCTCGGTGGCCTCGGCAGGGTCGACGGGGGGCTCCATGGCGCTGAGGGTCTGGCGGCGGCTAAAGCGGCGGCAAGGCTTGGGCTCCCTAATTCACCTAATCCGGTGCGCGCCGCCCGCCCGGGAACCCTAAACCGGGCCATCTGCCGCGGGCCCATGGCAACGGAGGCTTAGGTGACGCCCGCTGGCGGGAACGGGGAGGGGTCGCCCGCGCCGCTCCGACCCTCTCCCATCACAGCGGGACCCCAACTCCGCAGGTTCCTCCGGACTTCGCTTGGAACACAGCGGGTGGCAGCCCAGCAGCCGAGCCGCGTGTACCATGGAATAAACGTGGCTCCTGGAGCTTCACCTTGACTGCAGTTTTGGAGAAAATCCATACACTTTCTATGAAGAGAAACGCGGGAATGTTATAAAGTAGAAGTCAATAAACTCCAGGAATTTTTAAGACGAATCAACAATCTTTCTGGCTTGCTGGCTGCCTCTTGGGAAGTAAAGGCAAATACAAATCGTTCTCCTGGGAGGGGGAGGGGGGACAACTTGGCAGGGAAAGCCCCTAAAAAAGCCAGTCTTTGGTGAGGTCAACAGTTATCTTCAGCCTGAAGAGGGGGCACCGAGGCCTGGTAGGGTGGTGTTCCATGGGTTCCCCCAGACAGCTGACCCACCCCTGATGGCTCAGAGCTCACCCAAAAGTGGGCACCAAGCTGAGCTCCCCTGCCTTGGTGGCCACCCAGGGCTGGGCATCTGGCTCAGGGTCTGTGCTGGGCTCTGAGCCACAGCAGCCACCTCCCTCACCCACACTGAGAGGGCATGGAACATTCAGGTCCTGTGACCCTCTGTCCACTACCCCCTCCACCCTTCTTCCCTCCCCCTGCTTATCTTTCTCCTCCTCCCCTCTCGCCTCCTTCTTTCTCTTCTCTCTTCAAGGTCTCCTGTTGCCATTTTTGGCCCTCGGCACTGTCTGGAATCCTGGAAACCCAACTGCTACCCGGACAAACAAGCAAACAACAGCGGGTTGTGGGTGGTGGCAAGAAAGTACGCAGTGATGCTTCACCCAGAATTCAAAACTGCTCAGGCTGGATCCAGGGCTTTCTTCTACGTAAACTCCTTGTCAGGAGACCCAGGGCTCTGCCATCGAGCACAAAGCTGACTGACTTCAGCGATTCCTACCCATTCCCTGTGTGTTCTCAGGGACCCTGCTCTCTGAAGGAGTTCTTCTCCAGTCAAGCCAAGAACGAGTACATCTTTTCTTGCCTGCCTGCCCATGAGAATCCACTTGAACAGCAATCAGGTCCTCAGACACAAGGAAGAGCCAGTGGTGGACATCCATCCAGGCATCCTTCTGCCTATTCATTTAACCGGTCTATCCATTTAACCAACCTAAACTGAGCACAAGCTCAGACTAAAACACAGGGAACACTGATAAACAAGACACGCCCTCAGAGCTCCCGACTGGTGAGGTGGACAGACCCAGACACAGATAAGGATGTACCACTAGATAAGAGACAATGGTCCTGGAGAGACAAGATAGCATAGCAGCTAAGAGGTTGAACCCTGGAGCCAGATGGCTTAGGTTCAGTCTGGGCTGGGCCACTCACAAGCTGTATAATCTTGGGCATGTTGTTCAACCTGTATGTGCCTTTGTTTCCTCATCTGTCAGAGGACAAAATAACAGTAGTACTACCTCTTGGGGCTCTTGTGAGGATTAAACAAGTAAACACATGCAACACACTCAGATCAGTGCCTGTTACAGTACATGCTGTGTGAGTGGTTGGTTTTTATTAACTGGAAGAATCATGTTGGGGTAACATCTGGGTGTTATGATTTTCCAGGCAGATATATGAGGGAAGGGAATTCTAAGAAGAGGAAAGAGCAAAACACAGAGAAACAGCGGTGAGAAGGAAGAGATTGTAAAGCAGGTCCAGTGGACGGAGAGAGGCCCCCTGGGGGAGACCCTGCAGGCGCTGAGAGCCTGGGCCTGCCTGGACTCAGACCCATTGCTCAACCCTCTGCACCTAGGCCTCACCTGAGCTGAAACTTGGGGAACAAGTTCCTTCTCTGAAGGTGGCCTGGGAACAATCACACCCAGATCCTTTCCCAGATCTAGAGCCTACTGTAGCTCCAGCCTCATCTTCTGTCACTCTGACTTCATAGGGATCTATCTGAGAAGGCTTCACCCCACTTATTCTCTTTCCTGGTCCCACCCAACCACCAAGACTCCACTGAGCCATCTGCTCTTTGCTCCTCACACCTTTCTTCCCAGTACCCTCTGCTCTGTACTCCCTTGGTGCCTCACACAGACTCCTGGTGCTGCCCTCACCCCACCTCACCACCATCCAGTCCAACCCCCGCCCACCCATTTTATAGATGGATAGACTGAGATTCAGAGGGGGACAGGGATCTACCAAAGGACAGACAGAAAATTGAGACAAAAAGCTTTCAGGAAATAACCGTCATCAATAAGTGATGTCAGTGAAAATGGCTAAATAGGAAACTCCAAGAGCCCATCCCTCCAGAGAAACACTGAAAAACCTGGGAAAAAACTGTCAGAATCAACTTTATCAGAACTCTGAAAAATAGAGGTTTACAGCAACGAAGCAAACATTTAAACAAGAAAAAGACAACTGAAACCTGTTAAGAGAGATTAGTGGCATTTAAACTTACCTCCCTCCCCCTCCCAGCTTGTTGAAAGTCTTAAAGATGGCAGCCTGCATCCCTGGTGTGGGTTCCTGGAACCAGAGGGAGCAGAGCGGACATTCTTCTCAAAGAATTGTGGTTATCTATTTTTTACCTGTCTGGGGGCTTCCTGAAGGTATAATGCAAAGGGCTTGCCTTTATTTCCCCAACTTGGAACTCTTCTGAGAAGCAGCTACACTATGGGTGGAAGATATTGGTCAAATGCATTCAAAGGCAAATGAACTACCCACTGCCACCTGGGATAGAGAATATAATCTGGGGCAAATGATAAACACTTTTAAAAGCCTGGGCAGAAAAGCTGGGGAATGAGATGCTTTGGGGATTAAGGGCTTTGAAAAGCTCCCACATACACCAAAGAATCTAAAAGGCCGTCCTCATGCTTAGAGTTGTACATGTGCTCAGAAAAGACCTGAGAAGGTGCTAAGCATCCACCTCTGGTCGACCTTCCAGCTCTATGTAAGCAGGAGGTGAAGGATAATGCGGAGTTGTAAATGGACTAATTAAGAATGGAAGGTGTGCCCAACACACACACAGAACCCGACTGCAAAGACCAGGAGTTGTTTTTTTGTTTTTTGTTTATTTATTTAGGCTTCAGGCATTTAGATACTCCCATTACTCTACATGAGGAAGAATATAATCTTCATGGTGGGGTGGTGGTGGAGATCTTGCAGAGAAGTCACTAAACAAATAAGCAACTACAAACTACACATAACAAGCAGCAACAACAAACCCTGAGGAAGAGGGGAGAATCTGACTTCCAGATTTACCACATTATAATATTCAAATGTCTAGTTTTTAACAAGAACAACAAAAAAAAAATGATAAGGCATGCAAAGAAATAAGAAAGCATAGCCTATTCACAGGAAAAAAAAAATTAATAAAAACCGCCCCTGAGGAAGCACAGACACTGAACTTACTAGAGAAAGACTTTAAATCTACTATCTTAAATATGCTCAGAGAACTAAAGGAAGCCAGGCGAATGATGTCTCATCAAATGGAAACTATCAATAAAAAAATAGAAATTGTAAAAAGGAACCAACAAGAAATTCTGAATCTGAAAAGTGTGACTGAAATGAAAATTCCACTAGAGGGTTCAACAGCAGATCTGAGTAGGCAAAAGAAAAAATCATCAAACTTGAAGATAGGTTGATTGAGATTATCCAGTCTGAGAAGCAGAAATAAAAAAGAAAGCAGGAAAATGAACAGAATCTAAGAGACCTATGGGACACCATCAAAAATGCCAACATTTGCATAATGGGAGTCCCAGAAGGAGGACAGAGAGAAAGAGGCAGAAAGAATACTTGAAGAAATACTGGTAGAAACTTCCCCAATTTGATATAAGACATGAATCTATACATTCAAGAAGCTTAATGAACTCCAAGTACAATAAACTCAAAGAGATTAACACTGAGACACATTAAAGTCAAATCATCAAAAGCCCAAGACAAAGAGAGAATCTTGAAAGCAGCAAGACAGAAACAACTGATCATGTACAAAGGATCCTTAATAAGATTAGCAGTTAGTTTTTCATCAGAAACCATGGAGGCCAGAAGCAGTGGTACAATGTATCTAAAGTGCTGAGAGAAAAATCAACCAGGAATTCTATATTCAGAAAAACCATCTTTCAAAAACAAGGGAGAAGTTAAGACATTCCCAAATAAACAAAGGCTGAGATAGTTTATTTAGTTTATTACCACTAGACCTACTCTACAAGAACTGCTAAAGGAAGTCCTTCAGGCTGAAATGAAAGAATACTAGATGGTAACTCAAAGTCATGCAAAGAAATAAAGAACACCACCAAAGGTATCTACATAGATAAATATAAGAGCTAGTGTTATTGTATTTTTTATCTGTAACTCCTCTTTTTTCCCTATGTGGTTTAAAAGACAAATGCATAAAACAATAATTATAAATCTATTTTAATGAGCATGCAATGTATAAAAATGTAAATTGTGACAATAACAGCACAAAGGAGGAGGGCTGGAGCTGTATAGAATGAGAGCTTTTGCATACTATTGAGCCTATAACTACATAGTTATGAAGTTAAGATGTTAATCGTAAACCCCAAGGTAACCGCTAAGAAAATAACTTTAAAAAAAATACAGAAAAGGAAATAAGAAGGGAATCAAAACAGTACACTAGAAAAAAAATCAATTAAACTCAAAAGAAGGCAGTAACAGAGGAACTGAGTAAACAAAGACATAAGATATACAGAAAACAGCAAAATCGCAGGACTAAGTCCTTCCTTATTAGTAATTTTGGAAACCTTGGTGGTGTAGTTTTTATCAGTAATTTTGGAAACCCTGGTGGTGTAGTTTTTATCAGTAATTTTGGAAACCCTGGTGGTGTAGTGGTTAAGTGCTACAGCTGCTAACCAAGAAGTCGGCAGTTTGAATCCGCCAGACGCTCCTTGGAAACTCTGTGGAGCAATTCTACTCTGTCCTATAGGGTCACTATGAGTCGGAATCGACTCTACGGCAGTGGGTTTGGTTTGGTTGGTTTTATCAGTAATTACATTAAATGTAGATGGATTATACTCTCTAATTGAAAGACAGAATGAATTAAAAAAAAAAAAAAAGAGCCAAGTATATGCTGTCTCAAGAGACTCACTTTAGCTCCAAAGACCCAAATAGATTGAAAGCAAATGGATGGAAAAAGATATTCTATGCAAATAGTAACCAAAAGAGAGCTGGGGTGGCTATACTAATATCAGACAAAATAGACTACGTCAAAATTTGTTACAAGAGACAAAGAAAGACATTATACATTGACAAAAGGGTCATCCAAGTATCATCAACGGCCCACAAATTTATCTTTCAGCAAAGTACATACAGTTCCTTCCCTGGCCCCACCACAGAGATGGGAATCACGTCGCGCTGAAACAGAGCAGGCTTCCCTAGAGTACTTAAAGAAGTGAAATCATGTGTGCCATAAAGCTCTGGGTTCTCATTCCTGTCCTGGCACCAGCTGCCCTGCATTCCTGGAAAAGTTCTTCTCCCTGAGACATCTTCTTCCCCATCTGTACATGAGGGGCTACTGCAACAGTCCCATAGCCTCCCCTGACCTCCTAGGAAGGACAGAAGCCTCCCAGCTTCCAGCCTGCCTCCTATCACCCCTCACTCCCACTGTCACAGTCCTGCTCCTAGGCGCCTTCACTGTTTCTGAGCCACCTCCCCTCCTGGTCTGGGAACTTCTCCAGGGCAGGGAGCAGTCAATTTATCTCCACATCCTTTGTTCCCATCTTGGCACAGAGAAGGGGCTCAAGTGCTACTTTGCCGGGGTGAGTGAGAAAGTGACTGGAGGAGGTGGCCTCTGACACACTAGGAATCCCCAGGAACCCCTACCCACCTTCAAGGCCATTGACACCACTGCCCAGACTGCCACAGGTCCCTAGGAAAGAGCCCATGTTCTGCAAATCTGACCCAGTGTGAGCAGTCTGACCTCTTCTCCTGAAGCCCTGTGCCTGTTCCTGTTGCCACACTCCCTGCACAGTAGCCCCCTCCTAAGGCCTCCTCTCCCTGCCTGCTGCCACTCTCTCACAACCATGGCTCCCTATCCTGTCTGGACCCACCCCAGCCCAGCTCTGGCAAAATCAATTATCCTATCTGGACATCAGTTTTCTCACCTGTGACATGAACGTGACTGTCCCTGCCTCATAGCCTTGCAGTGATAAAATGACATCATGGACATAGATATCACAAATCACTTCTCAGCCTCTTGGCTAAGACGAAGTGTATAGAATGACACACAGTAGGACCACTATGGATGCTACAAATGAATGAACTTTTTTCATGAGTGAAAAGATTTGAGTTCTTAGCCCATCTTTATGTAGGCTTTTCCTGTGCCTAATACCCTATGGCACCATTATCCTGTGGGATGATGATGGATGGATGGATGGACGGACGGATGGATGGACGGACGGACAGAGAGACGGACGGACGGACAGATGGACGGATGGATGGATGGATGGATGGATGGACAGATGAGCTAAATCTCACTCACTGATACGGCCCACGTGGGGATATTCTCCGAAAGGGGAAAGAACCACCTTTTCCTTTGAAGAGTCCTTAGATTTTAATCTCAAATAAAGTGTAAGAGCAGAAAAGAGAGAAATTTCACACATGGGAACACTATTAATATTATTTTATTAACAGTAGCAGTAGTGGCAGCTAACATTTATTGAGCTCTGTGTCAAGCATTGGGCTAAACATTTTATATGCATTATGACATTTCATTCTCAAACATCCCTATAAAGGAACTGAGCTCAGCGATTTGCCTATGGCCACACATCTAGAAAGTGATGGAGCCAGTATTCAAATCCAATTCCTCTGTCTAAATGATGGTATAATCATAGTAATTCATTCATTCCGCAAATGCACACAGAGTTCCACCCTGAGGCTGAGGAGACAGTAGGGAGCTGGTTGAAGGCAGTCCATGATTCCCAGGACTCACTAGGAGGCCCCAGGTAGGCAGGGAAAGACTTCTGAGAGTTATCCAGATTCCAATGTAGGCAGAACAGGGAAGGCTCCCAAAGGAAGTAGCACCTTACACTGAGGTCTGAGGAGAAGTTAGCCAGGCCAAAAGGGGGAGGCCCAGCATTCCAGGCAGGCCGACCAGATGGGAGAAAGAACGTGAGTCTTTCAGGAAAGGGAAGGAAGTGGCAGGAGGGGTCGGGGGGAGGGAAGACAGACCAAGGACGCAGGTAATGGAAGAAGACCTGTCATGGAACCCCCCATGGCATTTAATCCTCACAACAACAGTCCCAGGAAAAGAGGGTTTTTATCTTGTATTACAGATGAGGAAACTAAGACTCAGAAAGGCTGAGTGAAATGCCCCAAGTTGCCCCCACTAGACAGTAGTGAAGCCCAAGGTAGAGTCAGGTCTGTGGGCACTGCCTCGTGGAGCCACAGAACTGGCTATGCCCCCAGAGCTGGGAACTTTTTCAGGACCAAAGAAGTAAAAGAAATATGCTTTCTCTTTGCAGGGTGGCCAGAGGTGACAATTACCTGCAGGCACCTGCTCCCAGCAGCGGGCCACCAGAGGGTGAGGTGGGCCAGCGTTCAGAGGGGGCAGCTGGGGAGAAGGAGACACCTAGTCAGCCAGAAGCCTGCCACTGAGGTCCCCTGAGGGAAGATGCCTGCAGGGGGCCCAGGCCCTCCCTCTGGGAGCTGCCCATGTCCCTCCCACCCAGCCCCCATCTACCTGTAACCTAGCCCCTATCACCCAGCAAACACTCAATGAAAGGGACTTCGCTTTTATTGATCCTGGCTGTCTGTGATGGACCTTTGAATAGTCTCTTAGGTGAAGGGGCTCTAGAGGAGATCCCTCCAGCTCCAGGATGGAAGATGGTCTTTCCTGATCCTGCCCTAAAGCCTGTCTTCTCATATAAACACAATCACACACACTTACATACACACTGGCCCCATATGGCCTCATGGCCACAGGCCAAAGCTGGACGTGAAGTTGCTGGCAACCCCCCACAGCACACACCCTGAAAGCCCAAGAGCCCAGTGCCAGGCCAACCTGGCTCTGGGCCTGCATTCTTGGCTCCCACTCTGGAGACCAAGAGCTCATTAGAGCCTCACGCTGATCACGGGGAAGGGCTGAGGATCAGGAGCTGTTGTGGCCCGCATAGAGAGTGGGGCTGCTGGACTCAGATGGGGGCAGCAGCTCTGCTTTTTCTCTGTATAACCCCAGGGACTCCAGCTCAGGCCATGACATCCCTCGCTCACTGCTCCTCAAGGCTCTCAGGAAAGTTCTCAAGTCCCCTCCTGGTCTGACTCCAGTAGCCTTGCAACCTCTTCTTCCCCTTCCCACATCTAGCCTTTGCACATGCTATTCCATTGCCTGGAATGTCTGGAGATTCAGAGATGTATGTAAATAAATAGTTTATAACCAGGGAGGTAAGTGCAGTGAGGAAGGAAGGCCCCCGCAGGCACATTGCAGGGGACAGATTCCAAATTCGACCTGGGAGAATCAAGGAAAGCTTCACAGATGGGTTTCGAAGCATAAATAGGTGTTTGTTAAGAGAAAGGATTAGGGAAGATATCCCTCGATTAACATATAAATGAAAGAATATGGAATAGGGGCAAGATAAGCCACCCAGCAAGGTTATTTCTAACTCTGAGAGCCTGTAGCTCCATGAGCTGAGAAAGACAAAGGCCAATGAAGGGGATGGGGTGCTCACCTGCTGAAGAATCACCATTGTCCTGTGTCAGAAGCTCCTCTGTCCGCCTGGCCAGACACAGTTCTGGAGGGGGAGACACCATGTCAAGCCTCTGAGCAGGAGTCACCTGGGCTTCTCCAAAGCCGGAACGCCTCCTTCCTTGGGCGAAATCCTCCCTGGCTCCTTTCGTTCTGGCCACAGACCAGCCCGAGTGGCCTGAGCCTCTGCTACCATCACCAGCTCCATTGCCCAGAGCAGCTGAGCCCTGCTCTTGGCTGCTATCATTCAGAGACTCCCAGAGGGCTCCTAGAAAGCAGTGAATCCAGCCCCTTTTGGACATGTGGGTAAAGGGGCCCAGAGAGAGACTGAGATTTGCCCAAGGTCACACAGCAGGGCAAGGCAAATTTAGGAGTGTGGGTGGCAGGGGCAGCCTGGCCCAAGAGCAGGGCCATGGGCTGAGCCTGGTCTGCTCATCCCATGTCCTGCCTAAAACCCTTCCAGAGCACTCACTGCCTTCAGGATGGAGGGTCTCAGCCCCCAGCCTGACTTTAAGTCCTGCCCAATCTGGCTCTTGCTGATGTCTCAGACCACTCACTGTTCCCAAAACAGGCCAGCCCTTTTTGAGCCCCCTGGGCTTTGCACATACTGGCCCCTCTGCCTGGAATGCTGACCAGTAAACTCTACCTGTGCTTCACAGCTCAGCACAGGTGGTACACCCTCCAAGAAGCCTTCCCTGACCACTCCCAGATGCCAAGAGTCCCTTTGTTCCCTCTATCCCAGCCCTGGGTATATGCATTATGTTGTGCAAGTTGGGGTCTAGCTCCTCCTCTGTCCCAAAATCTGGGAGTTGAGCCAGGACAGGACATGGGTCTGAGCCACCCCCATTCCAGCCTTGTCCAGCGCTGGGCCAAGCCCAGAGACAGGCTCAGGAAGGACTTCACGGACTGAGTGAGGTGACCAAAGGCAGCCCCAGCACACAGGCCCTGGTGTGAGGCCCCTCTGGCTCCTGACCCGCCCCCCCCCTCCAGGATAAGCATCAATTTTTCACGAGGGCCCAGTCAGAGGCGCTGGGGCATTTGATCCTCTGCCCACGACACTGCCTGACACCCGAGCCCTGACCCTGGCACTGGAGCTCTGGGGCACAGCGGACACGCAACCCTTCTGGAGACCCGGCCCGGATACAAGGTGGAGAAGTCAATCTAACAAGGGCCAGCAGGCAGCTGCCCCTGGGAGCTGTGTCTGAAGAGGGTGTCCCAGCCATCCTGCTGGCATCTTGTGCCTGTGTGACTCGTGGAAGCTGGGGCCAGAATCAGCGTTTTCATTAAAGATCTGGGACTGTTGGGGTGTCCATCAGGGAGGGGATATAATTGAAGAGCCACATGTAAGGGAAAAGCTGTAAGAGATGCATTTTTTTTTTTTTCTAAAAATGAGAACTAGATCTTGTCTAAGTTAAAAGTTTTTCAAATTGACAACAGAGAACCCAGAACTGTACATATGGGCCCATTCCTGATTTTACCTCATCCCCATAACAACCCTGGGGGGTGGAGGCGGGGTGGGGAGGGTCCATATTCCCATTTCACTGATGGGGGAGCTAAGGCACAGAGAGAGGAAGTAATTTATTCAAGGAGAGTGATCAAGAAAAAGGGTGTCAGAGAGAGACCAAAAAGATGAAGGGACAGGGACAGAGTAATCTCTCTCTGCCACTCCCAGTATATCTGCTCTCCTGGCCACAGAATGTCCCCACCCCAGTTCTGGCCAGAGAAAACTTCGTGGAGACCATGCCCCTCAGCTCTTCCCTTCTCCAGGGTACTAACTTCCATCTTTCCAGGCTGGGGACAGTTTCATTCAGTGGCTGCTGTGGCTGAGACCCCAAGGTTGGCAGGAAGCCCAGGAGCAAGTGGCTATGGGGACAAGGGATCCAGAGGTGGCCCAAGCTGATGACTGCCCCCAAGTCCAGTCACCAGACCCTCACTGCAGCAGTCAGAACCAACCCTTCTCCCAGTGCCCAGGACAGTGCCCATCCTTACCTGCCCTCTGCCAGCTCCCCACCAGCCTGGGTGCAGCTGCCGCCTGGGTACAGGGCTCAGAAAGCTAGGGTCACAGGTCCAGGCCAGTCTGCAGACACGCTTCCCCTCTTCCTCTTCCTCTGAGGCGCTCTCTGGGTGCCTCCCTGGATCTTTCAGATTTTGCCTCTGTGCCTCACTGTCCCTTTCTCAGGCTCTCCCTTTCTTTCCTGCCCGGGGCAGCTGTCCAGCCGGCGCTGCTGGCCCTCCGCCCTCCACTCCCCACTCCAGAGCCTTCTCCCAGGAGGCGGAGCTGAAGGGGCCTCCAGGTCTAAGTGCCCGTGACATCAGCGTGAGGGACGGGCTGTGCTGGGGCCAGGACTAAGGTCCAGGGGCTGCCCAGGGCTCTGCGAGTGCAGAACGGCCAGCGGAGAGGCAGGACACTGGGGTCTCTCTCTGCCTGTGCCACCGACCAACTTGTGACCTGGGCCTGCAGCCACCTGTCCTGACCTTGGCTGCCTCCTGTCACTGGC
This sequence comes from Elephas maximus indicus, assembly GCF_024166365.1. Lineage (NCBI taxonomy): Eukaryota > Metazoa > Chordata > Mammalia > Proboscidea > Elephantidae > Elephas > Elephas maximus. Next base: position 45,366,686 of record NC_064825.1, read on the forward strand.
GGTAGCATCACCTGCTCAAAGTACCTGGGCAGAAAACCTTGTTCTGTCTCTGACTTTGTCACTGATTTACTGGAGTCTCGGCCCCTGCCTGCCCATCTCTGAGCCCGTTTTCTCCCCTGTGAAATGGCAGTTTGAGGCTCAGGTCGGGAAATGATCAGGTAGGGCCTGGCAGGAAGAGAGTGCTGAGCAGGCCCCTTCTCCCCCTCCCCATGTATGCCCTCTCCTGTTACTGGTCTGCCACAGACCCACTTTCCGGGATTCCCTTCAGATAGGTCCCTGTGAAGCTCATCAAATCAAACAAAGCCCTACAACCTGTTCTGGGCTGGGGGTGAGGGGCGGGGAGTTGTGTGTTGCTCCTAATCACGCAGGAAATTTGGCCAAACCAACTGGCTTGGAGCAACCCTGCATAACAGGGACTCCTACAAATTGAAGTGAAACAGGTGATTTAAAGGAGAGGGAGGAGTAAACAAAAAGTTGGTGTTTGTTTTTAGCATTGGTGAAGACAATAGCATCAGAACCTTATGAGACCTGGCATTTTCTTGTTCCCACCCTTTGCCTACAGCCACACCTGGCAGCTGCCCTTCCAGTGCCAGCTTCTTCATGGGCAGCTCTAGGCCCTGGCACAGGGAGAAGCTCTTTCAGATCCCCAGCCCCCATAACCCAGTGCGTCTGGAGGGAAGGGACCTCAAGGCTGCCGCCCAGCCCAGAAACAGGCAGGGGGCACCGTAAGCCTACTGAGAACTGATGGCCCAACAGCACCACCTGCTGGGCACAGGCACCATCATCTGAGCAAAGCTGGGCATCTGCCTCTCCCGGCCTGGAGCAGCAAGTGGGCAGTGGCAGTGGGTGAGGAGGGTGTCCATGGCCTGGCTCTTCACTGGCCCTCATGTGACCCCTCCGCCCTGGCCTGTCTATGCTCTGCTAGTGGCTGAGGGGGACTCAAGCTAAGGAGTCAGCTAGGCTCTTTTCTCACTATGTGACCTTGGGGAAGTCCCACCTCTACAAGCCTCAGATTCCTCTTCCTCAAAATGGGGTGACAATATCCTCCTCAGATGGGATTGGGAGGGGCGCTATGAGGTTACATACCTGTGAGCCCACTTGGTAAACTGGCTGTTGGGCGAAGCAGCTGCACACAGAGGGAGGGTGCTCAGGGTCCCACAGGTAGCAGCAGAGGGCTACAGGCCAGGAGTCTCCACTCCTTAGGAAGCTGGGCACCCCAGGCAGCCAGAGCTGAGGGTGGTGGGCTGGGACTCAGCCCAGAGTCCTGACCTTCGAAGACCTTCGGCTGCTGGGATGTGCACCCCCAGCCTAACACCTGCTGTGGACACTTAGTACCTCCCACTCCTTGCCTCACCCCCCCACCCCAAGCCTCCCAGGCTGAGCAGGGCAAATGATGTCAGCCCTACACAGATGGGAAAAATGAGACCTAGACAGAGACATGGGTGTGCCCAAGGCTGGCCAGCTGCAAGGCCTGGGACAGAAAATGTCTGAGCTGTAAGGGGGCGGGATGGTGGGAAAGTTGGGGGTGAGATGGGGTGGTCTCTAAACGCCATGGTAACTATTTACTCAATACCCACTATGCACTAGGCTAAGTATGTCACTTAGTTCGTAACGTCCATTTCTCACAATCCCATAAAGAAACCTAGAATTGGCCTCAATTCACTTATTTTGCCCTCACCCTCACCCTCCATCCTACTGGAATTGTCTATTTTTTTTCCAAAATCTATCCCAACCCTGTTGCTGCCCACCGCCACCCCTGCCTTCCCAGCTCCAACTGGCAGCATCTTCCCTGAGTTTCCTCAACGGCCTCCGCTCTTCTCTGCCTACACCCACCCGTGCCTCAATCCACAAACCCACCTCTTCTGTCCACAGGATTCACGTGCTGCCTCCACTGCACCAATCAGATCAGGGAACTGGGCTTCCGTAGACTTGCAGGCTAGAGTCCCCAGTAATGCCCACATGGCCCTGCTGATACCATAAGAATATTTATAGTTGTCTTCCCTACTCTTTTGTGGACTGCTCCAGAGTGGGGACCTTGTCTGGTTCCCCGTATCCCCAATGCCTGGAATGGAGCCAACCCTATACAGAGTTGCTGAACAAATGACAGAATGACCTCAATTATCTCAGCTGTGACTCAAATCCTCCCTCGTCTGTCCCTGTGACAGACAGGAGAACAGTCGCCTGGGCCTGGGAAATAGTCCCTCCTCTGCCACCCCACCTCCCCTGCCTGCAAAGGAACAGACAGACACGGGAATGTCTTTCTGGGATTTCGGTTACATTTATTCCAAGAACAGAACAAGACTGGGGATTCTCTTGGCCCCCTGGGCTGAAGGGTGCGTCACGCTAACAGAGCAGTGGCTCTCCCCAACCACCATCCAGTCCCGGCCTGGATCTCCACAGCAGCCAGGAGACAGCCTGACCCACCCAGAGGCAGAGAGCACAGGCAAGGCTGCAGAGCCGACTGGGGTGGAGGCAGTGACCAGCCACCAGGCTAAAGCCCACGCAGCTCTGCCAGCTGTCCTGGTGGACATGGCTAACCAAAGACCCCATGTGTCAGCCCCAGAGGCCCCAAAGGTGGTTTACCTGGCCTTACCTCTCCATTTTTCCACCCTCTCTCAGGATTCTTAATGTAAAATGGACATTGAGAAGTGGTGATTACATTAACGTGTATATAGCGTGTAACGTATACAGATACATAGAGAAAGGAGTATTGTTTTGCCCTTATTCAGCACTTGTTAGTTAGAGTGCTTGACAAGCAAGGATCATTGGCCCCACTTTGCTGAAGGGGGACATTGAGGCACAAGAGGTTTAAGTGACTTGGCCCTGGTCATGCTCAGAGTGCCGGCTCCAGGCTCAGGCTCTCAAGTGAAGTCCTCGGGTGTCTTTCAGTTCCTGACCCCTCATGTGGCCCAGGGTCAGGACGCAGGAGCAGAAGTGGACACAGAGTGAGGAGGCAAAGTCAGAGAATCCAGCACTTCCAGCCAGGGCACGGGACACAAACAGCGAGATCTGGAGGCAAAAACTCAGGTTCCCAAAGGAACTTCTGGGCAAGAGCCACAGGATTTTGTGTTCAGGAGCCAACTGTACTTTTTAATTTACTTCACCTGGCCTGAGAGCCCAAGACAGCACAGAAGAGACCCGAAGCTAGTTATGGCTCCAACATGCAACAAGAAGACCCCAGGAAGTCAGTGCCAGCATGCAAAAGCCCCCAGTACCAAATGTCTCTTCATTCACCTCCAGACCTCCTCTGAGAAGGTGACGACTTCTTCCATGGCCCACCCAAGTGTAATCAAATATAACGAGATGTCCAGAAAACAGGAGTTCAGGGAGAAAAAACAGATCCAGGCTTTCAGTTTTTCTTGAAAAACCCGTGGTTAAAACAGATTTTCAGAACAGAAAGGATATAAAACTTTGAAGACCGAAAGGAACATTTTGGTCTGGGTAGCAAGAAGGAGCCTGTAGCCTCTTTGGCCGTGTTTGGGGGAATGTTGGCAGAGGTGCCTCTGGTCAGCTGACAGATTTGCCTATCTCCTGTCATGTGACCTCAGCAGGCCTGAAACCACCCACCCCAGAGTCCTTTCTCCCAGAAAAAGCCTGGGTCTCACAGCAGAGGGGACCCTCTCAGGTCCCCTTGTACCTCCACCCTCCTGGCCCCTAGTCCATTAAACCGTGCACATGCCCTCTGGCTTCAGGGCAGTGAAGGCAGGAAGAGCCGCCCTTCCTTGCCACTACTGTTACCACCTCTTGGGGGCCTTCACCCAGAGGCTGGGAATGAAATCAGAACCTGGCTGCAGCTCCCCTGGGCTTCCACCTGAGAGGAGGACCTGAGAGCAGCGGCGTGGCCACGGCGGCTGCACTGGGTTTCCCAGAGCTGCAGGGGTAGAGGCTCAGCTCCACCTGGGGCCTCATGAGCATCATTTATTCATTTGGCAAATCTCTGTTGAATGAATCCATGGATGGATGAGTGGACAGGTTTGGAGGGTGAAGAAACATCACCTGCACATTTGCCGAATTCCAGCCTGAGCAGGGGCCCAGTGGCTACTAAGAACCCTTTCCAGATGGCTACAGAACCAGGTGACTGGGAGACTGTGGTTGGACCAGGACACAAGGAGCCAGAGTGGGGCTCAGGGACATGGCAGTTTGTATGTAAACAAGTGACATCTTGGCACTCCGTCAGCAGCAGGGCTTGGGAAAATGTTTTCAGCGAATTGAGTCTCTTAGCAGAGGTGACAGGTGGGGTAGTGAGGGCCATTTTAAATCTCAGGCAAGAAGACTCCTCCATGAGAAGGGAGGGCTTTAGAGCCCTCAGGACACTGAGAAACACAGACCTCCCAAGGTCACATAGTGAGTCAGAGGAAGAGATGGGGAGAGGACCCCAGTGTCTGGGTTCCCAGGCTAGTCACCGGCCTGGTGGGGACATACACATAATGGTAAGAAGTGCTGGGGCAGGTAGGAGGGTGGGTATCAGACAGCTGTGAGGGAGGCACTGCTGAGGACTTTCACAGCAATGATGCCAGACTCCTGGCTGTTGCCATCTTGGAGGGAAAGGGTGTGCAGGGCCTGGACATCATCTGGGTCAGCCTTCAGGTGCACCTGGCCCAGAAACTCATCTTTCAGGACTCTGTGGTTCCAGACCTGGGAGGAAACAGAGGATTGTGGGAGGGGCCATCTTCAAGTCTAGGAGTAGGTACTAAATCTACTTCTCACAGTGCAAGCTTGGCTGAGGAAAAGGAGCCCTGGACTACCTCTGACGCTTGGGCAAGGCCATGTCCCTTCTGCAGCCTCAGCCTCATCATCTGTCAAAGCTCCCTTCCACATTTACAGTTCATGAATCTGTTATTTTCAGCTCTGCTATTGACCTTGGGTGACTGTGAACAAGTGGTATGTCCCTTGCCCTACTGTCCCCATTTTTAATGAGGACTGGATCAACTGCCCTCTAAGGGCCCTTCCAGCCCCGACATTTATGGGTCTGTTATTTGATCCAGTGGAACTCAGTGTTAAGAAAACTTGGAAAATCTACAGCAGCTCCCGTGGGGTACCTGAGTGTTTGTTTACAGATGGTTTCTCACCCAGAGATGCTGGCCTGGGCCCAGGGGATAGCGGGCTTCCCGCTAACGAGCTCAGGATCATTGTCCACAGACCACCTGGGTCTGAGAGAGGAAGGACCCTGGCCTTCTGATTCTCTGTTCAAGGCCCTTAGGAAACGGCCACACCACACACTGTCTTCAGTGCAACTTATCCAGATGGGCCCACCTACAGGGGAATTTGAGGAACAACTACCAAGGCTTTTGTGCAAGGTCAGCAGGCATGACTGCTGTCCTCAGCGAGGAGACTGACCCTGCTGGGACTCAGAATCACACCACTCCACAGTCTGCTCAGTCCCATTCATCCCCCTTACAGGCTGACCCCGCTGGGCCTCTGAATGACACCAATCCAGAGTCTGCTTAGTCCCATTCATTCCCTTACAGGCTGACCCCACTGGGCCTCTGAATCACACCAATCCAGAGTTTGGTTAATCCATTCACCCACCTTACACATGGGGACTCTGGGGCCCTGGGGGGGAGGGGCAGGCAAGTGAATTCCCAAGGCTACACAGTGAGTCGGGGGCAGAGTGAGAACCCGAACCTGGTGTTCCTGGGTCTCTGTCAAAGGCTCTTCCATCTGGGCTCTACCCCTCTGAGGGGGGACGCCTCAGGCTGGGGCCCAGGAGGGACCCTAGGAACAGGTGAGCTCACCTGGACAGTGATGGGCTGGCCTGGCTTCTTGCGGTAGAAGATGCCTTTCACATTATACTCAGGCTTTGAGGTGCCTTTCTGCACAGTGGAACGGACTTTGTCCCCCTCACACTTGATGATCACGTAAGAGTTAGCCCCTAGAGCAGGTGTGGGAAATGGCGTGAGGGTGGGGGTTGGAACACGGCCCAGGCGGAATGGATGTTTGGGAGGTGAGATGCCTCCCTGGGCTCAGGTGTTCAGGAGAAGTGGAGACCAGAGTCTGGCCCATCTCAAGGTCTCCTAACTTCCAGAGACAACGGGACTGGCAGGATGGGGCACAATGGTCATCTTTGGCCTCCAAGCCTTTATTTGTGCTGTTCCCTTTGCCCAGAGGTCCTACTTCCCTTCCCCATCTCACCAGCTAATAACTCCTCGACCTGGAAAATGGCCAACACTTCCAGGAACCCTCCCCTGAGCACTCCTCCCAGGTATCTGTTCCCGTATCTAACTCCCCTGCCAGATTGGAGCTCCCTGAGAGCAGGGGGTAGTGGCTGGGCCCGGGTGGACGTCAGGAATGGTTTGTTGAATTAATGAGTGAGTGCAAGCGAGCTCCGGAGGGCTGGGTCCCTGCAGTTGGAGGGGAGGGCCTGGGAACAACCTCCCAGGGCAGGAGGGCCAGGGGCTTTCTGGGCCTAGGCCAGGGTGAGCTCACCTGTCGGGGAGTCTGTGAGGCCAAAAGCCCCCAGAACATGCACCTGTGTCATGAGCTGGGGGTAGCCACACAGGGAGCTCCAGCAGGAATGCGGGGGCTTGTCCAGGCGCAGCTCCCTGGGACAGGTAGGGGTGATGGAGAGGAGTCAGGAAGAGGGAGGTGAGGAGGGGGTTCAGAAGCAGAGTGAGGAGAGGAGCAGTATTTAGTGCAGATGTCTCACACCCTGGGCAAATCCCCACAGGCAGTCCCCTTGGGCTTCCTACTGCTCTATCCCTACCCAAGTGTAGCCCATTCTCCCCCAAGAGAAAAGCAACTTACTGAGTACATACTATGCACCAAGCCCTCTGTTGGGGTGTTACAAGTATTATTTCTAACCTTCACAAAGCCCTGGGAGATAGCTAACTATGATTATGCCCATTTTACAGATTAGGAAGCATCAGGCTGACCCAGGTGAAGGGACTTGCCCAGACAGGCCCATCAGGCTCCATCATACCACAAACTGCCTCCCAGCTTTGAAGTGTAAGCAGGGCCCGACCTGTCCTTCCGGGCACACAGCATCTGGGCTGCATACCACATGGAAGGGCAGTGTTAGACCCACAAGGTTGGCACCCCAGCAGGGATGGAGATGGTTTCAGCAGTCCACTGAACCTGAGAGCCTACTACCATGGGACAGGGGATTGTGGTGAAAAGATCTCTGCCCTGGAGTCAGGCTGGGTGGCATAGTCTGACCTGACCACCAGCTGCATGGCCTTGGACAACTCCCTTAACCTTGATCCTGAATGCTGGTCCATAAATTGGAGTGATAGGGCCTCCTGCTCAGGGGTGTGGAGAAGATGAAATTAAATGAAGTGAAAGCTTCTTTGCAAAGTGCTGTGCACACATGAGAGGCTACTCCTAGTCCTGGCCAAGGCAGGCTGGGATGGGGGCCAGAAGAAGGGAAAGGAATGAGATGGCACGGGTATCAGCCCAGGGAGGCTGGAGGCCTGGGCTCCACATCTTGGGCAGACTCTGAGCATCTCTGGGCTGCGGATTCCAGGTCAGCCCAGTGTGTGCTGTGCCCCTAACCAACCCTGGCCCCAAACCAGGCCCCACGCACTGGCAGTTGGAGGGCACATCAGTGAAGACCCGGAGCAGGAACTCGCCCGTGTGGCCTGGCTCGAAGGTGGTGGGGATGATGACATAGCGGCCCTCAGGCTGGTCAGTACGCAGGAAGACACTGCGTGAGTTGATGTAGATGGAGCTGGCGGCCTGATGCTGAAGGCTGTGCATGCGGTACTGGCGGTTCTCTTCCACCTGCCGAGAGAGGAGAGGGCTGGGCCACACAGAGCCCCACCCTGCTCCACCTCAATCCATCCCACTTTTCTCTCTCACCATCAAGCAAAGGGTGATAAGTCCATTTTTATGACATGTTCAGGATAGGGAAATCTACAAAGACTGAAAGTAGGTTAGTGGTTGCCTAGGACTTTGGGGGAAGAAGAATAGGGAGACTGGATGGTAATGGCTAAGAGGCACAGGGTTTCTTTTTGAGGTGATGAAACTGTCCTAAAATTCACTGTGATGGTTGCACAACTCTGAATATATTAAAAGCCACTGAATTGTACACATTAAATTGGTGAATTATGTCTCAATAAAGATATTTTTCAAAAAGAGGAGATAAGAATCCCTCTGGTGACAATGTCCATGGGGTTCCCAAGTGTCATAACAGAACCAAACATCATGATCTGCCCAAGTCACAGCATGTATCTGTGAAATGACATCACTTGCTATCTGGACATTCTAGACAATCCCAAAAATAAGTGCCCTGATACTCTATAGTCACATTACTGAAGGTCATGAAACATCAAAGTCACAACAAAGTGTCACAACATGTCAGAACACAATGAATGTTCCAGCATACTGATGTGAACAAATTGTCGGCACATGATGGGAAACATCAAATGCCAGGAACTCAACATGGGCCAGGCACCAGGCACATTCACACGATTTCATTAGAAGCCTGGTGTCAGAGAGGCATATGGTGTCCTGCTATGCCAGGACTTCACCACATGCTGGCTGCCACAACATGTGGAAGGCTTCAGGTCCCAGGCCAGGGGGACTGGCCAGTGGTGAGCCTTCCTGGCTCCACCCAGGAACGCCCCACCCTTGTGCCCAGCAAGGCCTGCAGTGGGGCTTCATGTGGCTTCAGGAGCACAGAGAGACCTTGGAGAAGGGGGAAGCCAGGGAGCCCACCTGATACCCAGGACCTCCCAGGAACTACTCTGGCCACAAGCAATCCCCCTTCCTCATTCACCAAGCAACTCAGGCCTGCAGGTTTGGGGCAGAAAGAAATCAGGCTGAGAGCTACCAAAGAAGCCAGATGCAGGCTCCTCTGTGGGCCCACATCACAGCATCCCCATGGTTTCAGTCAATGCAGTAGAGAGTGCTGGGGTGATGTCAGTGTCTATGATGCTCTAGAGTGTTCCCCTCCAGGCCTGGGTAGCCCAAACTCCAGCCCCCTCACTTTCCTCACCCAGAGCAGGGATCCCAGCTGGCCTCACCTTGTAGACGTTGAAGCCAATGGCCAGGTTCTCACCCTTGCCCTCCCGGCGGGTGGACCGCCTTGGCCGCTGCTGGATGCAGATTAGTACCTCATCCTCTGGTTTCTTGATATCGAAGATGTACTGCAGGCACGGCATAGGAAGGAGAGACACTATAGTGAGGCCACCGTGAAGATGGGCTTACGGGCTTCTGGAAGCTGGGACTCCAGAGCCAGACCTTAGATGAGCCACTTCCGGGGCAAATCATACCCCCTCTCTGAGCCCCAGTTCCTTCTAAGAGCCTAACAGTTCCTACGCCTCATGAGAGCTGTGAGGATTCAATGAGATGATGGGTGCTTAGCTCTGTGCTGGCACACAACTGATGCTCAATAAAGGCACACCAACCAGCTGTCCCCATTCGGGCTGAGGACTAAGCAGCTGCCATGGGTCATGACCAAGGAAACTGCAGGGGAGAGGTCCCTGTGGGGGAGCCCAGCCTGACCAAGTTCCCCAAGAAGGAGCGGTATTGTGCCGACGTGGAAAAAGGGGTTTGAGATTCCAGCTCAGCCTCTAGATAGTCATGTAGGTCTGGACAAGATACTCATTAGTCCCTTTGAGCCTCAGTTTCCCCATTTTTTTTACCATCTGAAAGCCAGATCATGGGGTTGGAGGCTACATGACCACAGAGATGGGATCGATGCGCTCATCCAACCCCCACTGCACAGACGGCCCAAGGAGGGACAGGGATGTGCCAAGGTCATGCAGGAGATGGTGGCAGGATAGCAGCAAGGGCCCAGGCAGCTGCTCAAGGACTTGGGAGGTAGGGTCCCCAAGAACACCCACCTGTGGGTTCTGAAAGAAGGTGTTCCTGTGGTTGATGCAGCCCCCGCTGCGGTTCAGCTGTGGGTCCTCGTGCTTTGTCCAGGTGCCGCGCAGCTGGGCCTCCTCCCACGTCTTGTGGATGCTCAGGTGGGACGTGTTGATCAGGCGGCACTTGATGATGTCGGTGAAGTATCGGCACACATCCTCAAAGGTCATCCTGGGCACGGGAAGGAGCTGAGCAGAGCAGGTCACCCCAGCCCACCCTTCGCTCGTTCTACATGCTCTAAACCAGAGCTCACACAGAGCAGCGAGCGTGGACATACCGTCACACAGACCCTCAGCCTCTCTTGGCCTCAGTTTCCTCCTTTGTAAAATGAGGATGCATCTCACAACAACTGCCTCCCACACGGAATTAGTGCAGGAATTAAGTAATTGAATAGAAGCATTAGTGCCACTTCCGACAGACGGAATGTGCTTGGCAAAGGCTGGTTGTCATAATTATTAATAGCATTAATAACTAATGTTATTAAGTGTGTTTCCATCCACTATCTTCCACAGCTGTTGTGAGCTGGAAGAAGTTGATGGGTGGGAGCCCCTTGGTAGACATACTGGAGTGGGCCAGGGTGTCATTATGGTCACTGCATGCTGTGTACCTGTCACTGCCTGGGTGGGGGAAGGGGGAGTCGATTAAGAGCAAATATATATGAGGAAGGACTCAGGAAGAAGCCCTTTCCACAGACAAGGGCCTTCTTTTATTTTGTTGTTGTTGAGCATATGTACAGCAAGACAAGGGCTTTCTACTGCTATGTTCTAATTCAACTGATCCTTAAACCAAACTGGACAAAGCGATGCTGCTCACAGGAGGCCAGAGCCAGAGGGCCTGGATGGCTCCCCTGATGCCTTTGGAAGGGCTCCTAACTGGGGTGCCAGGGTCACTATCATTTGATCCTGGGTCTTCCCTGGGTTGTGGGAATTTGCAGGGCCCCCATGGCATCCAGTACACATAGGGTGTCTCGTGCCCCTCCAGAAGTCACCATATTTTCTGTTCCTGAAGACTGACACTGAGCCTCAGTGAAGGCTGAATGAATACAGGAATGAATGAATGCAGAAATGAACAAATGAATGCAGCAGTGAATGCAGGCTGAATAAATACAGGAATGAGTGAATGCAGGAATGACTATCAGGTTCTTCAATCCAAGCTGCTGCCAACTTCTGAGCCCACTTCCCATCCATGCACCCCCTCCCAAACCCACGTGTGCTCTCTCACCTCTGGAATGGGTCTCTCTCCTTGCCCATCCAGGGGCTATCCTGTGCCCTACGTCTCGGTTCAGGAAGTATCTCCTCTATGAGGCCTTCTCTTCTTTCCTACCCTCACCCCAAGTATCAGGCTGCCCAGTGTGCCCTTGCCCTCTGGTCAATTCCCTACCTGCTGGCATCCTGGCCTACTCGTCAAGGGTTCAGCTCTGGGCCAGAGAAGGGACAGAGAAGACTATGGGGGATGAATGGGTCCATCACTGCCCAACTCATTTTACAGAGGAGGAAGCTAAGACTCAGAGACATGGTGTGACTTATCCAAGGCCACACAGTAAGTTGGTGATGGAGCATTTGCTAGGGCTCTGGCTCCCAATTCCCCATGTGGTGCTCCCTCTGGGGGCTTCCCTGCTAGGCCCACAGGAGGCTCCTCCCTCAGGCTGGACACCCAGGACCAGCACACTCACCAGAACTCGCCATCATCCTGCACGGTCACGCCCATCTTCTCCCGCTCACTCTTGCTCACTTTCTGCCACTCCTCTGATCTGGTATGCAAGGGCCAGGGGAGGAGAGGGAGCGGGTAAGAGGAGGGGCCCTACCAGGACCACCCTGGCAAGGGTGAGGAGGTACCAGAGACAGCTCAGCCCACGCCTTCATCTGTGTGTGGGTGTGGTCTAGGGCACAGGGCCATGCACTGTCCCTCAGAGAAACCCCATCTGCCCACTCCCCCAGGTAACCATGGGCAACCACCATGTAGGCAGGGGGTGAGGGGGACATGACCCCCATTGGAGAGGGCCTGGGCTCCCTCCTCTCCTAGCCTCATCCAGGGCCTTGGGCTGAGCACAGAACATCACACCCATTCACATATCCCTCATTGCCTCCCTTCCTCCTTCCCTCCCCCACTCACTTTCCGGGCAGGTCTCTAAGTTCCCTACAGGAATAGAGCTCATCCCCATCTCCAGGCCTCTGCGCATGCTGAATCCATCACCACACACCCACTCCAAAGTAAATCACCTTTCTCTCTTCCTAACATCTTCCTCCCACAAATCCTTCAAGGCCCAGCCCTGGTGTCACCTCCTCCAGGAAGCCCACTCATTCTAAGCAAGCCCTCGTACTGGGGCCCACCATGGGGCCCACCGGTCTAGAGTGTGCCCTGCGCCTGCACCACCTCCCCACCCTGGGCCTCACGTGTCACTCCAGGGCCCGTTCCACTCCCGCTCGCCCCAAGGGTTGCGCAGGCGGATCATGTCTAGCTTCTCTGACTTGAAGAAGGCCAGCAGGCCGTGGCCCAGGTGCACTTTCCGCACATCGGTGATGGCATATGCATGGCCCTTCACCAGGCCGCACGCCAGGCGGGCCTCCATGTCAGCCGCTGTCACTGCCTGCAGGAGGACACAGGTACTCAGAAGGCAGGGCTGGGCTGGAACCCAAAGGTGGGCCTGGCAAGAACACCACCCTCTACAGTACAGGAAGGGAACCGCAGCTCCACACAAAGGTGAGGCCTTGCTCCTCTGACTGGGGACTGCTCAGCATTCTCAGCCCTTTACAAGCCCGTCACAGGGCAGCGTTCTGGTAAAGGAAGGTACCTGCAGTGGGGTCAGCCCAGTGGTGTGTTGGAGCCAGCTTGCACTCACTTAGATAAGTAAGGTGAATACCCAGGAATTTTGCGAGCTGGCTGGTAGCTTGATATCAACCATGGTGGAAGCACTTACCCCACAGAAATCAGTAAATGCTACAAATCAGGGCTTTTTTCCCCCTAGAGCTGGTTTATCAACACACCACTGGGTCAGCCAGACCTGGGTTCAAATTCTGCCTTCACTGAGCCCCAGCTTTATCATCCCAACCATGGCAATTAATGAGCTACAATGACCTTCATGAAGCACCCAGCCCTGTGCTGGCCTGCAGAAGGGACTCCCTCCCTTCTCTCAGCTGCCCCTTGGCTTCCGATGCCTCAAACCTTGATTGAGGGACCCTCAGATGAGCAGACACCCATCACCCCAGTGCAACAGGGCTGGAAAAGGAGGGTGTTGGCCAAACGGTGTGGGGATGGGATTTCACAGCATAAGGGGTCAGGGCGGGGGCCAAGTGTCTGGATTTATGAGCCAACTTGGGGCTGGGCTCAGCCTGGGGTGAGACAGCCACCTCCCACCCCAGTCAAGGTTGGTGAAGGGGAGGGATGCCTCTGAGGCCGCTCACCTTGATGGAGGCACTGATGAGGCCTCCCCGGCTGTGCACCTTCAACATGCGCTCGAAGAGCTCGTTCCTCTTGGCCTCATCATTGGCGAAGTCATCCTCGGTCAGGTCGATGGGCTCAGAAACGCCACCTGTGAAGTCTACCAGCGCATCAGCTGTGTTGCCTCCATCCAGAGCCTGGTAACAGCCTGCCAGCCTGGGGAGCAACATGAAAAGAACTCCTAGCTCATGCCCCTCAGCCCGTCTAAGACCTTCACCTTATAGGGAAGATTTTTGACTCAGAGAGGTCAAGCAAATTGCCCAAGGCCACACAGCAGGTCACAGCAGAGCTCACACTAGAACCGAGATCTCTGACTCCCAGGTAAACATCTATCCCGCTGAGCCACACCATTTTATTGCTCAAATTCCCCTCAGCCTTAGTGGCCCCATCTTCAAAAATCAGTCATCCAACAATCTAGCAATTCTTTTCACAAGCATTAAAAACTCAGATTTCTTTTGACCCATCAATTCTGAATAAGTAGCATCATTTATAACAATGTAAAAGTGGAAATAGCCTAGATATTTAACAACAGGGAATTGTTTTAAAAAATACCACTGCTTCTATACTCTGGAACGTCATGCGGCCATCGGGAAAGCACTGTAAGAGTCCTGTGAAAAGGCTAATAATGCCTGGTTGTTATGTTCACAAAAGAAATACAGTAGGATTCCAACTACCTTAAAAATTCATTTTTGAAACTATGTATTAAACATCTGCTATGCACAACATTAAAGAGCCTTGGTGGCACAATGATTAAGCGCTCAGCTGCTAACCCACCCAGCAACTCCTCGGGAGGAAGACCTAGGGATCTGCTCCTGTAAAGATCACCTTCTAGGAAACTGTATGGGGCAATTCTACTCTGTCACATGGGATCACTAGGAGTCAGAATTGACTGGACAGCACCTCAAGACAATAACATGTTAGCAGCTGGGGACACAGCTGTGTCGTCTTGTTTAAGCAAGTAGGAAACAGGTTGGCGTCTTCAAGGTATACTGCTGAATGTAAATGTAAGAAGCAAAATGGGCTACAGAACCCAATCTATTTTTGTGAATTAAAAACGTATGCACACAAAACAAAAATACAGGTTTTGCAAGGTCACCTGCAAACAAAAAGATGCATCAAAGATCTTAACGGAGTTGACAGTGGTCGGGGAGGGGTGGAGAAGAGGCACAGGGTGCAAAAGGAGGAAATAGAGATAAAGAGCAGGGCTGGGGCCTTGGGTGGAGAGTGGTGATGCTGGTCATGAATTGAGGACCCCGATGGACTCAGATGGCCCAAAACAGGGAAGGGACTGGAAGAATATGCAGAAGTATGGAAGACAGTGATTACCTTCTTCATGTTTTTCTATATTTTCCGAATTTGCTATAACAGATAAATATTCGTTTTATAATTTAAAAAGTAAATAAACACAATAAACCAAAAAACCAAACCCAGTGCCATCAAGTCAATTCCGACTCATAGCGGCCCTATAGGACAGAGTAGAACTGCCCCATAGAGTTTCCAAGAAGCGCCTGACAGATTCAAACTGCCGACCCTTTGGTTAGCAGCTGTAGCACTTAACCACAATATATTAAATTATATTCAATATAAAAGACATATTTATAAAAGTATATATAAATAAATAAAATATAATTTAAAAAACAAAAAAACACACAACTCCACCGGGCATCAGCTGACCCAGAGAGATAGAAGAGGCGCTGCACCAGGGACCATGAAAAGTCAGTGGCCACCAGGGGGCGGGTTTTACTTTCCTGAGATTAAACCAGCCAACAATGTTTTTCTTGGTTTGTTTTTGATGCTGGGAGTTTCTAATTTTGTTTTACCTTTTCTTTTCACGTGTGCACACACACACACACATTTTCCCAAAGAAGATGGACAGATGAGCCTGGGAGGAGGAATGGGATATGGTTTCCATGAAGCCAACTGGGCTGGTCTTCGCTCCCACGGGCCCTCCTGTCCCAGGCCTTCCCCCGCCCTGCAGGGGCCTGGGCAGACCACTCTGCCTGGAGCTGTCCACAGCTCAGCCAACCTTTGCTCATGCCCACTCTGTGCCAGGCTCTGTGATGGGCACTGGAGAACAGGGTCTGGCACAGAGCAGGAGAGGGGTCAGCAAAGTGAGAATAGATGGCAGACAGGTAGACAATCGGGCAGGTAGACTGATGGATGGGTAGATGACAGGAGGCCCAGTAAGCAGGAAGGGTAGCCATGTGGTCCACCTTCCACAGCTGAGGCCCAAGCTCAGAGTTACCTCTGAGTAGACTCAAAGGGTTCCAGTGGGGGTTGGCAGCTTGGATCTTTGGGAAAGAAGCACAAACCTGATTGTGAGCACTTGCTTGGCCCCCTGGCTACCTGCGGGACACCCACCTGTCTGAGCCTCAGTCTTCTCATCTGTAAACGGAAGTCACAAGGCCTCCCCTCATGCATTGGTTGTGGGGATTTGATACCATCTACTTTTTTTTTTTAACTCAGAGGGCCTTCAGTCCAGGCCTCTGCCCCATGCAGCAGGGGTCAGCTGGCTGTGCCCTTGGTGCCCAGACTCTGAGCCCACTGTATGTCTTTGCACCAGCCCCTCATCTTTCTGGGCCTGGGAGCCCTGGCTAAAGGAGTATGCATACTGAACCCCTCAGCAGCACTGCCCACCCACCCACCCCACCAGCACCAATACCTACTTGGCATAGGCCTTCTCTACCAGGGCACACCAGAACTCATTGAGGGAGCTGGAGTGGCAGTAGATGAGCTGGTTGTTGACCGTGGGCAGTCGGTCATCAATGACCACATCCACCCACTCCCCGAAGCGCCAGAAGTGGAAATGGAAGATGCCCGCGTAGGCACTGGGCTTCTCAGGGTCCCACTCCTGCTCCTTCCAGTCTGGGATGACCTGGACAGGGAGGGGAGACAGGAAGGAGACATATTGAGAGGCAGGTCTGGCTTCCTGAGGAAATGGGAGTACAAGCCTCTGGGGAATCAAAATGGAGAGGAATACTGGATTCAATTCTTGTCTCTGCCATGAACCAACCTGGAACCTGGAGCAGATCCTTCTCACCTCTGGGTTTCAGTTTCCCCAGCTCGGCAGTGGTTATAGGATTCCCCAGGCTTCTCTAACTCTATCACTCTAAGATTCTATGAGCTTTCTCACGCCTCCCTCTGTATCTTCCTCCCTCAGAGATGTATCCACATCCATCACCAGTCCCCAGCCAGTTGAACAGAGCAACCACCCACCCCGTCTGACTCAAGCCTGAAGCCGGCAGCACACTGGCCTCCTCCCTTCCTTCTCTCCACCCAGTCGGGCCCACCCTAACTCCCACATTCTTCTGAAACTCATCTCTTCTCCTCCATCCACTGGCACCACCCTGACCCAACCTCCATCGCCTCGCCCCGACACTATAACAGCTTCCGGCTACTACATCTGCCCTTGCTCCTCTCCGTCCCTGACAACAGCAGGGTGATCTTTCAGACAAGCAATGTGATCATCTCGTGGCTCTGGAAAATAGGATCCAAACCCTTAATGTGCTCTGGCCCTAGCCCGCACCTCCCCAGCCTCATTTCTCTACTTTGTCCTACCCCAGCCTCTATCCCCTGCTCCCTGCTCTAGGTTCTTTCCCTGGTCAGAACTTCATACCTGCTCTTCCTCTTCCTCTTCACCCAGCTAGCTCCTACTCATCCTTTAGGGTCCCTTCCTCCTCCTCCAGGAAGTCCTCCCTGACTCTTCAAACTAGGCCAGGTCCTCTGTCCACTAATCTCATGGCACCTTCATCCCAAATACAATTACTGTGTGATGTGGTGTTCAACATCTGTCACTATCACTGGAACTGTCAGCTGTCTGAGAGCAGGGACCCATCAGTCTTGGCCACTGCTATACACCCAGCACCTAGCGCAAAGAGGGTGCTTGATGGAATGAATAAATTAATAGGTGCTGATTGGGACTCTAATGTTAACTATTATTTATGAGCATTTTGAAAATGCCGGGTACCACATGCCATGGGTTTTCTCATTTAATTCTCACTTCAACCCTGTGAGTAGATTACTATTATCCATCCCTGTTTTACAGATGAGAAAACTGAGGCTCAGAGAGGGAAAGTAACTTTTCCAGGGTCACACAGCTAGAAAATGGGAAGCCAGGTGTTATGGGTTGAATTGTATCCCCCCAAAAGATATGTTGAAATCCTAATCCTTGGTTCCTATGAATGCAACCTTCTTTGAAATCTTTCAAGATGTTATTAGGTAAGTTAAGATGAAGTCGTACTGGAGTAGAAAACCCAAACCAAACCCATTGCCATCAAGTCGATTCTGACTCACAGCAACCCTACAGGACAGTGGAATTGCCTCAAAGGGTTTCCAAGGCTGCTATCTTTACAGGCGCTGACTGCCACATCTTTCCTGGTGGAGCATCTGGTGGATCCGAACCGGCGACCTTTCAGTTAGCAGCTGAGCGCTTTAACCACCGTACCACCAGAGCTCCTTTACTGGAGTAGGGCGGGTCCTGGCATAACAAAGTAGGGTGGGTCCTACTCCAAAATGACTGGTGTCCTTATAAAAAGAGGAGAAACTCAGAGAGACACAGGGGGAAGATGGCCACATGAAGACAGAGGCAGATTGGAGTTATGTTGCCATAAACCAAAGAATACCTGGGGGTGCCAGAACTGGGAGAGATAAGAAAGGATCTTCCCCTACAGCCTTTGGAGAGAGCATGACCCTGCCACCACCCTGATTTCAGACTTCTAGCCTCTAGAACTGTGAGACAATAAAATTGTTGTTTTCAAAAAAACGACCAGACTTACTGACCTGACAGAGACTGGAGAGACCCCAAGAGTATGGCCCCCGGACACCCTTTTAGCTCAGTAATGAAGTCACTCCCGAGTTTCACCCTTCAGCCAAAGATCAGACAGGTTCATAAAACAAAACGAGACTAAAGGGCACAGCCCAGAGGCAAGGACTAGAAAGCAGGAGGGGGCAGGAAAGCTGGTAATAGGGAACCCAAGGGCAAGAAGAAAGAGTGTTGACGCATCATGGGGTTGTTAGCCAATGTCATAAAACAATATGCGTATTGTGTGAGAAACTAGTTTGCTCTGTAAACCTTCATCTAAAGTACAATAAAAAATATATTTGTTGTTTTAAGCCACCCACTTTATGGTTCTTTGTTATGGCAGTGCTAGAAGACTAATACACCAGAACTCAAATCCAGGTCTGATTGCCTCCAAAGAATGAATTCCTTATCACTGTGGGCTGCTCTGTGCCCAGCCCTGGGCTGAGTACTGAGACCCTGACGAATCAGACACGGCTCATGCCCTCAAGAGGCTCCCAGTCTGTTGGGAGAGGCAGGCACACAGGCAAAGTGCTGAGGCCGACACAGGGTGGACACGGGGCCGTGGAGAGAAGTAAGTAGGGGGCCTGCCTGCACGGTCAGCAACAGCTTCCGAGCAGGTGTCTTGAGTGTGGGCAGTGGGCGTCCACCGAGTAGACAAACTGGACAGCAGGAGGTGGGCAGGGAAGGGAAGACCCCCTCACCCTGCCAAGTGGGGATAGCCTGCATGAGACCAAATGGGGCCAAGCCCCACCAGGGCCACAGGCAGCTCCTTCCAGAACCAAAGCACCCCCAGGTATTATAAGGGTGTGCCCTCAGGGATCCAGGCTGAGATCCATAGATGAATCCGGAGGCGTAAACTCCAGGGCCCCGCACAGCCTGCACACGCAGGCTTTGGCCAAAGATGATTCCCCAGCCCCCAAGCTCATTAAGAATGCTTCTGTTTACCATCAATAGGGATGTTGGCAAAGGGAAGTGCTCCCTGGTGGGACATTCAAGATCAGGAAAATGAAAATGCTAACCACAGTGAAAGGCACTGCCACCACTAATGGAGGCCTACTAGGTGCCAGGGCAGGCCGAGCTGCTTACTCTGTTGCCCCTAACCTCACGACAATCTTTTGAGGCAATGCTATAGGAAGTCACTGGCAGAAGCCTACCCCCAGGCATGGGTGAGGAAGGAAGGATTCAAACCCAGGGCCCAGGACCTGGCACAGTGTCTGGAACCCAGCAAGTGCTCCATACTTTTCCTTTTCTCCCACCTCCTTGCTACTTGCTTCCCTTTTCAGTCAACTCTGTGTTTGCCTGCCTCTACCCTGACCCATAGCACTCTTCCCCCATTTTGCTTCCACAACAGAAAGCTGGACAAAAACCTGGTCACATTTTTCCCAGCCCCCTTCCACCCACCATCCAGCTGGTTCTCCCTGTTAACAGGAGGGCAGGTGGGAGTTATTATCCCCACTGAACAGAGGGAAAGGCTGAGGACCAGAGAGGAACAAGAAGCTGCCCAGGGCACAGAGCGATGGGAAATCCTAGGCTGAGAGCACTGCCTCCACTGCGCCCCTCCCACCTGCTCTGAATGTTCTGGACTGCAGGGAGAGGAGAACACAAAACTGGGAGGGAGGAAGGGGAGCCCTCACAGGGTGCTGGGAGGTACTGCTGGGGCCGGGGGAGGATCATTAGCCAGACTCAGGGCTTGGCTCTGAACCCTCTGGGGATTGAGAAGCAGCTAATGAGGCCCCAGGGCCTGCAGACCCAGAGTTAGGGATCCCATGGGCCTCAATTTCCCCTCTCTCCTGCATCACAGCCATTGGACCTGGCATGGAGTGGCCCCAAATCAGACTTCCACTCCTGCTATAACAGGCAGAAGGAGGACGACTGTCCAAGCAGGTGAGCTCACACACGTGCACACATTAAACACCCTTCCACACCACATCCGGTCATGCCAGAAATCAAAGAAGTGATCGAAGACTCTTAGGGCCATGTCAAAGGATTCAGGAAGCAACCTGGAAAGGTTCCACTGAACAAAGATGGGCCAACCTGGCCATCAATAAGGATAAGTACTGCAATGACTAAAACACATCAAATATGTTCAAATCCATGAGACCGTAATGATATTTACAACAACAAACAATCATTACAAATACGTAGCTACTACTGGAGGATGGTAGGGAATCCATTATTTTGAAATTGGAAAATTAAGGGAAAGAATCAAGCATTTATCCTGCCTTTTTGATATAAACTATACTGAAGGGTAACCAAATAGTAGATGAAGGGAAGTTTTTGCCTGGAGAAGTATTCCAACTAACAAGTGAAGAAGAAATGACAATATTAGACTACTACCATTTTGCAACCACTGACTGGTGGATGCAGGCAATGACCATCAAAGGCTTCTAACACCACAAAAAAGAAAAGATACCAGACACTACGTGCCTCCTGAGAGAAGTAATAACACTCATGCCTCTGAAACTGATCAAGCTTCTAGAGCTAAGTCCTAGTTTACAGGAAATGCAGGGGACAGAGGAACATGTTAAACGACACCAGGAAGATGCAGTCAGCAAAAACCAGACAATGAGAAACTCCAGGGTTCAACAACCCAGTTTCTTCAACAAATAAACTTCAAGGCAAAATAAAAAAGGGGGGAACAAACCAATTGCAATTATGGACCTTTGTTTAGCTCTCATTCAAACAAACTTGTAAATGTACACACATTTACGGTTCAACTATGAAATGAGAACACTTACTGGGTATTTGATAAAAAACCAAACCAAACTTATTGCCGTCAAGTCGATTCCGACTCATAGCAACCCTATAGGACAAAGTAGAACTGATCATAGGGTTTCCAAGGAGCAGCTGGTGGGTTCAAACTGCTGACCTTCTGGTTAGCAGCCAAATTCTTAACCACTGCACCACCATGGCTTCACTGGATGATATTAAGAAGCTATTTTAAAATATTTTAGTTGTATAATGGTATTGTGGTTATTATTTTTTAATGACCCCTTATCTTTCAGAGATGCTTCCAGAAATATTTATAGATGAAATGATACGCTGCCTAGGGGAAGTAGAAGAAACAAAATAAGGCCCTAAGTTGACAGCTGCTGAGGTGGAGGGCTGGGTACATGAGAGTTCATTGGGCTGTTCTGTCTACTGTTGAGAAAGCCTCCATTACCACAGGACACCAGTTCCCTATCCTGGCATCAAAGCCCCGCGGAGTCAGTTCTGCTGACCCTCTTAGCCTCATCTCTGAACACCTTCTCTCAGGTCCCTTGGAAATCTACCACAGCCTCCAAAGACCCCATGATGCTTCATGCCCGTATACCTATGTACATGTGGCTTCCTCTTTCTGGAACACCATTCCCCTCATTGGCCCTCAGGGGCTAGCTGAGTAGCAGTTTGCAAGGGCCTCCCTAACAGAGCCCTCCACTGGGCTCAGTTTGGGTAGCCCCCTCTGGGCTGCCCCAGCATGCCTCTCTCTTCCCTGATCACTGGGAGGAGCTCCTTCAGGGCTGGGGCCATGTCTGACTCATCTCCAGGTCCCCAGCATCCTGTACAGCACCTGGCCCAGCTCCAAAGCTGACTGAGTCTTCCTGGCAGGAAATCACAATGAAGCCCCTGACCAGCCAGTGACCTTGTACACATTACTTATCACCACATTACCAACCGCAGGGCAAGCAGGGACTCCAGTTTCAACTGGGAAACGCCAGCTGCTTCTCTGGGCCTTGGTTTCCTCATCTACCTACCCTACCTCCAGGACTACCGTGAGAACTAAGGTGGACAATGGCCTTAGAGGTACGGCATGAACTGTCCAGTGCTATGTACACGTGAGGGTCATCCCTGTGGGTGTATGGAGTGTGCACAACTGTTGGGAGGAGCTAGGAGGGAACTGAGACTACCTGGTCAACTTCTCTCCCAGAAGGAGAAAGAAAAACCTCAACAGCACTACCTGAGCAGTTGGGAAAAGTAAGGCCTGGCGCGTAGAGGCATGCATGTGGGCTGACCTGGCAGGAAGGCAAGGACTATGTAGGATTTGGAACCTCTCTCACACCCAGGGGAACCATTAACAGACACCCACTGTAGACTCAGCCCAGAAACCTCAAGAGCTCCCCTAGGAGCACATGGCAGCACCCTGTACTGCCTCTGACTGCTAGAGAGCTCCCTGGGTCTCCCTGGGGGACTCCCACCTAGATTCAAGCAGGGCCCTGGCTGGGCTCATATGCTACCAGGGCACAGGCAGACCTGGACTTTGCCAATGCTGTGAGAGAGAGAGAGGAGGAGAGGGCTGGGAGGGTCAGGAGCCCAGAAAGGGCGCACTGCCCATTACCTCTGTGTGTGTCACTGTGTATATCTGTGAAAGTATACATGTGAGTATCTGTGTGTGTGTGTGTGTGTGTGTGTGTGTGTGCATGTATGAATGCCAGCATGTGTACACAAGCATACACGTGTGGGAGTGTGCAGGTATGTGAGTGTGTGTATATGGTGTAGGAAGGAAGCTTGTCACAGATTTCTGCCAGGGACCCCAGAGGGCCAGCTCAGAGCACTTCTGAACAATATCTGCAGGGTTGCGGGATGAGGGGCTGCGGTGGGCTTTCCTGTGTTACCTAAGTTGGGGGAGATGACCTGCAAGGGCCCTTCAAGCCCTCAAAACTAGAGGGTCCCTGGTTATCAGCATCTGAGATTCCTCAGCTATCAGCTACTGATTCCAAGTCTCAAATTCCCAATTTCAGATGCCATGATTGGAAGAGGCCAGGGAGGTTGGGGGCCACCCTGCTGCCCCCTCAGGGAGCAGAACCTCAGCCCACAGGCTCACCACCCCCGGGATCAGGAAGCCTGATGCAACTGTGGAGGGGGCACAGGGATTCCTGTTTACATGGCAGGGAGCCCGAGGCAGGAGAAGCTCACAGCCAGAGGCTGAGAGACTGGGTAGGGACCCCCAGCCTTGGCCTGCCCAGGCCTGGCCCCATGATCCCAGGCAGGCCCCTCCCACTGGGTCTCCGTCTTTCCAATTCTACTGTGAGGGCTGAGGGTCCCCTTAGCTGGGCTGATCTGAGATCTGGGGTTTGCTACACTGGGACAGGGGAGCTTGGTCACAGCGGTGGAGGACAGTCTACTCCCCCACCACCTCTATTCTCTGATCACAGAGCCAGGCCTGGCCTCTGCTCCTGCTCATCCCTCCACCCCACGCCACCTGCTGCCATAGGCACTGGCCTGCTGGGTCACCTTGGCCAACTCCACCTCTCTGAACCTTTTGCTCCTCATCGGTAAAAAGGTTCCCCTAGCCCACTCCTCCCAGAATAATAATGAAAATTAGTGAGACCAGTGTCTGTGGTGACTGGGACACAGAGGGTCCCCATGTGTCAGCTCTATAAAGCTCCAAGTGTTTTCCAAACATTAATACATTTAATCTTCACAACAACCCTACGAAGTAGGTACCAGAATGAATCCCAGCTGACAGATAACACAGGCTCAGGGAAGCTCTGTGACTTGCCCAGGGTCACACAGCTGGTGAGTGACAGAGCCAGGGTGGGTTCCTAACCACTACACACACTGCCCCTCTGGGAGGCAGAAGCTCAGGAAATGGCAGGTTTCTTCACCCTGTGGCTTCCGTGGTTTCCATGGAACATCGGTCCTCATTTCCCATTCCTGGTACCTGCCCACGCCCCAGTCTCAGGAGTGAGAGCCAGGCTCCCTACCGCTCTGACTCCATTTCCTGCACCCCCTCCCAGAGGCATCTTCAGGAGTGGACAAAAACTGTGGCTGGAAGGGCAAGGCTTGGAGAGGGCTATGTGCAGGGAGGCAGAGATCCCTGGGAGACAGATTCTGTGGGGCTGCAGAAGAGAGGGCAGTGCAGGGCTGGGGAAGAAGGGTCTTTGGACACCACGACAAGGAGTATAAAGGGGGAAAGAAATGAGCACGTAGCAGTTGCTTTGAAGTAAGGGCTCTGGGATGAGGAGGAAAGGGGAGGTGAGGCCTGGCTGAAAGGGCCACTTGGAGGCTAGGCAAAACTGCTAGTGCGGCCTCTGTGGCAGAGTCTGATGGTAGGTCTCTGGGAAGAAAGTTGGCCTAGTCTGGGCTGGACCCTCAGGTAGGGGAGAGGCAACTCTCCAGCCCACCCTAGGGGTGGGCCAGTATTACAAGGTCAAAGGTTCACCCACATCCATTGTCCCGGCTTCTCCACGCCCTCTGTGACTTTGTGCCTCTGGGCCTCAGTGTCTCCATAAAATGACTGAGTTTGAAAGAGGTGATGAGAGGACAGAGCTATATAAAAGGGTCAACTGGGGCACTAAGGTCCCAGAGAGTCAGGGCCGGAAGGGACCTCACAGGACAAGGTCATTCACTCCACTGTACAGAGGGAAGGTCTGAGACAGCCAGGGGCTGCCTGAGGACATGCAATCAGTCAGTGACAGGGGCCAAACTAAACCACGGCACAGGCCTGGCCCCACCCCACCTTCGGATACTCCCTCTGTCCTATCTGGCCCCTGCCCAGCCACCCTGCAAGGGAGGGAGACTGCAGATGAAGGCTGCTTCTGTGCACGCCCACCCCATCCCCTCTGGTCTCTGCTCTCCTAGGGCCAAAAGGTGCCCCCCACCCCGTGGCCTCAGCAAGATTCTCTCCAACCCCATACAGTGGCTGGTCTGGGGACTACTGGAGAAAAATCCTCTGGGATGTTGGTTCCTAGCTGGGTGTCAGGAGAGCCATTCTAAACCCAGTCCTGATGTTGACCTTGAGCCAGTTGCCTGTCTGCTCTGGCCTCATCCCTCGAAGTTGGTGGAAGGAGGGTTGTTCGTGAGTGGGGCATGGGAGGGGGTGCTCAGGGCTATGAAGGGGCAAGGAGGTAAGACAGAGCTCCTTGAGGGGAGAGGTGGCTCGAGGAGAGAGACACATACACCAGGCGAGGGCACACAGGCTTTATTGGGGACACACAGTGGGTGCACAGAGGCACTTACCCACCTGCATGGGCAGAGGTGGGAGGAAGGCAGGGGTACAGGCAGTTTGGTCCACGAGGCCCATAGGGCTGCAGGGAGAGGTCAAGCAAAGAAGCAAAGGGCAGTACCACCCCCAAGGGTCTGGTCTCCCTGAGTAGAAAGTGAAGAAGAAAGGCAGGCAATGGCCAGGACTTCTTCCAGCTCATCCCAGAACAGACCCGGAGCTCCAAGCTAGAAAGGACCCTAGCTCCCATCCCAGCCAATCTCCCCAACACCCCACTCCTGCTTGCACACCTCCAAGGGGTGTTCACCCTCCCAGCAGCCCCAGCCGCCCTGGGATGGCTCTGGCCCTCTGTCTCTCACCGCCTCGACTCCTAGGGTCCCGAGGCTCCCAATGGCTCTGCATCATGGGGGGAAATATGGACACACCCCTGTCTGACCAGGGATATAAAACAGGCTGGCCTTGAGACACGGCGTTGGGGTACTATCTGAGGGCCCTTGCCACCTAACCAGGTGGTGGATCAGGCTCCTCCCTCAACAGCAGGCTCTCTCTGCCTGAGCAGTATGAAGCGACATGGGGCTTGGGAGCCGGAACAGAATCTGCTGAAAATTGGGCAAGGCCTTCTCTATGCCTCAGTTTCCCTGTCTTTTTTTGAGTAGTTGTACCTGATGACCTGAGGCAAGTGTTTCTCCATTACACCCCACTGCTGCCTCCAGCCCACTTCTGGCCACCAGCCCTCATAAGTGCCCCACCAGGCACCCCCAGTCCAGTCCGTCCCTCAGCTCTACTGAAGAAGCCGGAGAGATGCCAACAGACGCCACATCAGGATAAACACTCTCCTTCCTAGACCACTGAGCTGGGAAAAGCCCAACTTCCCAGGAGGCAACGCCTGAAGCCTAGAGAGCCTTGGGGACTGGGCCCCTTCCCGCCAGCTTCCCCCAAGCAGAGAGAAACTCTTTTACTAAACGATTCCCCACTCTACTGCATGAGCCTCGAGGTCTCCTGCTCAGAAGGCCTTCCAAAGGTCATCTTGATCAAGCCCCTACTATGGGCCATCCTTGAACGAGCTGGGCAATTACATAATTAATATAAAATCGGACTTATACACAGGGTAGGTACAGACCTCTAGAAAATATCCATATGAATACAGCACGCTCTATTTTAATACAAATGTATATATAATATAGATAGGTGGATAGATCTCTATGTGACTTTTTTATATCCCTCCCACCCCTTTCACTTCTTTGCTTTTGAAGTAATTCCCAGAAGAGCCACAGCTGGGCCAGTACACCCTCCACCATGCCCTCACCACTCACTCCCAAGGCCACTTAGCCAGATGGATGGAGAGACTGCAACCCCCAAAGCAGCCCTGCCCAACGTCCTGAAATCCCTGACGCACTGTGGACTCTGCAAGGCCTGTTGGGAGCAGCGCTTTCCTTGGTCCCTAGGCTGGGTGTTCACCTCCAGACACGGGCTTTTGCAAAGTGCACTGTGGCCAGGTGGGCACCAAAAGCTTGCCTGCTTGCTTCCCCGAGGCAAGGTGGCTGCTCCTGTCTTCTCTGTCTCCCCGTCTCTGGAGGAGGCTACATGGCTGGTTCTTTGGGTCTCTTTCTCTGTGTCTCTCTTTCCATCTCTCCCCACAATGAGGCAGAGAGAAGGCAGGCACCAGGGCCTCTCCATCCTCTCCCACTAGCCCTGACCAGGCCTCCATCGTCTCAGCAGAAGCAGTGTCAGCCATTTTGGCTTCTAGGCTACAGAGCCCTGAATTCCTCTCTCAAGCAGGAGCGCCAGCACCAGGGAAAAGAGGAGGAAAAAGGGGGTGGCTGGCCAAGCCAAGTACAAGCTGAACCGCTAGAAGAATGCCCCCAAACACACCTGGGGGGAGGGTCACGGGCAGGGCAGAGGACAGCTGGGCAAAAGGAGGGGCAGCCGCAAGGGGCTACCCTCAGAGCTGGCTAAAAATCACTGAGGCCTTGAGGTTGGTGGGCTCGATACCCTCGCCAAAGGTGACGACGAAGTACATGACCTTGCGGATCTTGGCCAGGTCCGACAGGCGCTCCCCAAACTCCAGGGCATCTGCCTCATTCCAATCTATGGCATCCGAGTCCTCCTTGCGCCAGAAGATGGCAGCGGGGTCCAGCAGCTGGCGTGTCATGAGGTTGGTGAGATCTGGCGTCCAGTTCTGCGAGGTGCCCGTGATGGTGACCTTGCCTGCCTTGTCCAGGATGACATTCCAGCGCTCAAACTGCAGCTTCTGCTGCTGGGTGAAGTCAAGGCGGTACACGTACTCGGACGGTCGCAGCAGCTTCTCGCCATCCTGGCGCTTCTCCCCACGCTGCTTCAGGCTCTCTACACGCAGCCTCATCTGCGTGGTCAGGACCTCGTCCGGGGCCAGCAGCATCTCGAGCTGAGGCTTCTGTGGCTCATCCTCCGCCATCACCCCACTGCTGCTGCTGCCACTGCTGCCGCCACCACTGCCGTCAAGGAGCCGAGTGGGCTGGGGCCTCTGGGAGCCAAGGGAAGAGGCCACCAAAGAGGGGCCCCGCCTACGCTCCCGCCCTCCCCTCCACCCTCACCTGTTTGCCACTGGCCCTACCCAGTCCCACCCAGTCCTCCAAATGGGGTACATGAGGGGTGGGAGACCCAGATGTCAAGCTTCCCAGGAGTCCCAAATGCCTCCTCTCTCCTCGCCCAAGTGGTAAAGGAGGCACTGCAGGCAGGCAGGAGGGTGAGAGACTCCTCGGGGACCAGTTGCTGATGTCAATCGCTGTGGCAACCGCCCTGACTACAAGGAGGGACAGGCTGGGAGCAGGCTTGTTTGTGAAGAAGGGAGCGCCTCATAAGGGCAGTAAGAGGGGAGGGAGGTGGGGAACACGATCTCACTGGAGCTATGTAAGGAAAGGTTGGACGACCACCTGGCGCAGGGGGGCGGGGGGGAGGACAAGGACCAGAGCGGGCCCATCTCATTGGAGATTTGAAGTCACCCAAGTCAAACCTGAGACTCCCTCACCCTCACCTCCCTATACCCAAATGGCCAAAGCCTGCAGATTATGCCTCCCACATACCCCAGGAGCCCTCCCTGCTATCCACACCCCCCGGACCCTGGCCCGACCACCCTCATCTCTCACCTAGTCCTGTGGTGCTCAAGCTTTAGTGAGCGTCAGAAATCACCTGCAGGACCTGTTAAAGACTGCCAGAGCCCACCCCAGAGTTTCTAGCTTGGCAGGTCTGTGGCAGGCTGAGAATACGCATTTCTAACAGTCTTCCAGCGGGTGCTGATGCTACTGGTCCAGGGCCTACACTTTGAGAACCACTGGCCTACATGATTCTAGCCTGCTGTCTCTGTCTCAGCCCTGCACCACGTGGCAGACATGACCAGCTTCCTCTCCCACTAAAATCCCACCACTTACTCCACCTGTATTGATCCTCGGTTTCCCCCAGGAGGCTGGAGGCTGAGGAAGAAGCAGAAGCTGATAAACATCTGTCTCCCCAGTTCCTGGGGCAGAACCAGGAGCTCAGCTATTATATGTGGGCAAATGGAAAAGCTGGAGTATGTGAGTGTAGTTGGGGGTGGGGGTGGAGGAGAGGAGCAGCTGCCACGACATGCCATACACAGAAAAGAATGCAGAGACATAGGTCAAGGTGAACAACTGAAAACAATCTGAAGGCTCTAGTGGACCACAAGCACAAATGCTAAATATGGAGGCTATCTAAGTCAACGGGATCTTGGGCTACATGTAAAACAGGAGAGTACTAAAACAGACAGAGCACCTCACCCTGCTAGGACATCTTGAGCCCTGGGGGCAGTTCTGGGAGTCACCAGCAACAGTTCCCCAGGGTATTCCAGAGCATAACAGGAATTACTATAGGTTGTGATGGGGGGAAGCAGGGGTGCTTCTAACCCTAAACAGAAAAAGACTAGGAGAAAATGTAGAGAATCCTTCACACTGGTTGTTTCTGGGTAATGAAAAACCTTCAGTGATGTGGAACATTTTCGTACTTTTTCAAGTTTTCTGTCCCCAGCACCTAGAGTGGTGCTCTTGCTCAGCTGACACATGGTGACTAGACACAAAGAGCAGGAACTATTTACATAAAGGGACCGGGATGGGGATAGGAAACATGTAAGTTGTTGTTAGTTGCCGTTGAGTTGATTCTGACTCATGGCAACCCCATGTGTGCAGAGTAGAACTCATTCATAGGGTTTTCAAGCTGTGCAAACTTTCAGAAGCAGATCGCCAGGCCTGTCTTCCGAGGTGCCTCTGTGTGGGTTCGAACTGCCAATCTCGGCTTGTAGTCGAGCACTTAACCATTTGTACCATCCAGGCAGCAGGAAACATTTTTAAATGGAGCTAAACAATAGTCTGGCCCTGTGCCTGAGTAGCTTTCTCAGGCCTTGCCCCAGGACTGCCCACCATCCAGCACTCGCTCTTGCAGACTGGCACTGGGGGTCATGTAAGTGCTCTCCTCTGGCCAGGAGTCTGACTGACTCCTCTTGGGCCTGGGTCCAGCCCAAAAACCAAAACCAAACCTGTTGCTGTTGAGTCGATTCTGATTCACAGCAACCCTAAAGGACAGAGTAGAACTGCCTCATAAGATTTCCAAGGCTGTAATCTTATAGAAGCAGACTGCTACATTTTTCTCTCATGGAGCGGCTGATGGGTTTGAACTGCCAACCTTTCAGTTAGGAGCTGACCTCATAATCACTGTACCACCAAGGCTCCTTGAGTCCAGCCTAGGGCAGGACAAACCATAGGCTTACAGCAGGGATCTGATCTACCTCCATGCCCACCTTGGACCAGGCCAGACATGATGGCAAGGGCTCAATCTCACTGTCACATTTGATTTCTGGTTCACAAAACCTGGTCAGATAAAGTCCACCACCAGGGAACACACAGGGAGTTGGGGAGACCATAATGCTTCACCAGGGATCCCATAGGAGGGGCGGCCCACAGCCAAGAAGTGTCTGGGAGAAGAGAGAAATAGGCGGGGGAACCCAGAGAAGGGGGCCAGGAGGGGAACTTAGCACATGCAGAGAGCCGCTAGATGTCAAGGGATTGCCCCCCGCCCCCCCACCTCCTCTTCTCCCCCTACAATCCTAGGGGCTGGAATGGTCAGGTTTAAACTGAGGCCAAGAGAAGGAAAAGTCGCACGACTAGCAAGGGACCCAGGCAGAATAAAACTCAGGTCTGTCCAGGTTCAGATCCTATGCCCATAGTCCCCAGGTTGCCTCAAGGCTGGAGGTGGAGGGGTTGACTCCCTGGAGAAGGGGGCATTTGTGTAGAGGGTGCAGCATGCCTGCATCTGAGGCTCCGGGTCCCCAGAATGTGAGGCTGGGTAGGAGGGTCGGGGGAGCAGCTCAGATTGGGCTCCTCCCCCCACCTTCTGTGGAGAAAAAAGGGTGAGGCAGGGGAGGCCCTGCAGGGCAACAGGCTCACAAAGTGATGGGTGACAACAAACAGGGCCTGGTCAGCAGGGACAGGAAGGGAAGGCAAGGCCCAGTAATGAGCTCCCCAGGGCCCCTGGTCTCCTTCCGGGAGCCAGGGGCTATCACTAAGGCAGCACCAGAGGGCAGCACCAGAGCCAAGAGCCTCCACCTCTACTCCACCCACTTAGGTACCTCATCCTCCCAGGTACCCAAGCCCCCGACCCTGGCAGCCTCTAAGGCCAACCAGGCCAGGTGCCTTGATGCCTGCAGGACGAGCCTCTGGCTCAGAAATAAACACAAGGCTGGCCCAAGGTTGCACAGCATCAGAGATGGCCCTCCGCCTCCAAGTCCTGGCCTCCTCCGCCACTAGCTAGAGGGGTGCTGCACAAGGGGCCACTGTGGGCCTGGCCTGGGGTGGGGGGCACAGCAAGCTGAGGCTCTTCCCTATACACTGCCAGAAGAGGATCCAGTGGGGTCAGGCTCTGGCCCCACTGAAGGCCCTGAGGAGGTCTGGGGCAGCAAGGCCAGGGTGTGAAGCTGCTGGTTAGTAGCTGGCCAGACAATTTGGGGACAGGCTCCATTCCCAAAACATTCCTGAGGCTTCTATTTGCCAGGCTCCTGCTGGGCTCAGTGGGAAGATATAAGTTGGGCTAATTCTGCCTGTGGGGAACTCACCTCAAGAGGGGAGACCACAAGTAAACAGGCAGTTATGGGGCAGGGTGGGAAGTGTAGGGATAGCCAAGGTCACAGGGAGGATGCCCACGGGCCACCTCCATTCCGAGACTGAGCACTGGCCTAGCCAGGGGTAGGGCTCAGAGGCCGGGGGATGTTGTTCTGGGCTCGGAGAAGGGGTTAGAGCATGCGAGCTGGAGAGTGGGGACCAGCCCTATACCTAGAGAATAGCTGCAGGCCTGACCCTCTCTGGGCCTTGGAGCCCCAAGTGTGAAATAATCCCTTGTGGTCCCAAGAACCTCTGGGGTCTGAGGCCCCATGGCTACCTGGGTATAGGCTGCAGCCGTGGCCTCTGCAGAGACCCCAAGGCCAACAGCACCCTCTCTCCCTCTCCCCACAGGGCCATGAGGGGGCAGGTGTGGAGTGGGGGCAGGGGGCAAGCCCTGGAGTGGCTTCGAGAGGTCACGTGCCTGTTCAGAAGACAGGAGAGCAGGGCACCTAGCACAGTCCCAGCCGCAGTTTAGGGCACAGCTCCCTCTGATGGCTGAGGGATGCCTTGCAGGACAAGGCACAATTCAACGGCTGGCACAGGAATATGCACTGCGTTATATGTGTATTATAACACCATTCACTGAGCACAATGCTGCACCTTAAGTCCAGTACCTCATTTCACACTCACAGCCCCCTGGCAAGGTAGCTACTCTGACTATCCTGATTTTTCAGCTAAGTAACCTCAGAAAGTCATATAGCTACCCAATGGTGAGGCTGGGGCTTGAACCCACATCTCTGAGATTCAGACACCCAGTATTTTTAAGCCACTCCCCCCGCCAAGTCCCTTGCTAGGGAGAACAGGAAGGGTAGAGACGAAACGGGCAAGGCAATGACCTGTATTTGCCAGGATGCGCACCCGGGCCTGGCAATACCCCACCCAGATCCCTCTCCACTGCAATCCCTGCCAATAAGTCTCTAGAGAGAAGGAGTTCAGCCTCCACAGCAGCCTCTCTGCCGCCACAGGAGTGGATGTTATTCTGAGTGTCGGATTTAAGAGCTGCAATGTCTAGTGCTGCCACAAGAGGGCGAGGCATCAGGCCAGGAGGCCATTTTTCCCAACCTAAACCATTTGGCCCAGGTCCAGAAACTCAGCAGCTTGGCACCAGGAATCATGTAGTTGAGGGTCTTCTGGACCACCTCCTCTGAACGACTGGGGAACATAAGGCCAGAGAAGGACAGGGATTGGCCCCAGTCACACAGCAGGCTACTGACAGGGGGCTCCTGAGCCTGTTAGTGCTGTCTCCACACTGAACAGGATTCTGGCAGCTTCCACATCTCTCAGGTGTATATCCGCCAGGTAGCTCCAGGAGCTGTGGGCCCCTAGCAGTGGGGAGGGGACAAACAGGATCACCTTGGGAGCTATACAGAGTTCCAGGACCTGGCCATGGAGATCCTGAGCTGCCAGGTGACAGAAAGATGGTTCTGACACTCAGCCAGTACTGAGGAGTCCCGATATCACTCTTACCCCCTCCCCAGAACAGGCTTTTGTAAAAGCCACCTGCACATTCACCTGCCACTACTTGGCAGCAAGGGCCACAGCAGAGTTAACATCCCCCAGCACTCCGGTCCCACCTCAGCCTCACCTTTTGCCATAGCGACTCGCGGGAGGCGAGCGACGAGCAGGCCGCCACGAACCAACAGTTGCCCACCTGGCCCTGGTGCAGGTCGTGGGAGCTGATGCCATCCACAAAGAGGCGGGGATCCTTGCAGATGTCCTGCAGAGTGAGGAGAGCATGAGGGGCGGGCAGCACACAGACACCCACCCACAGCAGAAAGAAGACCTGCTCTCAGCGGGGAGATCCCCACGTGGACAGTCTGCTCCCACCCGAATCCAGCTTCCCCAGATCCTGCCTGGAACGCCCTTCTCCCCTTCCCTGACCGGAAAATTCCACTCTTCTGCCAAAGGTTTAAGGAATATTGTAGAAGGATGTCAGAGCACTGGAACCTGGACCACCACCTTCCTGCTGTACTCTGGGGTCCTCTCTGGCTAGCAAGGTTCCATTTCCATTACCCTCTAAGCACCAGTAGCTCTGTCGTGCCCACTCCCACCAGCCCCCAGGACCCACAGTCATGATAGCATGGGGATGGGGTACAGAGAGGAAACAACCACCGAAATCGCACATGACGAGCAGGAAAAGGAGAGCTAGGCGTAACAGATGTGCTGAGTCCTGACTGCTCCAGGCCCCAAGTGGGGCACATTCCTTGTGCTGTCTCATGTGACCCTCACCGTGTCTGAAGAGTTGTTGCTGCTGTTACGTGCCATGGAGCCAGTTCTGACTCACAGCGACCCCAAGTGACAGAGTAGAAGATTGATTTCCCAAGCTGTAATCTTTACAGAAACAGATCACCAGGTCTTTCTCCTTTTGAGCCATTGGGTGGGTTCAAACCACCAACATTTCAGCTAGTAGCTGAGCCTTTAACCCTTAGTACCACCAGGGCTCTTTGCCTGCGGAGTATGGGGTTGTTATTCTATTTCACAGGTGAGGAATGGAGGTTCAGAGAGAGGCAGTCATTTGCCAAAGGCACACAGCAAGTGCTTTCTCATTTTTCCATGGAGACTGGCGTGTAGACATAGCCAGGAGGTGGCACGGGGCAGGGGTAGCCCTGGGCAGAGGAAGCCTCGCCAGGCAGTCCTCTCTGCTCACGAGGGCTGTTCCACAGGACATGGCCAAGGAAATGATTCATGCCTGACAGGAGGCCCTAAGGTCCAGCCCTTCCTAATTTCTGGAAACTCCTTGCTCTCCCCACAGAGACAGCCAGCCTAGATGGGTTTTAGGACCATCTGCCCTTCACACCTGACCCTCCCCAATGGCTCAGGCTGGGTTTTCCATCTTTGTGCTACGGGGCTTTTTCTTTTAAAAGCTCCCCTGAGGCAATGCTGTGGACTGGACAAAACATGGGTTTTGGCTTCAGATCAGACACTGAATCCTAGCTCCTGGCCCTACAATTTGGTGAGCTCTCTGAGCTTTGGTCTTCTCACCTAAGAAGTGAGAACAATAACTCTAACAGGCCCACCTCAGGCCACTCCTCCTGTCCATCAGCATCTTCACTCCACAGAAATGACAGTGACAGTTGCTGCCTCACCCCTGGGGGTGGGATGACAAGGGGCAAACATTGGCATGCCTTCCACGTACCAGGCACCCTGCTGGCATCATGCTCTTACTTAATACTCACCATAGCCCTAAGAGGTGAGCAGTATTGTGCCCATTTTACAGATGAGGCCCACAGAGGTTAAATAACATACCCCAGCCATACAGTATGCGCAGGATGAGAGCAGGCCTAGTTGTCTGTCTCCGCTTTAGCAGGTGGCCCTGAGCTTGTTCAGTCACAGCAGAGCAGTTGCAGTCCTATCGCAGGTGTCCAGCACAGGGTAGCAGAATCAAGAAGCCAAAATTTGAATTCCTGATCCACTCGTTTACCAGCTGTGCAGTTCAGGGCTAGTTGCTCAACCTCCCTGTGCCGACATTTCCTCACCAGTGAAAAGGGGATAGATTATTTTTCCCCGCAGGGGTGTGGAAGGATTCCATGACCTTATGGAGGCAGTGAACTTGGCCCAGGGCCTGGCTCAGAATGAGGCCTGGCTCCTAATGACAAGCTCATTAATAACCCGTGGCCACGACCAGCACTCTCTGGCCCTTCTTGCAAGAAGCTGCCTCCCTTCCTGCGCCTGGCTGGGGAGGGGCTCAGGCAGGACTGTAACAGCACGTCCTCCAGGATGGGCATGGAAACAGAGGCTGGGGTCTGCCCAGGCCCTAACGTAAGTATCCAACAGAGGGAAACACACCAGCCTTTGCATATGTGGGTGCTTTTCTCATAGCGCTCCCCAGACCCCAGGGACCCCATCAGCACCTGGCAGCATGTCCACATCAAGGGACTAATCCCTGAAGACACTCCCTCTCCTCACTGACCACAGCCTGGCCCCGCAGATTCTGCCTCCAAAGTACCTCTAAACTCCAGTACTCCCCCTCACTGCCCCATCCCCTCATCTCTTACTTGACCCACCTCCTCCCTGTGCCTTCCCTTCCTCAGCTACCTCCTCCAGTGCAGTTATTTGGCCTCTCCACAACCCACAGGCCAGATAACAACCCTGCTCAAAACCCGCCCATCGCCCAGGAGAACACTGCCTTCAGGACTTCACCTACCCTCAACCCCACATTATTATCCTTGCAGCCCCACAAGATACACACAGAATTGCTCAAGCCCAAAACCTTCTGCCTACTCTCAGACCTCTGGCCCTCTGCCCAAGCTGGGCCCCCAGTCTTGATGCCTTTTCCCTTCTGACATAGGTCAAGAAGCCAAATACCATGTACAGGCACCTCCGAGCCAGCCCTCACCAGCCTGAGGAAGTGGTTGTCTGTGGGGCCCTCTCTGCTGACACTAGCCCCAAGGACAGAGCCAGGATCTTCATAGCGAGCACAGGGCCTGGGACACGGTGGGCCCGCCATGAATGAATGAATGAATGAACAGAGGACTGTAGAGGGAGCCCATATCTCCTGCATCTTGAATCCAGTGTTTCTTCCACTTCAAGGGTCCCCCAGAACCTCAGGTAATGATCACAGAGACCCTTCCAACTAGCCCCATCTTGGGCCCAGGACACTCGGGACTCTCAGTGCCAATGAAAATCTGTTCAAATGACAGCTCAGAGGGCATGGGAAACAGGCCAGGCCAGTGCACACTCATTGTAGCACCTTTCCCCTCATGGTGAGAATGGACCCTCTGGCACCTCCCCAAGCCCCAAAGCTCCTCAGGGGGCAGGAACTCCTGAGGCTGTGGCAGGGAGCCCTGAGATGGTTAGTGGAAGCTGGGGAGGGGAGGGAGTCATTTGCCCAGTGCTTCCAGGCCACAAAGCACATAGAGTGTCTAAGGTGAATGGAAGAAATGATAAAGTAAAAGAGCTGAACAGAAGATTTCAAAGGGTGGGTCAAGAAGACAAAGTAAAGTATTATAATGACACGTGCAAAGACCTGGAGTTAGAAAACCAAAATGGAAGAACACACTCAGCATTTCCAAAGCTGAAAGAACTGAAGAGAAAATTCAAGCCTCGAGTTGCAATATTGAAAGATCTTATGGGCAAAATATTGAACAACACAGAAAGCATCAAAAGAAGATGAAATCCTGAGACCAGAAGAACTAGTTGGTGCCCGGCCACAATCGATGACTGCCCTGACAGGGGGCACAATAGAGAACCCCTGAGGGAGCAGGAGATCAGTGGGATGCAGACCCCAAATTCTCATAAAAAGACCAGACTTAATGGTCTGACTGAGACTAGAGGAATCCCGGCGGCCATGGTCCCCAGACCTTCTGTTGGCCCAGGACAGGAACCATCCCCGAAGACAACTCATCAGACATGAAAGGGACTGGACAGTGGGTAGGAGAGAGATGCTGATGAAGACTGAGCTAATTATATCAGGTGGACACTTGAGACTGTGTTGGCATCTCCTGTCTGGAGGGGGGATGGGAGGATAGAGAGAGAGGGAAGCTGGCAAAATTGTCACGAAAGGAGAGACTGGAAGGGCTAACTCATTAGGGGGAGAGCAAGTGGGAGTACGGAGTAAGATGTATATAAACTTATATGTGACAGACTGACTTGATTTGTAAACATTCACTTGAAGCTCAATAAAAGTTAATTAAAAAAAAAATGCTAATGACACCAAAAAAAAAGAAGATGAAAGGAATACACAGAGTGACTGTACCAAAAAGAATTGGCCAACGTTCAACCATTTCAAGAGGTAGCACATGATCAAGGACCAATGGTACCAAAATAAAAGTCCAAGGTGCACTGAAGGCACTGGTGAAAAACAAGGCTCCAGGAACTAACGGAATACCAACTGAGATGTTTCAACCAACAGATGCAGTGCTGGAGGTGCTCACTCATCTACGCCAAGAAACCCAGAAGACCGTTACCTGGCCAACTGACTGGAGGAGATCCATATTTTCGCCCATTCTAAAGAAAGGTGACCCAACAGAAAGTGGAAATTATCAAACAATATCGATAATATCACTGTCTTAGGCTGGGTTCTCTAGAGAAGCAAAACCAGTAAAGCATATAAACGTATACACAGAAAGAGATTTACGTCAAGGAAATGACTCACATGGTTGTAGAGGCTGAATGTCCCAAGTTCCTGATTCTGATCAGCTTCTCCTGATTCAAGTAGCCGCAGGGGCTAGCAAACCCAAGATCAGCAGGTCAGAGAGCAGGGATCTTGCTCACAGGCTGCGAAGATGAGGAACCCCAAGATCGGCAGGCAAGACCACAGGTAAGTGCTAGCTCAAGTCCCAAGAATTGGAGCTCAGAGGAACAAGAGCCAGCTACAGGATCCAGCGTGAGTGAGCAAAAAGCCCCCGAGCCTTGCCAAAATATCCACTTATATTCGATGCAGGCCACACACCCAAGGAAACTCCCTTTCAATTGATTGGCCACTCATAGCAGAGCCCATCGTGGGGGTGATCACATATCAAATCTCACATATCAAATCCCAACATTATACGACTGCCAACACACTGAGAATCATGGCCCAGCCAAGGTGACACACAATCTTAACCATCACGATCACATACAAATAAAAGTTTGCTGAAGATCATTCAAAAGCAGTTGCAGCAGTACATCAGGAGGGAACTGCCAGAAATTCAGACAGGATTCAGGAGAGGACGTGGAACAAGGGATATCACTCCTGATGTCAGATGGATCCTGGCTGAAAGCAGAGAATACCAGGAAGATGTTTACCTGTGCTTTGTTGACTATGCAAAGGCATTCGACTGTGTGGATCATAACAAATTATGGATAACATTGTGGAGAATGGGAATTCCAGAACACTTCATTGTGCTCATGCAGAACCTGTACTTAGACCAAGGGGCAGTTGTTCGAACAGAACAAGGGGATACTGTGTGGTTTAAAATCAGGAAAAGTGTGCATCAGCGTTGTATCTTTTCACCATACTTACTCAATCTGTATGCTGAGCAAATAATCCGAGAAGCTGGAATATATGAAGAAGTATGGGACATCAGGATTGGGGGAGGACTCATTTACAACCTGTGTTATCAGATGACACAACCTTGCTTGCTGAAACTGAAGAGTAACTGAAGCACTTACTGATGAAGATCAAAGACTACAGCCTTCAGTATGGATTATACCTCAATATAAGAGAACAAAAATCCTCACAACTGGACCAATAAGCAACATCATGATAAACGGAGAAAAGACTGAAGTTGTCAAGGATTTCATTTTACTTGGATCCCCGATCAAAGGCCATGGAAGCAGCAATCAAGAAATCAAACGATGTATTGCACCAGGCAAATCTGCTGCAAAAGACCTCTTTAAAGTGTTAACAAGCAAAGATGTCACTTTTATGATTAAGGTGCACTTGACCCAAACCATGGTATTTTCAATGCTCCTTGGAAGCAAGGATAGCGAGACTTCATCTCACATACTTTGGACTTATTATTAGTAGGGACCAATCCCTGGAGAAGGACATCATGCTGGGTAAAGTGGAGGGTCGGCGAAAGAGAGGACGACCCTCAACGAGATGGACTGACACAGTGGCTGCAATGATGGGCTCAGGTATAGCAAGGATTGTGGGAACGGCACAGGACCAGGCAGTGTTTCGTTCTGTTGTACCCAGGGTTGCTATGAGTAGGAACAGATCCGTAGCACTTAACAATAACAACAATATCTGGGCCCCAAGGCCACATTCTCAGGAAGCAGAGTCAAGAAGATAAATAAGGCCTTGCCTCCCCTCCTAGCTGGCCTCCTTATTTTATCTCCCAGGCCCTGCCCCAGAAGCCTAACGCAGCTCTCTGAGGCAGAGGAAGCTCAGACTTAACTTCTACTTCCCTGAGGCCCTGAAGGGCAGGCCCCTGAATGGCCCCACCCCCTCAAGAGAGAGAGCCTTCCGTGACTGTCTGGCATCAACAAGGTCTGGAGCGGAGGTAGCCTCCAAGGTGTCCTCCATTCCAGATCCTCCCAGCCAGGACCCTATGATGGAGACATGATGCCCCATTCTGCAGGGGAGCGGGCCAAGGCCCAGAACCAGGTCTGCCGGGCTCCCTGACGAGAGCTCTTTGCTCCACTGAGCAACCACTGCTAGGACAGACCTGTGGGGCAGACCCAGCCCTGCCTGGCCCTGTCATCCCAGAACACAGCTCTGGCCCTGGACACTTCTCCAGCCCTTGAGAGAGAGACCACGCTTGGGAGTCAAGGGCCCCAGGTTGCAGGCCTGGCGTTGGCCTGACTCCCTGTGACAGGGAAGGG
Organism: Elephas maximus indicus; assembly: GCF_024166365.1. Lineage (NCBI taxonomy): Eukaryota > Metazoa > Chordata > Mammalia > Proboscidea > Elephantidae > Elephas > Elephas maximus. The sequence continues at coordinate 45,406,050 of NC_064825.1, forward strand.
ATCACAGGGACCTGGGGGCAAAATGGCTAGCCTGGGAGGGAGCAGAGAAGTAGAGGTTGGTCCAGGGACATGCTCCCAGCTGCCAGGAGAGGAACAGGCTTTGCCTGCGCTAACCCGGAGAAACCACACTCCAGGTCAGTAGCACCTTGGGGCACCTCAAATGGAACAATTCCAGAAACAGATCACAGTGACTGGGCACCTGACTTGGTATCTACTGTGTGCCAGGCACTGAGCAAAACAATCCTAGAGGGCAGATAGTATTAGCAACCCCAGGAATCCAAGGTACAGAAAGACTAAGTAACTTGCCCAGAGCTACACAGGAAGAGGTGAACTGAGATTCAAACTCAGGCTTCTGCACTTCCAAGAGGGCGAGGGTTTATAGGTGACACTGCTACCCCAGAGCCCCAATCTGAGACAGGTTAGAGAATCTCATCACATAGCAATGAGATCAAGGGGTCAGGGGCAGCCCAGGCCCTCACCCCACCTCCAGGGGCCCAGGCTTTCTCAAGACCGAGATCTGTCTTTCCCCCTCCATCCAGTCATTCCTCACATCTTTCCAGGGCATCAGCTGGATACAGGCAACAGAGTGAGTGAGGGAAGGTCCCTGTTCACAGGCAGGTCCCTCAGGAGGGGAAGTCATACTCTGATCCCCTGTGTTAACAGAGAGGTGACAGCAGGGGCCCATTGAGGGGTCAAAGGAAGGTGGCTGGAGGTAGTGATACCAGCAGAGCAGGCATGGAGAGGGCTGGTAGGCAGGGAAGCTGGGGCAGGGATGGGAACTCAAAATTCCCCCAAGATGGGTTCCAGCCACAGCCTCGAGACAGAGGCTGCCTCTGACACGACCCTCCTCTGGGCCCAGCAGCCTGTGTGCTCCTCCCATCGCTGTCCACACTTGGGTTCACCTCTGGGCCTCCCCTACCAGCTGCCAGCCCAGCTCCTGGGTAGGGCAGAGCTGACCGTCCACCTGCCAGCCCAGCTCCACGGTGTGGCAGGTTCCGCTGGGGCTACAGACAGGGCTTCTGGGGTAAGTTAGGATTGAACTGAACTGGACTGACACCTGCTGTGAGCCTGATGTCAAGCCGCCTGAGGGGTGGAGTAGGGACCGCCCCTCTGGTCAACATACCTTGGGGCACTGCCCTCTGTACCTGCAGTCACCCACTGGCCTCTCAGCCCCTTGCAGCCTGTTAGACCAGCTCCACCAGATGCAGGCCACAGCCCATGACCCACCTCCTTCCTCAGCACAACAAGAAGCTCAGGTTTCCAGGCCCTTGTACCAACAGGAATGTGGCAAGGCAGCGGAACCAGGGTGCCCAGGCCATACCTGCAGAGGCTCACTCCTCCTGCCCCTTCCCCCCACCACCGGCATCTATCCTCCTTCACCCCAGTCACCTCTCTCCAGTCAGCAAGCCCAATATCCCCATCTGACAATTGGGGAAACTGAGGCCCAGGAAGGAAGTGTGATCTCTGCCTGGCTCAGGAAAGAAAGGGCACCGTCCTCAGGAGTTACAGCCTGTGCCCTGCCCCCTTCACATAGACCTGCCTCTCCCACCCCTTGCCCCCTATCTCCTTTCACAGAAACTCCCATCCTAAAGGCCGCTTCCTCTGAGAAGCCTTCCCTGACCCACTGAACTCTATCTCTGAGCACAGGCCTGCGAGGGGATCGTTCCTGGGCAAGGCAGAGCCCAGACTGCTGTGTATACCCCAGCTGCCAGGCCTCAGGTGCAAACTACATGTTTCTTAGCATTTAAAAAAAAAAACAAAACTGTTGCCATTGAGTTGATGCCAACTCAAGGCAACCCCATGTGTTACACGGTAGAATGAGCTCCACAGGGTCCTCTTGGCTGTAATCTTTATGGAGGAGCCCTGGTAGTGCAGTGGTTAAAGCGCCTGCCTGCTAACCGAAAAGCCGGTGGTTTGAATCCGCCAGCCACTCTGCAGGAGAAAGATGTGGCAGCCTGCTTCCGCACAGATTTACAGTTCTACTCTGTCTTGTCTGCTATGAGTTGGAATTGACATGACATCGGTAGGTTTTAGTCTGGGGTAATCCTTAGGTAAGCAGGTCACCAGGCCCTCCTTCTGCAGAGCCACTGGGTGGTTTGAGCCACCAACCTCTCAGTTAGCACAAAGTGGCCTAACGTTCAGCAGAGATGAGAAATGGGGCCTTCGGCAGGAGCGGGTTTGATGAGCATAAGCCCTAGGGGTAGGGATGGGATCAGCTCAAACAGGGCACTGGGACCACCAGGCTGCCCTGGGGGAATTCTGAAAGGTCCTCAAACTGCTGTCTGTTAGTAGGACCCCTACTTGTTCCCTTCTGGGTTCTACCAAAGGACATCCAGGCTTATCTCCAAGGACAGGGAGTGGTGAAGTGCTAGATACAGGCTGGGGGATGGGCCCTCTGGCCCGGCAGGAATGAGAGGAGGCCCTTCCCTGCTAGGGCCCTGGACCTAAGAGGGCCTGGTGCATACTCTTGGGATTCCTCCTGAGCTCACCACCTTGCTGACCATCCCCTTCAACCCTTACCTCCCTGGCCAGGTCTGAGGGAGAGCCAGCAGATGTTTACTGAACTGGAAAGAACAAAGAAACAATGAACTCTGACAGGAAGGAGAGGGTGTGGGCCTGTGGCTGGTGTCCTGGGGTGGGGACTGAGGAACACAAGGAGTGGCCCACCTGCAGAGTCCATAGGAGATGGGATGTCCCACTTCTGGGTCCCAAGCACAGGGCTGGCAAGGAGAAGTTGAACAGGAGAGGGGAACTAAATAAAGCTTGTCATCTGCCTCCCATGTGTCTGATACCTCAAGTCATTTCAACCTCCAAAAACCATAATCAGCAAGAATTATTCCTACCCTTTACACATGGGGAAACTGAGGTCCAGAGAGGGGAAGCAACTTGTTCATGTCAACTTCCAGTAAGGTAGGGTCAAGCCTGCCTGGCTCAAAAACCAGCCTCCTCGGAAATGGAATGTGTGGCTAATTGCCTCCATGAACAACGGCTTCCCTTCCCATGAGACCAGAAGAACTAGGTGGTACCCAACCACCATTACTGAATGTTTTGATCAAAGATTTTATAGCAGAATCCTGACCAAAAGGGGGAAAGTATGAGACAGAATTCCAAATTCTCATGAAATCCAGACTTTCTGGTGGCACTGAGGCTGTACGAACCCCCAAAACTACTGCCCTGAAATAATCTGTAAACCTTAAGCCAAAAATATCCCCTGAAGTCTTCTTCAAACCAAATAATAAAAAAAGAAAAAATAATAATAGTTTAGCTTAATTAGTAAAGAAAGTCTGCCTTGAGTGTTGTGGTCTTTTAAAGAACTATCTATATGGGATCAAACTGACAAGAGCAACTCCAACGGTTAGGTAAGAAGCTTAGGGGACGGTGCATTTATGTTAATGGAGGAGGAACAACTCAGAAAAGGAGGGAGAGAACGGTTGCACAACTCGAAGAATGTGATCAACGTCACTGAATTGCCCATGTAGAAACTGTTGAGCTGGTGCATGTTTTGCTGTGTGTATTTTCAACAACAATAAAAAACAAATGATTTAAAACAAATGAAAGAACCAAAAGAAAAAAAAAAAACAGCCTCTGTATCCCATTTTGGGACAGAGGCAGGGAGCTGGCCAAGGAGATGGTTCAAGAACATAGGGGCAGTGATAATGAACAACTTACAGAGAGAGAGCTGGAGGTGGGATGGAAGTGAAGAAGAGCTTCTCCAGGCCTTTAGAAAAAAGTTGGCTTTTTGCTCTCTCTAGCTATAAACAGTCAGGTCACAGAACCCAGGAAGTGAGGCTCCACAGAAACGCAGCTGCCTCAGGCCAAAGTTCCATCGCGTCAGCCAAGCAGATGGGAGTTAATGGTCAACCAGGCAGGGCCCGGCCCCACCCGCCTGAACCAAAACAGGCTTGATTTCCTGCGCCACAAACCCCCATCCTGTGAGAGGAGCCTAGAGCCTGCCTGTTACACCAGCCCTGCCTCCAACCAGCAGGCCTTGCTAAATATCCATGATTTTTTTTTAATCTCGGCAGTGATGTGGACCGTCCATCACACCCTGTCCACTCGGCCTCACTCCTCATCCAACACCATTCAGCCCCTGCCTGGCCTTGAACTGCTTCCCAACGAGACTCGTTCTCCCTACTGCTGCCATATCAACACTAACCACACACTGTCACCTACCCTCATATCCAAGGCAGGGGCAGGTCTGTACCACCTCTCCAGCCTTAATGTCTCGAACAGGACTGGGCACAGAGCAGGTAGCCAGTGAGGATGGCAGATAAAGAGAAAGAGCTGTGGCAGGAATCCTGAACCTGCAGAGAAAGGGCTGAGAGAGGCCAAGTGACTCATCCAGGATCACACAGCAGGGGAACACCAGGGCTGGCCAGCCTCCTTCCAGAGCCATGATCTAAAACATCCCGGGTGATAGCTGAAGAGCAGTAGAGGGTCAGGACAGGGGCAGTGAGGGAGGGGGAGCCAGAGCAGGGCGGAGAGCTTGAGTGTCCCCCACCCGCCCTACACTCAAGACCTCACAAAGGCCCTTTTGAGGCTGGCCTCCTTCCCCCCTACACTTGACAAAGGAGGGAGAAGAAGGCGTGGGAAGGCGGAAACCCAAAAGGCAGAAATCTCTTGGCCAGGCCAGAAGGCTTCTGGGAGTTCCGAAAAATCAAGGCAGGGCATCCGAGATTCTAGGGCAGCTGCCCCCAAACCCACTGCCATCGAGTCTATTCTGACTTATAAGATAGAGTGAAACTGTCTTACAGGGTTTGCGAGGCTGTAGTCTTTATGGAAGCAGAAGCTGACTGCCACATCTTTCTCCTGCAGAGCAGCTGATGGATTCAAACCACCAACCCTTAGGTTAGCAGCTGCATGCTTAACCACTGAGTCACCAGGGCTCTTTCAAAGGCACCAGGGACCCTTTATCTGGTGTTGGGGAGGCAGGGCCAAGCAGCCAGCGTCCTGGGCTGGAAAGCAGGACTCCCAGGTCCCGGCCAAGCTCTGCTACCAGCTCACTAGACGACCTGGGGTACATGCCTCCCCCTCTCAGCCTCAGTTTCTCTACCTTTCAAGAGTTCAGCCTATTTGGTGAAGAGAAAGACAGCACACAGCACTGGGGAAGTCAGCACAACTTGACCAGGGCAAAGTCAGAGAAGCTTCACGGACACATCCAAAAGCCCCGAGAGACCAAGCTACTGGGCTGAGGGCTGGGGACCATGGTCCTGGGGGACATCTAGCTCAACTGGCATAACATAGTTTATAAAGAAAGAAAATGTTCTGCATCCGACTGTGGTGAGCAGTGTCTAGGGTCTTAAAAGCCTGCGTGCAGCCATCTAAGATACATCTACTGGTCCCATCCTGGCTGGAGTAAAGGTAAATGAAGAACACTAAAGACACTAGGCAAAGATTGGTCCAAAGGACTAATGGATCACAACTCCCACAACCTCCGCCAGACTGAGCCCAGAAAAACTAGGTGGTGCCTGGTTACCACCACCTAACTGCTCTGGCAGGGATCACAGTACAGGGTCCCAGAGAGAACGGGAGAAAAATACAGAACAAAATTCAAAAAAAAAAAAAAAAGACCAGGCTTGCTGGTCTGACAGAGACTGGAGAAACCCTGAGAGTAGGACCCTAGACACCCTTTTAACTGAGTACTGAAGTCACTCCTGAGGTTCGCCCTTCAGCCAAAGATTACATAGGTCAATAGGGCCAACAATAACACACGTGAGGGACATGCTTTCTAGTTCAATTCATGTATAGGAGATTAATGGGCACACCAGCCCGAAAGCAGACAAGAAGGCAGGAAGGGACAGGAAAACTGGAAGAGTGGAAACGGAGAACCCAGGGTGGAGAAGGGGAGAGTGTTGACATATCGTGGGGTTGGCAACCAATGTCACAAAACAACTTGTGTATTAGCTGTTTAATGAGAAACTAATACGCTCTGTCGGAAAGCCTATGCTCTGTAAATTTTCGCCTAAGGCACACACGCACACACAAAAGAGTCCCAGCCTAAGGAAATACATGGGATTTTCAAGTTTGAAGGCACTTGAAATCACAGCCTGGAAGAGGAAGTAGAAAACTAAGTCCCATTCTCCCCAAAAGTGCAGGGGACCAGAGGGAACTCTGTAAACACACATGGGGTCTCTGTCATGCTTGCTCAAAGCCTGGCCTCCTGTGGCTCCTCTGCCCTCAGAGCAAAGATGGAGCACCTTGGCCTGCACACCAGGCTCTGCGACCCGGCCAGTGGGCTTCCCCTTCTCCCAGCCCTCCTCTCCACAGGGGCCTCATGCTCCAGGGGCCACCACATCTCAAACACGCCTGAGGGCTTTGTGCCTGGTGTCCCTATCACACAGCCCTTCCTGGCAAATGCCTCCCCCTCCTTAGACTTCCAGAAGCCCTTCTCTGATTACTGGGCAGCTGGAGTCACAGCCTCCATGGGCCCCAGGTCCTGAGCATCCTCAGGACAGCAGGTCCCCTGTGTTGTAGTCCCTCTTGTGTGATCCATTTCCCCATTCACCAACACAGCCACGGAGAATGGCAGAGGGGGCCTGGGTGGTGATTTCCAGCAGCCCCCCCCTCACCCACCCTCCCCTTCACTCCTCAGGGCCAAGTGGGCACAACAGTGGGACTCCCTCCCTCTCCCACCCTCACCCTCAGGAGTTGAGGACAAAGGGGATAAAATGGTTCCATGAAGCCAAACATTTCTCTTAAATGTACTTCCGTACTTCCGACTCAACACTCAAGGCCAGGATGGGGTGGCAGGGCTGGGGGAACAACCAGAGAGAAATGCTGCAAATTCATCATCGTCCTCAATATGAGTGATGAGAGCTCCCCGGACCGGGGGCCAGGTGGGGGCCAGGCTGCTCATGAGTTCCCCTGTGCCCTCACCACAACCCAATGAGCTGGTCCTGCTATTTTATATGAGTCTTCTGATCATTATTGTTGATTAATCATAACAATAAGTGCTTTTCATTTATACAGCCAATGACACTTTCAAAGTCATTGCAATAATAATCAGGAAAGTAAATTCCTCACACTTGGGTGTCACGCTACATTTTAACAAAAAAAACCAAGAGTCATAGCCACATCTCATTTTGATCTCAAAAACAAACCTGGGAAGGAGGGTGGCAGAGCAGAGGTTTCTGCCCCATTTTCCCTGTGAAGAAGCAGAGGTCCAAAGAGGGGTCAACGTCAAGGTCCTAGCTAGGCACTGGTGGGCCAGAGATTAGGGTCTATTGTGCTGGCTCCCCATCCAGAATAAATCATTGGCCCCTCCACTCTCAGGGCTGCCACCCACCTCGAAGACCTGTGGCCTGGGGATAACTCCTCCCCACCACCCTGTTGCCCCCAGACTCAGCCAGTGGCTCCAGGCCTATCCTACCCACCCTGCTCAGCCAGCTCCATCTGGGGCCAGACACTGACCTTGGGCCGCTTCCATGTGACAGTGGGCCCCAGTGCACCCTTATAGTAGAGCGAGTCGTCGGTGGCCGGGAAGTGGGGGTCCTCAAAGAGCACCTTCCTGCGCAGACAGGCCTGCTTCAGAGCCGAGTAGTTCTGGTCCTCATAGGGCTTCACACACGACAACATGGTGGCCGCTGTCCCAGGGAGAGGAGGCTGAGGCAAGGCAGCAGAGGGCTGGCTGGGCACCTGGGCAGCTCCTGGGGTCCCTGGGAAGGCAGGAAGGCAAGAGAATTGTCACTTATGGAGTACCTGGAATCCCTGCTTTGTACGGACACCAAGTTAGTGATTCCTCGTCTTCCCCTCCCCGCAGCCTTGTGAAGTGGGCATTGCATAGGCAAGAAACAGGCTCAGAGAGGTGGAGAGGCCTGCCCGAGGGCACACAGCTGGTACATGGCAGAGCGTGGAGAAGAACCGCTTGGCCTGGCTCCACAGCCTGAATTCTCTCCAGTTTCTGATACTCAGAGGTGACCCTAGACCGCGGGCCAAGAGCACAACAGTGTGCAGATCCGGCCCAGGCCACGCCCACCTCCTTCCCTTCCTCTCTTTGTTTAACCAGCCTTCCCTAGCTCTCCCCAACCAGGCACTAACGCCAGTAGCTCACTGGCTGGTGACACGCCACCAGGGGGGCAGCAGTACCTCCAGGTTCCCTTCAGATGCTCACTCCTCATCTAGAGGGGAAGATTTCTGCCCTGGGTGGTCACCTTGACCAGGTACCCTCCAGCCATCATATTCGTTCATTCTTTCTTGGCCCTTCCTCCAGCACGCTGCCTCCTTCACCGCACCTCTGAAATAATCGTCGCCAATTCTATAGGGAGTACACTCATCACTTCTTAATCCTGGTGACCTAACTTCCCCTGTGGCCTCCCACCTCCAAATGCAGACTCTCTCCCTCGACAGCCTCCCAGACCTCAGCAGCAGCTCACACTCCTGAACACAGACCTCTTCTTGAAACTGTCCCCCTGGGCTTCAGAAATGTCTGTCACTAGTGCTGGCCCACTCCCTCATCTCTGATCCCCCGTTCCTGTCTGGAGCCACCCCATGGCTGTACCAAACTTAGTGGTCTTTTCTGTGGTGTGGTTGTCATGACGCCTCTTTCCACCAATGACCCCCTTGTCGAGCCTGGACCTCTCTTCTGGGTCCCAGATCAGCCCTGGGTGAACCATGGCCCTCACAGTCAGCAATCTAAAACCAAACTCCTCTCCCCCCAGACCTCCCTAATTTCTCATCATGGGAACCAGACGGTAAGCACCACCACTGGACCAGAAGCCCCCGCGTGCATGCTCCTCTTGTTCTGTTCCTCCAGCACACACAACCCCAGCACAGAGCCTGACACAGGAAGTGTCAGTAAGTGCCAGCATCCTTCCTTCATCCCCAGGTCCAGGTGAGCTTAGCCCAGCACCTGAACCTTGTAGACACGAGCTGACCAAACACAAAGAACACAGACTGGACTGACATGGCCAGGGAAGGTCTCCAGGGGGTGAGGGCTGCCAGTGGGGTGACATGACACATCAGGCACCCAGAGAGATAGGCCGGACAGCCAGGCACCTGAATGGCAGCCTCATCTATGCGTCATATCCCAGACTCTACCTGGACTCCTGCTGAGCTGCACACACCCGCAGGTGCACTCCTCCCGGGGACTGGTGAGCACTACCTGGGGCCCTGGAGACAGTCACAGCAATGCCACACACCCACCACCACACCCCCACCGAGGCAAAGGTTTCTCAGCCCAGCCCTGAGGGAAACCAACGCAAGGTAGGCTGGGAGCAAGATGGATGTGATGCCAATCCCAGCTGCAGCACACCACTCACTTCCTGGGTGACCCTGAACAAGTTACTCAACCTCTCTGAGCCCCCATTCTCACCTCTACTATGGGCACAATGTTGTTTCAATAACTGGAAGATGCCATTGATTGACCAAAGGCTGAGTAGACTGTTTGGCAGGGCTCTTTTAGGGACAGGTAACAAGAAAAGAAGTTGCCAAGCCACCTCGCATTCCGAGAGACAGAGAGAAACCAGCATTTCTCTGGCATCAACCACAAGCAAACATCACTTCGCTGGAGGTTTGTTCATGTTATTTGCAAACAGGGCTGGGAAGCCCTTACCATTGTTGCCATTTTTCAGAAAAGAGAACTGAGGCTCAGCAAGGTGAGGCAGCTTGCCCAAGCCCGGTGGCAGAGTCTGGACTCAGATCCAGGGACTCCGACTTTGGTGCTTCTGCCTTGGCCTCCCAATCCCGCAACTCAGGAGAAAGGACTAAGCACTGGGCAGGGTGGCTCACCCACACACATTCTGGCTGAGCTGGGCCTCACAGGAAGGGAAAGATGGAGGGACTCTACAAAGAAAGGGGAAACAGGAAGGGGAGGAGGTGATGAAGGGCAGAGTGTGTGGGACATGGAAGGACAGCTGGGAGACAGAGAGGGTCAGATGGTGCCTGCCTGCCAAGGGGGCTGAGAGCTGGTTTGTCCTCTGCTCCAGACCCACAGCCACTTTCTCTCCTTCCCCCCTATCCATATAGGGCCCCTCACACCGCCCTGAGACCTCAGGTCAACCACTTAACCCCTCTGGCTACCCCTCTGCCCAGGGAGGCCAATAACCCTGACCCTTTCCTCCCCACTCCAGTCTGGGAGCCTAGGGAAAGGAGAAGGGGGCAGCTGGGAGAGCCAGGCCCTGGACTTGGGCAGATAGCCACCATGACCATCATTAGCACCATGGGTTTCCGGAGGTGCAGGAAGCAATTTAGGTGCAAGAATTAGATCCAAGAAGCTGAAAATGGGAGACAAGAAATCAGCTCTTGCAATTCCAGTGTTTCAGAGCCCAGAGGACGCAGAGAGAGAAAGTGAGCTGGCTGAGGTCACACAGCCAGGCTGGTGGATAATGAGGGTTCTGGCTGCTCGCCAGGCCATGATGGAGCCAGAGTGCTGGGAGGGCTTGCCTGCAATGAGGATGAGGATGGAGGGAGCTGGGGGCTGAGACAGGAAAGCTCAGCTGGGCCAGGGCCCAGGAGAACATGGGCCAGGCCCAGCTGGCTGAGGGTCTGACCCAGTTTAGCTATCTCTCCAGCCTCCCTCCTGCTAGCCACACAGACCCTGGCCTACTTCTGTCAGGCTCTGAGGCTCCAGGCCTTTGCACAGGCCATTCCTTAGGCTTAGACTGCTCTCCTGCACCCTCCATCTGCTCCAGGCTGACCTCTTACTCCATCTACCAGGTCAACACCTCCATGGGGTCGTGGAGTCACCAGCCTCTCTCTGAGCCTTGCTATCTCCTGTGGCTCCACAATGAAGGCTGCAGATAAACCAAGAGTAAAAGAAGCTGGGCTCCACACCCCAAGTATCCTTTTCCTGAGCCTGAGCACGACACCTCCCTAATACTTGCAGACTTCCAGTCTCCAAAGTGTCTTTTTACACTGTGTGTGGCCAGGCACAAACCCCAGGAGGTCCCGGGGCAGTCCAAGCTTCCCTGCGGCTCTTTCAGCCTACCCTCTTCCCTTTGGTCCCTGCCCAGTTCCAATGGCAGGTCAGTCAGAACTGAGTTTGAGTCTGCACCACCTAGCCTCTGTGTGCCCGTGGACAAGTATTTGTTATTTGCTTTTAATTGTTGTAAAGATACGTATAACACAACACTTGCCAATTCATTTTTTACAAGTACGATTTCATGATACCAGCTCCATTAATCATGCTGTGCAATCATCACCAATAATCATTACACGGATAAATCTTTAATCCCTCTGAGCTGCCATCCATCAGCCCTCCTCGGAACTAGTCTCTATGGTGGCAAAGGTTAGAAATAAAGTGGCATCTGCCCCTGGGCCCTGCCCTGGTGAGCTCACTCTGTCCTTTCCTTGGAAATGGTATGCACCCTCCTTCTGGAGCCCCAGGAGGTTGTGACCAAGTCTGTTGCTCCTAGATCTGCTGGGTGGTGGGGAGCAGTCCAGTTGTATATGGTGGATAAGTCCATCTCCCAGCAGGCCACACTGCTTCGGCTGAGGAGGAAGGAGGGCTGACACCAGTGAGCCTTCCCTGGACAGTTACAGCCTCCAAAGCCATGAGAGAAGCCGAAGGGAAAGTTTTAGACCCATTTTGTAAATGAGAAGATCAAGGAATCTGTCCAAAGTTCACGGCCTTCTTAGCTGGATGCTAAGCCTCCAGACTCTATCATACCAGGGAGGGCTTCCCAAATCAAGGGCCCGGGGTAAAACAGTGACAATTTTAGAGGAACCGTGAAGTGCCAAAAAAGAAGTCATAAAGTTATTCTCCTTCCAAATCTCCTTCAGGGATGTCTCAGTTTGGCTCAGCCTGTCTTCAACACCTCTTAGCCCTTGCTATCTCCAATTTAACAAAGAGCAGGCCTTCAGCTCAGAGGCTTCTGAGAGCGATAGCATCTGGCTCGAATTGAATGCCTTTTCTTGTTTTTACTTTATTTTGAAGGTTCCTCCAGTTACCTTGTATTTAGGAAGAGTGACACTGACTTTCCATTTACGGTAAATACACAGTTCCCATTTAGAAATATTAGGGGGAAAGGAAGTTGATTTAAAGGAAAGTATTGCTATCAGTGGTGTAGGTGCGAACCCAGGCACTACACGAAGCTCTAAGAGCAACGTGCTGCCACAGAAGGAGCCCAGGGACAGGGTTCCAGAGCCATGTGGCAGGCAGGTCACCTCACCTCTGTAAGCCTTGGGGCCTTCCTCTGTAAGGTAGGGTCATGGTGCCAGTGTCTGCCTCAGGGCGATTATAACAACCAGAGGCTGCAGCTGAGCCCAAGTCTAGCACTGAGAGGAGATCAAAGCCAGCACACAAAGGGCTAAGGACACACAGGCCATCCTGAAGAAGAACAAAGTTGGAGGACTTACATTATCAGTTAACAAAATCTGCTGGCGCAGTGGTTAAGTGCTCAGCTGCTAACCAAAAGGTTGGCAAACACACCCAGTGGCTCTGCGGGAGAAAAGTCCTGGTGATCTGCTCCCATAAAGGTTACAGTCATGAAAACCCTACGTGGCAGTTCTACTCTGTCGCATGGGGCCACTATGAGTCAAAATCAGCTCAATGGCACATGACAACAACAGCATCATAAAGTTCTAGTAATTGAGACAGTGTGGTACTAGGACAGAAAAGGTCAGGAAGAGGCCACAACTATGGGCACACCTGATTTACGACACGTGACACCACAGTGCACAGTACACCTCTGTAGCAGAGGGAAGGCCGCATAGCCTAAAGGGCTCTGGTGTGTGACTGGAGTGGAGATGGATTCTAGAGCTGTGTAGGAGGGAGACTCGACTCTACTTGGCAGCCAACTGGTCGTGAGGGTGAAAGGGAGGATACAGGATGCCTCCTGGGGGTCCCCTTCTGTGCCCCAGTCTCCACACCCTGTAGCAGGTGCCCAGTATGCAGCACAGGCCCGACAAAGTAGGCATCGTCATGTGTCAGCTAAGGGGCCAATGATGCCCGTACCCCATGCCCTGGCAGTCAAAGCCCCTCCCCCACCCTCCCACTGGCCCCCACTCCAGGCAATAGAGCCCTCTCACCATATGATCAGGAAGGGGCTGAACAGCTGTGTCTTCATAACCCAGGGACACAGACAATTTCAACTTGGGCGTCTTTGCCAGCACCTATTCTGACGTGGCCCTGAGATGACAAGGAGAGGCTGGCCCCCCCGAGGCAGTCCCAGGTGAGGATGAAACTGGGATGACAGGCATAGATGGAGAACTAAGCCAGACACCGGTCAGCATTTCCAAGAGTAAGACAGGCCGTAAGTGAGGGTGATGGGGTGGGAGATGGGCACTGGCTGAGGGCCTCTTCAAGATGGAACCTAGGCAGGGTTTCAAGGCTGGGCCAGAATCCCCAGGGCAGAATGCACTTCAGGCGGAAGGAAGAGCCTGGGCACAAAGCACAGGAGCAGCAGAGTGCTGAGTGACAGCTGGAGGCCGAGCCAGATCTGGCAGGACCAGCTCTGCAGGCCAGGGGTGCCAGGCTCAGGGACTTTAGCTTCATACTGCGTGCACAGGGGAGCCAGGGAAGGGTCAGGCGCCGGACTCAGGGTCAGACGCTGAGGCTGATGCAGGGTCCCTAGGGAGTGCCCTGGCCTAAGCCAGGACAGGGAAGACCAGATGCTAAGGGAGACGGCCTGGAAAGGGCAACTGATTGGCTACTCAACGTGTTTTTCTTAACGTGTTTATTCCCTTTTATCCCACACCCCACTGTCATTCTCCTCCTGCCCCAAAGCCACCATTTTAACAACATGCTTAATGTGTATTCATTGAAGTCCATGTTGTGGGTGTATTCTGACCTCCCACGACCATCTCTCCCGTGTATCATATACTGGAATAGACAGCAGAATGGCAGAAGGAGGTGGGGAGGGAGAGCTGAGCTTAGGGTGGAGCTGGGCCATGGCTATACTAGAGGATGTTGGAGAGGCCTGGCTACGCCAGGGTCCTGGGTCCTGGGCCACCCTGGGCTCCTGGGTCACTGCAGGCCCCTAAGTCCTGGGCTCTGGCACTAGAGCCAAGGTTGCCAGGCACAGTGAGTCACTCCAGACAACGTCAGGCAGGCTGGCACCGGGGCCGGGAAATCCTGTCTTTCTTCTCCCCTCCCCTTATCGTTTCTGTGTCCAATCCATTCTCCGCCCAGCTGCAGTGATCTTTCTAACACATAAATCTGACCAAGTCTCTCCCCTACTAGGAGACCCCAAGGGCCTAGAGGGAAGGGCCAGGCACAATTGGGGGCAGGGTCCCTAGCTGGTTCTGGGGGACCAGTGGCCCTGGAGCTGGGATGTCCTGGCAGCGAATATGAGGGAAGAACCAGCCTCCAGGTCTGGCTCGCTATGTGGCCTTGACTGAGTCATAAGGCCCCTGACCCCACAGCTGTTCCTCATTTGGGAACTGGCTCCTGCCACAGGGTGCTGTGAGAAGGAGGGAGCTGGGAGCCCTCTGTAAGCAGGGCGTAAATCATAGTGGAAACTCCAAAAGTGCTGTTCCAGCTCGTGGGTTCCTGCAGGCCTTGGGCAGGGGCAGGAAGAAGCTGAGAGCTTGGCTGTACTCCTGAAGGCAGGAGGCTTCCCTGCGTAGGGTGACCACCTCGGCCTGATTTTAGCACTAACAGCCCAGTGTCCAGCCACGGCAGTTGGTCACCCCTCCCTCAGGTCTCCCAGCCCAGCTCCTCATCCTGCAGAGGAGGCGTTGGGAGAAGGGCAGATGCAGCTGGGTGCCCCCAGGGAAGAATATTCTCCCTCCCACCCTAGTAGGGGTGAGGTTGGGGGATGTGGCACCTGGAACTGCAGGTCACAGGTGCTTATTCACTCTCCCCTCCCCCGGCCCAGGAGAAACAACCTGACAAAACGAGACTTGACAGGTCACTGAAGCCACCTCTGCCCCACTGTGCTGTGTGACTCCCAGCAAGCCCCTGCCCTCTCTGGCCTATAGGCTCTCACTGTTGAATGGCAGGGAGGGGTACGACTTCTTGCTCTTTTCCAATCTGGTGGGTCTGCCACCATGGGCAGTCTGTGCCCCTGGCACCACCTGTCTCCAAGACTCAATGTTTGAAACGTAGTCAGATGGTGCCCATTTCTCAGACTGGGAAACTGTGGCTTGATTCTTAGGTCAAGCTCCTGCACAACCTCAGAAATGAGCTCTACTGTTCTGACTGCATAGATGGAGTACAGAAGATCAGAGACAGAAGATGGCCCAGCACCCCCCTCACTTAGGCAAATACAAAGAAAACTGACCAGTGACCTCCAGCCTTCACCCACACCTGCTCTGCGCCTGGCCAGGGAAAGTGAGGAGTCACACAGGGGTCTGCCTTAGGGGTCAGCCTGGTGGAGGAGATGCCGCTCTAAAAGGGAATGATTCCAATATAGAGAGATCTGCTCTAAAAGTGAATGATTCATTCAGACACGGCAGGGAGGACTGCCCGGAGGAGGTGGCATCTAAGCAGGATCTCAAAGGGTACACTGCAGTTTTGAGAGATGGAGGTGGAAGGTTTGGGGGAGGAATATTCCGGGAGGAAGATACCATTTAGCAAGGGTGGAAGGCAGGGCACAGGGAGAGGGAAGAAGAAAAGGGGCCAGCGCAGAAACACTGCCATGGCTGGGCGGTGGCAGACCCTGAATACCACGCAAAGGAACCAGGAGTGTGACCGGGTGAGTGCTACTCCTCGAGGATCCATGAGAGGTCAGATAGAAAGGGGCCAGGTCACAGGCAGGGAGGCCAGGCTGTACAAATGGCCGTGAGAGAGAAGCAGGGCCTGGTGTGGCATGGCCATGGCGGTGGGGTTGAGATGGAGACAAGGGGATGAGTATACATGCCAGGGGCTCTTGGGGGTTTGACTGGGGGCTCTTCCTCGGAGGCACCGGGAGACTCGCCACCTCCAGGAAGACAGACCATGTCTTGGGTAAGCAGTATGTTGGCAGCGCTCCAGGCCCCATGCACAGCCCTGCATCATGTCATGTTTCTGCCCTGGCAGTCCTGAATGCAAATGCCCCCTCCTCCCAGTGTCCGGGCTGAGGGTGAGTCACAGCCGCAGAATGTCAGGCTACAAGGGCCTCAGAAGAGGTGCCGTACGCCTCCCCATCCTCAGATGGGGAGACTGAGGCCCAGGGAGGGCCAAAGCAGTTAACCTCTTTGTGCCCCAGATTCCTAACCTGTAAAATGAGGGCCTTTTCCATTCTGCTGGCCCAACTCCCCCACTGGGCCCCTCACACACCTCTGCTACAGGCCTTAAGGCCCCTAGCCTGGCCCATCCCTCACAAGTGGTGGTGAAGTTCAGATGACCCCACACAGCTCAGGGCTTGCGGGATAAATGTCTGAAACAGCTGAGTTCTACTCTGAGAGACTAAGAGACTGTCAAACTCAAAACGATGTCCGGTTGCTGGGGCAGCCCATGGGAACATGCTGGCACATTCCCCTTTCCAAACATCCCTGAGTTCTGGCTACCACAGGCTCAGGCTGGGCACTGGGGCCAGAGGTCCAGCAGCACCAGGCCCTGCCCACAAGGCTCCCAAGTTGGGGTAGGGGCCAGAGACTGAGAGTGACTGCACAGGGTAACCAGGGCTGGACTCACGGAAGCCAGTGGCTGTGGGTGCCCAGAGGGGGCTGGGAAGGTACCTTCAATGACACTACAGTTAGTTCCGACGACAGACTGAATCAAAAACCCAGTGTCGTCCAGTCAATTCTGACCCATAGCGACCCTACAGGACAGAGTAGAACTGCCTCATAGAGTTTCCAAGGAACACATGGCGGATTCGAACTGCCGACTCTTTGGTTAGCAGCCGTAGCACTTAACCACTACACCACCAGGGTTTCCATAAAAAAAAAAAAAAAAACCCAAAATACTCACATCCTAATCCCTGCAACCTGTGAATGTTACCTTATATGGCAAAAGGGACTTTGTAGATGCGATTAACGATCTTGAGATGGGGAAATTACCCTGGATTATCTGGGTGGCCCCTAAATGTAATCACAAGTGACCTAATGAGAGGGAGGCAGAGAGAGATTTGACTTCCAAAGAGGAAAAGGCAATGTGAAGATGGTGGCATAGATCGGAGTGATATGGCCACAAGAAATGCCGAAGCCACCAGAAGCTGGAAGAGACAAGAAACAGGTTCTCCCCTGGAGGTTCCAGAAGGGGCCAGCCCTCCCAACACCTTGGTTTTAGCCCTGCAAGACTTGCTTTGGACTTCTGGCCTCCAGAACTGTAGGAGAATAAGTTTGTGTTGTTCTAAGCCGCTGAATCTGCGGTAATTTCTTGCCGCAGCAATAGGAGTCTAATATGGTTCCTAAAGAACAGCGGGTGGGGTAGATTGTGTGGCCCTATCCCCTCTCTCCCACTCGAGGAAGCAAGTGCGTGAGCAAGGCGTTATTATTCCTTGAATTGCTCCAATACAAAATAAAGTCAATGTCTCAGTTACTATTATTAGTAACAAATCACTTGGGTCCCATCTCACCCTGCCCAGCAAGAAAAGTTACACAGTAGTCCCCGCCCCGGGACTGTCAGGACTAGAGCAGGGGCTGGGGCTACAGGGGCAGACAGGCGGAGACTCAGCCAGCAGGCTCTCTCCTCTGTCCCGCAGGCCACAAGCTCCTTGCAGACATCCCTGGGCCACAGCTTGGTGCCTGCTCTGGTCCCCAGACCCTTCTCCACAGCTGATTTTCTGTGTAGCAGAAAATCACAGTCCACACCCACAGGGCACCTCGGCCTCAGCCACTGGATCCCTACACACTAGCCCTGGGAGAGCTGGGGACCTCGAGAGAAATACATCCTCTCAATGAGACTGGGGAGTAACTCAGGCCGCAACCTCCCGGGGCCAACCCTGAGGGAAGTCTATAAGACATCCCAGATTAGGACCGAAAAAGGCCTTGGCCCATTTTGTCTTTAGTGAGCAGGGACAGGCAAGGCCCAAGGGAAGTCGGCAGCTTGGCCTGGACGGAGTTGAGGCACTCACCAGGGCGTCAGCATCAGGAGTGGAAATGGTCCAGAGGGGAGACGAAGCTGGGGGCCTCGAAAGCCATGCCCAAGGGGACCACAGGGTGCCAAGGAATGTTTTGAGCACCGAGGGCAAGGGATGAAGGGCCAGAAGAGCTTCTGGGGGAGACGTGAGGGGTGTGGGCACTCAAAGGCCCTCAAAATGCTCAAGGAGAGGAGGCAGAGGTAGAGCAAAGGGGTGAGGTGAGAGGAGCAGATGCAGACAGGCCCACCTGTGGTGCACGCCCTAAGAAGGTGGCTGGGCAGCTGCGTGGGAAAGGGGGCTTCAGATTCTGTGCTCTGCAGCTAGGGGAACCCAGAGTCCCTTCCGAGCTGTTCCTCCCACCTTCATACCTTGCTGTCGACTGCCCCAGCTCCTGCCCCTCCTGCGGTGTAGGTGCCCTTGGAGAGGCACAGGGACGTGACCAGACAGAGACACCTCACAGGAGGGTCTGAGAGGGTCAGCAGTTCCCCTTCACCCACTGAAGTCAAGAGGGGCCTCCACTTCACTGGGCAAGACCCTGTTACCTTTCACCCCTCTCCCAAAGTGAGCCCCTTCTTCCTATTTCCCCCAGTGAAGGAGAGGGACCAAGTGGTTGTTAATTACTATGAATTATAACAGCTACCAAACGCCATGCACCCACTAAGGGCTTTTTGTGGTACGATCTAATCCGATCACCACTCCCTGCATCCCTATGATTAGGCAGCATTTAGAGCCCTGGTGGTACAACAGTTAAGCACTCGGCTGTTAACTGAAAGGTTGCCAGTTCAAACCCACCAGCACCTCCAAGGGAGAAAAGACCTTGGGATCTGCTCCCGTGAAGATTTCAGCCTAAGAAACCCTATGGGGCAGTTCCACTCTGTCCTATAGAGTCGCTATGAGTTGGAATCAACTCAAATGCACACTGCAACAATGTCCCCATTTCACACAGGAGGAAACTGAGACTCACACAGAGAAGTGACTTGCCTCAAGGTCACAGGCAGGTAGGAAGAGCTGGTCTTAGCAAGGAATAAGCCTGGATGCACGACTTGGGTTCTGCGGATAGCAGGGGTCACTGGAGAGAGGCGTCCCTATGTTCACTGGGGCTCCAGCAGGGCCTCCTGTTTGGTGAGAGGGGGTTCAGGGCTGCTCTGGGGCAGGTGCGTAGCAGGCAGAAGCAGGCAGAGGCAGCACTGGCCTCAGAGCAGTGGGTCCCCCAAAGCTCACAGGCCCCACTGCCTCCAACCCTCATCTCATTGCCTTCCTCCAGGCCAGCTCCACCCCCATCAAGGTCACCAACTCAGAGAGGGGCCACCCATCCTTCCCCAGAGGCAGGGACCTTTGCAGCCCCTTGGCACCTTTCACTCACCCCATCCCCTTCTAGGAATCCCTGTCAGGTCCCCCGTCCTTTGCTTCCCCCGTCCTTTGCTAAGCCAAGCCCCAGGGTAGAGCATGAGAAAGAAAAGCCTGGTGGTGGGGGTGGGGGGGGGGGATGGGGGTGAGGAGGAGGATGGGGTGGGGGAGGGAGGAGGCCCCTCCCTGATGTAGCCTCCTCCTCACTGGCCTCCACAGCAACCCACCCACCACAGCAGCCAAGAGTGAAGCCTCACAGACACGGATCCGACCTATTTAATCCCCCTCCCCACTAAACTATCGTTCAGATTTTACCTGTGCTATTCTTTTTTTTATTCCCTGGGCCTGCAATGCCCTGCCCTTTCTTTCCTGCCCAGTGAAATTCTTTTCATCCTTCAAGCCCCAGCACCAATGCATCTTTGGTGCTTCCCTGGTTCCCAGGCAGTATCTGTCCCTGCTTTGAGCTCGTGGCCTTTCCTGTCAGAAGAGAGGCTCCTCAGGGCAATGACCCCACCTGAGCACCTCTCTATCCTGGCACCCAGCTTTGGCCTAGAGCAGCAGCAGCTGGGCCCACCTTACTCTACCCAGTCTCTTAGCAAGGGAAGACAGCCAGATCATCTCCATCTTCACCCTCAGGACTAGCTGGACTGGAGCAAGGACTAGGCCCAAAGACACTGGGAGGCCTCATACTCACAGGGTCTGCTCAACACCTCCCTGAGACTCCTCTTTTCCAGGAAGTCTGCCCAGGTTTCGTCCTCTCTAGAATCCTGCGGATAGTAGCCCTCAGCACTTCCCTCTCAGACCTCCTGGTGCAGGAAGGAGCTTCTGGCTGCCGGGTCTGGCAGACCTGAGTTTGAATTCTGACTGAGAGGAAGGCTCACTTCATCCCTCTGCGCCCACTCTGCTCATCCATGTGGGGTCTGCGACTGAATCTCACCAGGTGAAATGAAGCCAGGAGAGAACTTGGCACCTGTTAAGAACCTTCTGTCCTATTTCAACTCTGATCCCCCAAGCTGGTCTCTCCAGACCCTCAACTCTGGGGTACTGGGAAATGGAAATGGAAGGGGCCAGATCGGAGAAGCCAGTTCTCTCCCAGATCACCCTCCTCCTCACACACACCCCCCAAGCCCTGCAGCCAAGGAGAAAAGCCCTCATCCAGCCTGGGGAGGAAGACCAGGAAGGAGAACAGGCTCGGTCAGCCAGGGCCTCGCCCAGCCTCCTCTACTGCAGCGGGAGGGACCCACCCAGAACAGTTGTGGAATTGAAAGGGTGGAGGGCTGGGGAGGGATCAGGAAAAGAGAGTAAGAGGAGGGGAAGACACGACCAAGCCCCGGGTGTCAGGCGCGCCTCGGCACTTCTGCACTAGGGAAACGACTCCAGAATACCCAGGGAGAGGTGGAAAACGACCCCTCGCCTCGGGGGGGAGGGGGGTACGAGCCCCGGGATCTGGGGCGGATCCCCACGCCCCCGCCCCCCGGGCCTCAAGGCCAGCGCCTACCTCCCTTCCTCCACAGCCCGCGGCAGGTGCAGCCTCCTACTCTGCACGCAATGGCTCGCGCTGCACCCGCACACACACCCCTGAAACACACCTATAAACACGCGCGCTCGCACACGCCTCCCTCGGCGCAGAGCCTCCTACCTGCCGCAGCGCCTCGGGGCAAGCCGGACTCCGGCGGTGCCGCGCAGGGCGCGGGCGCAAAAGGGACACCGGGCCGGCGCAGCGGCCTTGGACTCGGGCGAGGAATCCGACTGGGGCTGGCCTGAGGCGGGGACTCGGACTCTGGCTCCCGGGTTCAACCTGCCCCGCCTCGCCCCGCGGCCTCCTCCAGTTCGGGGCCAGAGGCGAGGCGTGGTTTTGTGTGGGGCAGGCGGGGGAGGAATCATTGCGCATGCGAAGTGTCGCCGCGCTGTGAGGGCATTTGCTCTGGGACACTGCCGCGGGGTTCCTGCACGGGAGGGAGGGGGCGTCCCGGGACCCTCAGGGCTCGTTCCGAGCCCTCTCGGCTCCGTGGGGCTGCGCGCTCCCTCCCGTAGTCGCTTTGTCCCAGGGAACCCTTCAGGGTCAAGTACAGGTCAGGAGCTCCCCGAGGGTTCTGCGCACAACCAAAGAGCTGGCTGAGCTCAAGAGGCGCACACCGAGAGGCAAGCCCAGCAGAAATCTGCGCTTTGGACATGCCTCTTGTGCCTTGAGCACCGCAAGGGCCAAAGCAGGGTATCTGGGAAAAAGGAAAACTTGATGCGGAGCACACGTTTCCCTGCTTGGTCACCATCCGTACATCCATCTCCCAAGTTTCTGGATGAAGGAGGGGGTACCAAGGCACCGCGGGGTGGAGATGCACAGAGGGCCCTTGTCAGATGGGGAAAGCTGGCCCTGGGCCTGTACTGAGCACTCAGCACGTGCTGTGATAGGGCGACCTCAGGAGTTGGCTGGGATCCTGTTCTCAGCTCAGTGGCTGGCTCCCCGAATGCCACTGGGAAAGTCCCTGATCCTCGGTTTCTTAATCTGTAAAATGAGGACTGTAATCCCTACCCTCATAAGGCTGTTTCAGGGTTGAGATAGAGAAAATTTAGGAATCCTGGCACACAGTGGGGGCTCAGGGCATACCGACTACCTTTCTTCTCTGCCCTGGGACCAACTGAAGATGCACAGCCGATCTGATCATCTGAGTCCCTCACTTTGCAGATGGAGAAATCCAGGCCCACTCATCCTTACCTTCCTGTATTTCCTGTCTCAGTTAATGCTTTCTTCAAACTCTCAGTCACCCAGACTTCTGTGTTCTCTCCCTCCACCTCACACCCTCCACTCCACCCCAGGCCTCCCTGAGGTCTCTCCCCTGGGTGCAGATCCAGTCCCTGGGCAGCCTCCTATCTAGCTAGTCAAACAGGAAGCCATGATGTCATTCACAGAACAATGTTCCCAGGTGGTGCCCCTGCCTAACTCACCCACCCCCTTTCCAGTGTCTGTCCCCTGGGCTGCAGTCTCCCCAGCCTCTCAATGCTCATCTCGTGTGCTCTCAGACCTTGTGTTTGACATTGCTGTCTAAAAGGCTGTCCTTTCCCTTTCCACATAGCAGCATGCTGATATCAGACCTCAGCTCTAACCCATTTCCAAGAAGCCTTCCCCTTCTTCAGCATTCCCACTCCACTGTGCCTCTTCCATGACCCTAACCTCCCGCTGCCTCCCTTACAGTTAGTGGTCTCAGCCTCCCAGCCAGGCAGAGGCTCCTGGAGTCCAGGGGCTTTGGCTTATCCTCAGAAAGACAGTAGTAGCTGGTGAAGCCAGGAAGATCTGGGGCCCAATCCTTGCTCTGCCAGTCATTGGCTGTGTGATCTGAGCAAGTCTTGTATCATTTCGGAGCCTCATTATCCTCATCTGCAGAATGGGCTTCTAGCAGACATGTAAGGAGCCCTTGTGGCACTACGGTTAAGCACTTGGCTGCTTACTGAAAGATTGGCGGTTTGAATCCACCAGTGGCTCTGAGGGAGAAAAGACCTGGTGATCTGTTATATAGGGTCACTATGAATTGGAATTGACTCAAAGGCATGCAACAGCAGCAGAAGTATAGATCAGGTACAGGCAACTCATGGGACAGCTCCCATGTGTTCCAGGCTGGGGTTATATCTGGAAAACATGTCTGCTTCAGCCCGAAAAAGGCGGGTTTTGGAGAATGCTCAGAGCCCCTTTTATATCTCAGAGTGTAGGAGCCATAAGAGGGGTGTTGTATGGTGACTATGAGCGTGGACTCTGTACTCACTGTCTGGGCTTATGTTAGCTGTGTGACCTTGGGCAAGTGACCTAAGCTCTCTGTGCCCAGCCTCCTCACCTATAAAATCAGAATAGTAGTACCTGCACTGCACGGTTGTGGGATGAAATGGATCAATCCTTGCAAAGGCCTTAGAGGGTGTCTGGCCCAGAGTGAGTGAGTGCTCAGTAACTGTTGTTGGGTGCTGTCCAGCCAATTCCAACTCATAGCGACCCTATAGGACAGAGTAGAACCGCCCATAGGGTTTCCCAGGCTATAATCTTTACAGGAGCAAATCACCAGATCTTTCCTCCCACGGGGAGGAGCTGGTGGGTTTGAACCTCTGATCTTTTGGTTAATAGCCGTGTGCTTAGCCATCTCACTGTCAGAGCTCCTTCAATAAGTGTTAGCTAATATTGTTTTCCTCAAATCCACCTCCTCATTTTGTGAAGAGGCAGAAATGTGTGCACACAGCTAGTTAGAAAGACCAGGCATCCTAGAAGGGTAGACCTGGAAGGGACCCCAGAACCTGACTCCAGCAGCTCCAGGCTTCTTTGACAGATGAGCAAAGAGGACTAGAGATAGACAGTGGCCTGCCCAGGGCCTCCCAGCCTGGCGGGGTGGGGAGGCACTGGCCCTGCTCCTGGAGCGGGGGGTGCAGTTTCAAGACAAGCCAGGAAGCCAGGTCTGCCCAAGAGGTGTGGGGGAGGGGTGGGGCTCTGCCGATGCTCCTGCCCCAAGACCCTGCTGGTTGGTTTTCAGAAACTGAGTCATCTAATGATGCCATTACAGGGCCTGATGTGTAGGTGCTTTTCCCACTTGATTCTCACAACCGCCCTGTTCAGGAGCCCTCATTAACTCCATTTTGCTGATGACAGACCTGAGCCTCAGGGAGATGCCCAGGGTCATACAATTAGTAAACGGTGGAACTGGGATCCATACCTACCCTGTCCAACTCCACTCCTGTGTCTTCCCTCCTTTGCCCTCCTGAAGGCAAAGCCTCTTCTGCAGGCTCCTTGACGGCTGGCCAACCTCACCTTGTATCCCCCTGTAACGGGAAGCTCAGTCCCTCCCAGGGCAGCCCTTCCCTCTCTACATGTGAGCATCTTTTTTCTATCAGAGCTGATCCATTCCCCCTTCTGGCTTTGCAGGACTCCATGCCGCCTACCTGGCCAGAGGCCCAGGACAGCCCATCAGAGCCCTGAAGACAGAATCTTGTCTGCTCCAGGCCAGACAGCCCCTAGCTTCCCTGCTCCTGTGTATGACAGGGTTTCCTAGAGAAACTCTATAATAATAATAATACAAAAAAAAAAAAAAACACCCAAACTAGTTGCCATTGAGTCAGCTTCAACTCATGGCCACTCTATGTGCGTCGGAATAAAACTGTACTTCATAGGGTTTTTAAAGGCTATGATGTTTCGGAAAGGACCCTCAGCTGCTAACTGGAGGTTGGGCAGTTCAAACCCACCGGCCCCTCTGTGGCAGAAAGACATGTCAACCTGCTTCCGTAAAGGTTACGGCCCTGGAAACGCTACGGGGCGGTTCTACTCCATCCTATAGGGTCTCTGTGAGTCATAATCGGCTCAGCAGCCACTGGTTTAGTTTTTGGTTTTTGACGTTTTGGAAGTATATCACCAGGCCCTTCTTCTGAGGCAGCTCTGGGTAAACTCGAATCACCGACCTTTCAGTTACTAGTCAAGCACTTAACTGTTTGCACCATCCAGGTGACCTATAATAATCATAATTAAAAAAATAATAATAAGTCCCAGCAGACCTAATTGCTAAGCTGTTGTTTGAGAAACCTAAAGGAAGCCTGTGGCATGAGGAGTAGCTCAAAATGGCAGCTCCTAAAGCCTGGTGTAATGGGATGGAATATTCAAATAACCATGTTAACCAGCCCGCATCCCCATCCCCATCTAGCCAGCTTAGGGAGGGAATCAAGACTGCAGGGAGGGGAGTCCGGTCAGGCACACAGAGCTTTCAGGCTGGGAGTGACTGCTAGTGGTACTCCCCTGAGTTTTCAGGAAATGGGATGACTGGTAACATTGGGCTCCAGAACAGAGCAGATGTCATGGAGAATGGGGATATGAAGAACAAAATGACCCTCTGAGTTGAACCAATTCCATCCTTATCTGAAACACACACACACATATACATATGTGTGCGTGTACATATATATACAAGTGTGTGTGTATATACATATATATATAAGACCAAAATACCAAATTCACTGCCACTGAGTCAATTCCGACTCATAGCGACCCTATAGGACAGAGAAGAACTACTTCGTAGGGTTTCCGAGGAATGCTGGTGGATTCGAACTGCCAACCTTTCGGTTAGCAGCCGTGCTCTTAACCACTGCGCCATGAGCGCTCGAGATGTGTGTGTGTGTGTGTGTGTGTGTAATTTTTTTGAGCATCCTGGTGTTACCGATTGCCAATCTGACAAAAGAGTCCTTGTCTTTTCCCGAGTAAGAATACACACGAAAGACAAACTTTATCTTCAGCAAGCTTTATTTTGCTTGAATCAAGCAAAAGGTGTCCAGGGGATCTAAGCCTCTCCAAAAGACTGACTCGAAAAGGAAAGCAAGGCTAGGGCTTGTATGGGTTCGTGGAGACAATAAAGTAATGAATATTTAGTGGACTTCTTTCAAGGGGCGGGTACTTCTCAGAATGGCGGCGTATGTTAATTAGGTTGCAGAGCATCTGGAATCTAAGATGGAACCCAGTGATATTCAAGACGAAGTCCTCTTTGCAGCCCTTCGCATCACTTATTATGGGATATAGCGCACACGCGCTTGATCTTTGGCACTACATCGTCATCTTTGGAGGGCTAAGGAAGGCCAAACAGCAGTCACACTGTGCTCCTCTGTGCATATGAAGCCTGCAAAGGAGGAGGGGCCTAAAAAGACACTAAGAAGGAGATAGTAATTCATGGGCTGCCCCAATCCTATCTCCTGTTGACATGATGGGTTCCTGTTTACCCAACTTCTAGATGGTAATCTTTTTAAAAGTTCTTTTGTTCCACTGGAACAGTTAACCCTATCTGTCTCACAATAGGGTGTGGTTCCTGTTTACCCAACCTCTAGATGATAATCTTTTAAAAGCTCTTTTGTTCAGCCACCCGCACAGTTAACCCTATCTATCTCACTGGCTGTTATTAAAAACTAGCCAGAACCTGAAAACAACAAGTGAAGTATTGGTGAAGACATAGAGAAATTGGAACCTTCATCCATTGCTGGTGGAATGCAAAATGGTGCTGCTGTTGTGGACAAGTTTGGTGGTTACTCAAAAAGTTAAACATAGAATTACCATTTTAAAAAACCTGTTGCTGTGGAGTTGATTCTGACTCATAATGACTGTCATAGATTGAATTGTGTCCCCCCCAAAATAAATGTCAATTTGGTTAGGCCATGATTCCCAGTATTTTGTGGTTGTCCTCCATTTTGTGATTGTAATTTTCTGTTAAGAGGGTTAGAGTTTTTACTCAGGTTACCTCCCCTATCCAATGTAAAGGGATTTTCCCTGGAGGACGGCCTACACCACCTTTTATCTCTCAAGCAATAAAAGGAAAGGAAAGTAAGCAGAGGGTTGGGAACCTCACACCACGAAGAAAGCAGCACCAGGAGCAGAGCGTGTCCTTTAGGCCCAGGGTCCCTGCACCTGAGAAGCTCCTTGACCAGGGGAAGATTGAAGACAAAGACCTTCCTCCAGGGCCGACAGAGAGAGAAAGCCTTCCCCTGGAGCCGACACCCTGAATTTGGTCTTGTAACCTACTAGGCTGTGAGAAAATAAATTTCTCTTTGTTAAAGCCATCCACTTGTGGTATTTCTGTTATGGCAGCATTAGATAACCTAGCCAGTGACCCTATAGACAGTGTAGAACTGCCCCAAAAGGTTTCTAAGGAGTATCTGGTAGATTCTAACTGCCAACCTTTTGGTTAGCAGCTAAGCTCTTAACCACTGTGTCACCAGGCTCCATATGACCCAGCAATTCCACTCCTGGGTATATACCCAAAAGAATTGAAATCAGGAACTCAAACAGATACATGTACACCAATAATAATTACAGCATCATTCAGGATAACCAAAAGGTGGAAAAACCCAAGTGCCCATTAACAGATTAATGGATGCTTAACCATTAAAGGAGGTAGCATGTGATTAAGAACCGATGGTACTGAAGGAAGAAGCCCAAGCTGCACTGAAGGCATTGGCGAAAAACAAGGGCTCCAGGCATTGACAGAATACCAACTGACATGTTTCAACAAATGGATACAATGCTGGAGGTGCTCACTTGTCTATGCCAAGACATTTGGAAGACAGCTACCTGGCCAGCCGACTGGAAGAGATCCATATATGTGCCTATTCCAAAGAAAGGTGATCCAACTGAATGCGGAAATTATTGAACAAAATCATTAATACCACACACAAGTAAAACTTTGCTGTAGATAATACAAAAACAGTTGCAGCATTGGAGGACATCTAGGTCAATTGGCATAACACAGTTTGTAAAGAAAATCTTCTACATCCTACTTTGGTGGCTAGGATCTGGGGTCTTAAAAGCTTGCAAGCAGGCATCTAAAATACATCTAAAGTTCCCATCATGTTTGGAGGAAGGCAAAATGAACAAAAAAATATCAGTCCAAAGGACTAATGGATCACGTGGACTACGGCCTCCATCGCCCTGAGCCCAGAAGAACTAGATGGTGCCTGGCTACCATCACTGACCTCTCAGATAGGAAACAAAACGGAGAGTTCTGGACAGAGTGGGAGAAAACTGTAGAACAAAATTCAAATTCACACAAAAAGACCAGACTTACTGTTCTGACAGAGACTGAAGGAACCCCCAAGACTATAGCCCCTGACACCCTGCTAACTCGGAACTGAAGCCACTCCCGAAGTCCACCTTTCAGCCAAAGATTAGATAGACCTATAAGACAAACAATAACACACATGAAAATGTACTTTTAGCTCAGTCAAGTGTATGACACCAAATGGGCAATACCTGCCCAAAGGCAAAGACAAGAAGGCAGGAAGGGACAGGAAACTGGGACAAATGAACACTGGGAACCCAGGATGTAAAAGACAAGGTGGAGAGTGCTGACACATTTCAGCCGTTACAACCAATGTCACACCCTACTGGGTATGAAGTAGTGTCTCATTGGAGTTTTCGTTTTCATTTCCCTAATGACAAATGATCATGAGCATCTTTTCACGTGCTTATTGGCCATTTGTATACCCTCTTTGGAGGTGTGTGTATTTAAATGTCTTGCATGTTTTCTAACTGGGTTGTTTGTCTTTTTATTGTTGAATTTTAAGAGTTCTTTATGTATTCTGGATACTAGATTCCTGTCTGACATATGATTTGTAAATATTTTCTCTTGTGGGTTTCTTTTTTTTTACTTTCCTAAGAGTATCGTCTGCAATACAAGTGTTTTTTCATGAAATCCAAATTTTTCTATTTTTTCCTTTGGTTGTTTCTGCTTTTGGATATGACACCATTGCCTAATCCAAGGTCACAAAGATTTACATCTAAGAGTCTTTTCTAAGAGTCTTTTAATTTTAGCTCTTAAAGTTAGATCTTTGATCCATTTTGAGTTAAT
The DNA here is from genome assembly GCF_024166365.1 of Elephas maximus indicus. Lineage (NCBI taxonomy): Eukaryota > Metazoa > Chordata > Mammalia > Proboscidea > Elephantidae > Elephas > Elephas maximus. Next base: position 45,434,623 of record NC_064825.1, read on the forward strand.
TTTTGCCTATGAGTTAATTTTTGTCTATGAGTTAATTTTTGTCTAGCTTCATTCTTTTCCATGTGGATCTCCAGTTGTCCCAGCACCATTTGTTGAAAAGACTAATACTTTCCCCAATTCAGTGATTCCCTACCCACCACTTCCTCACTATCCCCAATGCACCACTCTTGCCCCTCAGATCCCTTCTCCCCCAGCAGCCAGATAAACTTTCTAAAATACGTATTATAAAAAAGATGTGGGGATGGCGTCTGACCTCCTCTAACTTCACACGGGGAAAGGAGAATCAAGATCAACAGCCCAAGGCTGACTCCTGTGAAGCAGAGGTTAATCATACCTCCACCCTCCAATCTTTTTACCAATTCTGACACCAGTAGTCCCTCCCACAGCACTCTCTACTTGTCTGCTGGGTTTGGTAATTCGTTGCAATGGCCACACAGAACTCACAGATAATACTCAAGATTATGGTGTTTATTAGGGCAATAACAGGATAAAATTCAGGCTCAGAAATGACCCAGGATGCAGGACAGCTTCTTCTCAGCTGTGCCGGCAGGCATACCCGTCTCCGGCCCTCCTCCTCTTGGCCCCTCAGCCCAGCCTCTGCCCTGCTCTTGTAAGTGTTGTAAAGCTCTTTAGCTCTGCCAATAAGTGCCTGGAGGCAGCCCTCTCCACCAGCAAGCCTCCTGCCCAAAGATACTCAGCTTTCTCACTCTATGGGCCAGGAAGCCCACAGGGCAGTCTCTTTCCGGCCTCCTGGTTCTGCTGCCACCATTTCCCTGTACTGCTCCTCACTATCTCTCACCAACTCTGGTGTTACAGCTCTCTCTGTCTCCTCAGCCTAGGAGGTTCTTAGCGTAGGGATCCCAGATCAAAGGATGTGATCCACTCCTGGCTCTTCTTTCTTGGTGGTTGTGAGGTCCCCTCTTTCTGCCTCTGGGATGGCTCATTTTAAGCTCAGTGGGATGGCAAAACTGACCAATCCCCTTGTTAGGGTTCCATATAATTCATTCGTGTGGTCCCACCCCAAAAGGTGCCATGCACCTTATTTACATTATTAATGAGCTACCCAATCCCCATGGTGGGCCACGAGCACCTCATTTTCATAGCTCCACCTAGTCATTTGGTGGAAGTTACGAAGACTGTGGCTAGAAGGGCCATGTTAAGTAATTCACTGCACCATACATATTTAATCCCTTACCATATTGCTTAAAACTCTTGAGACCAGGAATAAAAAATAAAGGATGACATTTTAAAAAACTGAGGTCCCCACTTTGAAATGTGGCATCTGGGGTCTTAAATGCTAACAAGCGGCCATCTAAGATGCATCGATTGGTCTCAACCCACCTGGAGCAAAGGAGAATGAAGAACACCAAGGTCACACGATAACTATGAGCCCAAGAGACAGAAAGGGCCACATGAACCAGAGACCTACATCATCCTGAGACCAGAAGAACTAGTTGGTGCCCGGCCACAACCAATGACTGCCCTGACAGGGAGCACAACAGAGAACCCCTGAGGGAGCAGGAGATCAGTGGGATGCAGACCCCAAATTCTCACAAAAAGATGATACTTAATGGTCTGACTGAGACTAGAGGAATCCCGGCGGTCATGGTCCCCAAACCTTCTGATGGCACAGGACAGGAACCATTCCCGAAGACAACTCATCAGACATGAAAGGGACTGGACAGTGGGTAGGAGAGAGATGCTGATGAAGAGTGAGCTAATTATATCAGGTGGACACTTGAGACTGTGTTGGCATCTCCTGTCTGGAGGGGGAATGAGAGGATAGAGAGAGTTGGAAGCTGACAAAATTGTCACGAAAGGAGAGACGGGAAGGGCTGACTCATTAGGGGGAGAGCAAGTAGGAGTACGGAGTAAGGTGTGTATAAACTTATATGTGACAGTCTGACGATTTGTAAATGTTCACTTGAAGCTCAATAAAAGTTAATAAAAAAAAAAAAAACTGATGTCATTTCTGTCATCTTGGAGTCCCCAGAATTAAGCTTCTTGAAAGACTGGCCTTCTGTTAGGAAAAATACCCTAATAGAGTTGTTTGTTATTCAAGGGAAAGGCTGAGTTTAGGTTGAAGGGGAGAGGAAAGTCATCACACTACAGAATAATTCTGTAAATGACTGTCCCAAGGTGGAGACAGCCCTGTGGCAGCTTATCTTTCTATTCCCCATTCCTAGGCCTCTCTTATCAGAGGCAACCACTCCACTGTGTTTAGTGTGCATCAGTTTGCATGTGCTCTGAGATATGCCTTGTTTATTTACATGAATGTAATTTTATCTCCTCCCTTTTCTGACTTTCTGCAGTGGGTTTTTAAGATCCCTCCTCACTGCTGTGTGTAAGGTCTAAACTGTGTAGTGCTCCAGGGTGCTTCTAACACCTCCTTTTACCCATCTACTCTCTGGGAGATGGACACCCAGGTTGCCTGCAGGGCCCCGCTGCAGGGAACCAGGCTGTAATGAATATCCTCACACGTGCCTCTATGAAACATTCTGTAGGGTATTTACCTTGGAGCCCAGTTGTTGGGTGGCATGAAAGCCATACTACTCAGTTTAATGAAGTAGGTGGGGTATTATTCAGAATGCCCACCACCCGTCCTCCCACCTCCCCACCCTTCTCCTGCTGGCCTGTATCATTCAGGCCCCAAAGCCTCACTGACTGTCCCCACCACAGGACTGGGTTCTGAGCTGGGGTCATGCCTGGGCTCCTAGCTCTGCCACAGACCTGGGTATGATGCTAGGCTGGCCACTGCTCCTCCCTGGGCCCACTTTCTCGCCTATTGGGGTGGGAACAGGGAAGGACATTCCTCAAGGCCCTTCAGGCTCTGACTTCCTGTCTCCCTATAATCATAATTTACTCTTTTATTCAGGGTTTGAGGGGACGGGTAGGTGTGGCATTAGTATGAGGGGACATGCGATGGGGGCTTTACCTTTGGGTTTTGCCCTTCTTCCTGCCTGAGCCCCACCGCCTGCCTCCGAGGGCTGCTGCCACCTGCTTCTAAGTGCCGCTGAAATGGGTAGGGGGGTTGAGAAGGTTTTTCTCCCACTGAAGGCATGAACAAGTTTTATAGGGAAATTGGGCAGAAAGTGCAGAGTTCCCATATATCCCCTCTCCCCCACTCACTGTTTCTCTTTTTATTAACATCTTGCATTCCTGCAGTACATTCTTTACGTTGATGAACCGTGATGAACATGGTTATTATTAACACGTTTAAGTTTCCTCTGTCTTTTCATAACTTGATAGCTCATTTCATTTTATTTCCGAATAATACTCCGTTATATGGATGTACTTCGGATGGTTTATTCATTCCCCTAATGAAGAACTTATTGGTTGCTTCCAATTGTGTCTTTGATTTTTATAAGTTTTTATTGAAGTTTGGGATATAATGGGAGATAGAACGCCCCCTGCGATGCCGCCATCACTGTCTGCCTCCTCCTTTCTGGAGCTCAGAGACCTGGCCTCTAGCTTTGTGTGAGTCCAGCATTTTAGACTCTGGGGGTGGTGGATGGCAGGCATGGTGGCTAAGGCAGTGGTCAGGGCCCAGTAGTGGCAGGCAAGAGGCTGGGGCCCTTAGCCCTTGATGCCTAGCAGATTTGTGTGACCTCAGGCAGATTACTCTCTCACCTGGGCCTCAGTCTCCACATCTGCAAAATGGAATGATAATAATCCCTGTTCCTTTGTTGAGGTGAGGACAAAAACAAGTCAGGCAGTTAGGCGCTTTATAACATAGTATCTTACATTAGTTTAGATGTTTTTTAAAAATACTTTAAAAAATAACTTATTATTTTCTTGCATATCTTTTAGATTTAGTCCTAGGCATCTTTTTATTTCTATTATAAATGGTATATTTTTAAAATGACTTTTCTTGACTGCTTATAATTAGAATATAGAAATTAAATTGTATTTGGCCATTAATTTTGTATCTGGAAAACTTGACAAATTTCCTTATTAACTTTAATTTGGGGGGGGTTGGTTTTCTACCTAGACCAATGGTTCTTAATGGGGTGTACTACCCCCTAGGGAGAGATTTGAAATTTATAGGGGAGTTTTTTATGTTTGAGAATTTACACGTCAAAATGCATATTATTTAATTTTAAAGTATTTTTCTTTTATGTACCTTTTACATTATGTTTGGGAAATTACATTGATATTTTGAAAATATATATGTAGGTAGATTATATTATCAAAGAATTTCATTTCAGAGTAGTGAAGATAGCAATAATTTGTAATACCAAGGGGAAAGATGCATCTGATATGTTTGCAAACCTCTGAGATGTTAATGATTTTATTTCTTTCTTTTCAATCATTATATTTTTGTATCTTGTCTTACTGTGCCAAGAAATTTGGAAGACAGTTACCTGGCCTACCAAATGGAAGAGATACATGTTGTTGTCGTTGTTAGGTGCCGTCAAGTCAGTTCTGACTCATAGCGACCTTGTGTACCACAGAACGAAACACTGACTGGTCCCGTATCATGCTCGCAATAGTTGTTGTGCTTGAGCCCATTGTTGCAGCCACCATGTCAATCCACCTTGTTGAGGGTCTTCCTCTTTTTTGCTGACCCTCTACTTTACCAAGCATGATGTCCTTCTCCAGGGACTGGTCCCTTCTGATAACATGTCCAAAGTATGTAAGGCACATCTTTGCTTCTAAGGAGCATTCTGGTTGTACGTCTTCCAAGACAGATTTGTTCACACTTTTGGCAGTTCATGGTATATTCAATTTTCTTCGCCAACACCACAATTCAAAGGCGTCGATTTTTTGGTCTTCCTTATTCTTTGTCCAGCTTTTGCATGCATATGCTGCAATTGAAAATACCATGGCTTGGGTTGGACACACCTTACTCTTCAAGGTGACATCCTTGTTTTTCGACACTTTAAAGAGGTCTTTTGCAGCAGATTCGCCCAATTCAATGTGTCGTTTGATTTCTTGACTGCCGCTTCTATGGACATTGATCATGGATCAAGTAAGATGAAATTCCTGACAACTTCAATCTTTTCTCCATTTATCATGATGCTGCTTATTGGTCCAGTTGCGAGGACTTTTGTTTTCTTTGTGTTGAGGTGTATTCCATAGTGAAGGCTGTAGTCTTTGATCTTCATCAGTAAGTGCTTCAATTTCTCTTCACTTTCAGCAATCAAAGTTGTGTCATCTGCATAACACAGGTTGTTAATGAGTCTTCCTCCATCGCTTATGCCCTGTTCTTCTTCATATGCTCCAGCTTCTCAGATTATTTGCTCAGCATACAGATTGAATAGGTGTGGTGAAAGGATACAACCCTGACGCACACTTTTCCTGACTTTAAACCACACAGTATCTCCTCGTTCTATGTACAGGTTCCTCATGAGCACAATTAAGTGTTCTGGAATTCCCATTCTTGGTAATGCTATCCACAATTTTTTATGATCCACACAGTTGAATGCCTTTGCATAGTCATAAAACACAGGTAAACATCCTCCTGGTATTATCTGCTTTCAGCCAGGACCCATCTGACATCAGCAATGATATCCCTGGTTCCACGTCATCTTCCGAATCTGGCCTGAGTTTCTCTCAGTTCCCTGTTGATATACTGCTGCAGCAGTTTTTGAGTGATCTTCAGCAAAATTTTGCTTGCGTGTGATAATGTTTGATAATTTCCACATTTGGTTGAATCACCTTTCTTAGGAATAAGCATAAATATGGATCTCTTCCAGTTGGTTGGTCAGGTAGCTGTTTTCCATATTTCTTGGCGTAGACGAGTGAGTACCTCCAGCGCTGCATGGTAAAGGAGAGGGTCAGCGAAAAAGAGGAAGGCCCTCAACAAGATGGATTGACATATTGGCTACAACAATGGGCTCAAACATACCCACTATTGTGGGAACGGCACAGGAAGGAGCAGTGTTTCATTCTGTTATACATGGGGTCACTATGAGTAGGAACCTACTGCACAGCACCTAACAACAGTTGTGCTCTCAAGTCCTATACAAGGTTGGCAAGAGGTGATGATGATGGCACATCTTGTCTTATTCCTACTCTTAAAGGCAATGCTTTTAAGGTTTCACCTTTTACTAATACAAAATCACAAATAAATGTGGATTTTCCACCTTAGGGGGCAGCGAATTTATGTTAATGGAGGAGGAACAACTCAGAAAGGGAGGATGAGAAGGGTTGCACAACTTGAAGAATGTAATCAATGCCACTGGCTTGTACATGCAGAAAATGTTGAATTAGTGTACATTTTGCTGTGTACATTCTCAACAGTAATAAAATTTAAAGAAATCACCAATAAATGAATTTTATCCATTCTTTATTTTTCTGCATCTGAGATGACCATAATTCTCTAGATGTGATGTACCGCATTGATTGATCTTCCTTTTTTATTTACAGATTTTGATTGGTTTTCTAATGTTAAACCCACTCGAATACCTGGAATAAACCCATATCCCTTCTGACATTGTATCCTTTTTACCTATGGCTGCCTTCCGTCCGCTGGCATTTTGTATAGGATTCTTGCATCTATGTTCGTGAGTGAGGGCGGTCCACCATTTTCCGCGCTCTTGCGGCCCTTGTCAGGTTGGGCACAAGATTATGCTGATTAACGGGATTTGGGAGCATTGGCTCCGTCCGGGGGCCCAGATTCGCCTCACCAGCATCCCGCAGGTGCCGGAAGCAGGTGTGCAGGCTGGGCGGGTGAGGCCCGGGGGAGCAGGGTCTATCCTCCTCTCTAGTGGCAAGTCCTTGCCCACTCGACAATGGTCCCCTCAAAGCAAACTTCTCTGAGGGCGTCGCGGGCTGCAGCTGCTCATCGCTCCTTCCCCGCCCCCTACTCCCATCCCGCGCCGCCCAAAATCGCCCAGAGCGGGGACTGGTGGCGGGATCGACAGCCCTGAGGCCTCAGGTCTGCCCGTCTCCCACGCGTTCCCCAAGGGAGTGACAAGGCCATAGGCCGCCGAAGCAGAATTTGAGGACCCAGAGCGGCCGCCCGGGGCCCAGACATCACTCTGCGGTCAGAGTCCCCTTCCCAGGCCCTCTCGGCGTAGGAACCGTGTGCCAGGCGCGCCCCCTGGCGGCCTCGGCGAGTGACCGTTGAGCAGAATCCGGCGTCGGGGCCAAGGTTTGGAGAAGTGGGCGCGATACCAGGGCTTCAGGTGCGCCCCGCAACCTTCCCAGACCTGGTGACGCAAGCAGCTCAGCTTCAGAGACAGGGTAATCAGGACCCTGCGTCACGCAGCAGACCCGTAGCTGCGGCAGCTTTGACCCTTCTGAGACGTGACCTTCCTGAATGTTAATCTCTTTACCTGTAAAATGGAGATTATCTCTTCCCCCTGCATGGAGATGGGAGGAAGCTGTCAACGCACAGAATTCACACTTTCTGGAGGACATGGAGTTTATCCTCTCCCAGTCTCAGCATTCTTGTTTTCTTATCTCTTATTTTATATTAGGTGCTGTCTAAGCGGTTCCAACTCATAGCGACCCCTATGTACCACAGAACGAAACACTGCCTGTTCCTGCACCATCCTGACAATCGTTGTTATGCTTGAGCTCATTGTTACACCCAATGTATCAATCCAGCTTGTTGAGGGTCTTCCTCTCCTTTGCTGACCCTCCACCCTACCAAACATGATGTCCTTCTCCAGGGACTGATCCTTCCTGATAACATGTCCAAAGTATGGGAGACGTAGTCTCACCATCCTTGCTTCTAAGGAATATTCTAGTTGTATTTCTTCCAAGACAGATTCGTTCACTTTTTTGGCAGTCCATGGTATATTCAATATTCTTTGCCAACACCACAATTCAAAGGCATCAATTTTTCAGTCTTCCTTTTTCCATCGTCCAGCTTTCCCATGCATGTAAGACAACTGAAAACACCATGGGTTGGGTCAAGTGCACCTTAGTCTTCAAGGTGATATCTTTGCTTTTTAACACTTTAAAAAGGTCTTTTGCAGCAGATTTGCCCAATGCAATTTGTCCTTTGATTTCCTGACTGCTACTTCCAATGGACATTGATTATGGATCCAGGGAAAATGAAATCCTTGACAACTTCAATCTTTTCTCTGTTTATCATGATGTTGTTTATTTGTTCAGTTGTGAGAATTTTTTTTTTCTTTATGTTGAGGTGCAATCCATGCTGTAGGCTGTAGTCTTTGATCTTTATCAGTAAGTGCTTCAATTCCTCTTCACTTTCAGCAAGCAAGGTTGTACCATCTGTATAACGCAGGTTGTTAATGAAACTTCCTCCAATCCTGATGTCCTGTTCTTCTTCATATAGTCCAGCTTCTTGGATTATTTGCTCAGCATACAGATTGTATAGGTGTAGGGAAAGGATACAACCCTGACACACACCTTTCTTGACTTTAAACCACTCAGTATCCCCTTGTCCTGTTTGAACAACTGCCTCTCGATCTATGTACAGGTTCATCATGAGCACAGCTAAGTGTTCTGGAATTTCCATTATTCACAATATTATCCTTAATTTGTTAGAATCTGCCAGTCAAATGCCTTTGCATAGTCAATAAAACATAGGTAAACATCTTTCTGGTATGCTCTTCTTTCAGCCAGGATCCAGCTGACATCAGCAATGATATTCCTGGTTCCACGTCCTCTTCTGAATCCGGCTTGAATTTCTGGCAGTTCCCTGTCAATATACTGCTGCAGCCACTTTTGAATGATCTTCAGAAAAATTTTACTTGTGTGTGATATTAATGATATTGTTTGATAATTTCCACATTCTGTTGATGCCATGGATTGAATTGTGTCCCCCCAAATATCTGTCAACTTGGCTAAGTCATGATTCCTTTGTATGATCGTATGATTGTCTACCATTTTATCTTCGGATGTGATTTCCCTATGTGTTGTGAATCCTAACACTATGATGCAATAACATGGATTAGTGGCAGTTATACTGATGAGGTCTAAAAGATTAGATAGTGTTTTAAGCCAATCTCTTCTCAGATACAAAAGAGAGAAGCAAGCAGAGAGACATGGGGACCTCATACCACCAGGAAAGCAGTGCTGGGAGCAGAGCGTGTCCTTTGGACCTGAGGTTCTTGCGCTGAGATTCTCCTAGACCAAGGGAAGTCTGATGCATCACAAGGACCTTCCTCCAGAGCCGACAGAGAGAGAAAGCCTTCCCCTGGAGCTGACACCCTGAATTTGGATTGTAGCCTACTAGACTGTGAGAAAATAAATTTCTCTTTGTTAAAGCCACCCACTTGTGGAATTTCTGTTATAGCAGGACTAGATGACTAAGACATAAATATGGCATAAATATGGATCTCTTCCAGTTGGTTGGCCAGGTAGCTGTCTTCCGAATTGCACAGAGAAGTGAGCACTCCCAGTGCTGCATCTGTTTGTTGAAACATCTCAGTTAGTATTCTGTCAATTCCTGGAGCCTTGTTTTTTGCCAATATTTTCAGTGCAGCTTGGACCTCGTCTTTCAGTACCATTGGTTCCTTATTACACACTTCTACCCCCTGACATGGTTGAGTATCAACCAATTCTTTTCGGTATATATTCCTTCCATCTTCTTTTGATGCTTCCTGTGTTGTTTAATATTTTCCCTGTAGAATCCTTTAAAATTGCAACTTGAGGCTTGAGTTTTTCTTCAGTTCTTTCAGCTTGAAAAATGCTGAGCATATTCTTCCCTATTGGTCTTCTACCTCCAGGTAATACTTTACTTTGTCTTCTCTAGCTGCCCTTTGAAATCATGTGTTCAGCTCTTTTACTTCATAATTTTTTTTTTTATTGTACTTTAGATGAAGGTTTACAGAACAAACTAGTTTCTGTTCAAACAGTACTCACATTGCTCTGTGACATTGGTTAACAACCCCACGACATGTCAACACCCTCCTTTCTCAACCCTGGGTTCCGTATTACCAGCTTTCCTGTTCCCTCTGCCTTCCGGTCCCTGCCCCAGGGCTGGTGCCCCACTTTAGTCTTGTTTTTTTCCATGGGCCTGTTCAATCTTTGGCTGAAGGGTGAACCTCAGGAGTGACCTCATTACTGAGCTGAAAGTGTGTCCGGGGGCCATACTCTCAGGGTTTCTCCAGTCTCTGTCAGGCCAGCAAGTCTGGTCTTTCTTTTTGAGTTAGAATTTTGTTCTATGTTTTTCTCCAGCTCTGTCTGGGGCCCTCTATTGTGATACCTGTCAGAGCAGTCAGTGGTGATAGCTGGGCGCTCTCGTTGTTCTGGACTCAGTCTGGTGGAGGCCGTGGTAGATGTGGTTCTTTAGTCCTTTGGACTAATCTTCCCCTTGTATCTTTAGTTTTCTTCATTCTTCCTTGCTCCCAAAGGGGTGAGACCAGTGGAGTATCTTAGATGGCCGCTCACAGGGTTTTAAGACCCCAGACGCTACTCACCAAAGTAGAATGTAGAACATATTCTTTATAAACTATGTTATGTCAATTGAACTAAGCATTCCCCGAGATCATGGTCCCCACAGCCCTCAGCCCAGCAGTCCAGTCCCTCAGGGAGTTTGGATGTGTCTATGGAGCTACCATGACCTTGCCTTGTACAGGTTGTGCTGGCTTCCCCAGTATTGTGTACGGTCTTACCCTTCACCAAAGTTTCCCCTTATCTATTGTGTATCTAGTGTTTTTCCATCCCTACCCCTCCCCTCCACTCCCTCATAACCATCAAAGATTGTTTCCTTTTGTATGTAAACCTTTTCATAAGTATTTACGGTAGCGGTCTCATTCAATATTTGTCCTTTTGTGACTGACTTATTTTACTTAGCATAATACCCTCCAGATTCATCCATGTTATGAGATGCTTTGCAGATTCATCAATGTTCTTTATCATTGAGTAATACTCCATTGTGTGCATGTATCACAGTTTATTTATCCATTCATCTGTTGATGGGCATCTAGGTTGTTTCCATCTTTTTGCTATTATGAACAATAGTGCAATGAACATGGGTGTGCATATGTCTGTCCGTGTGATGGCTCTTATTTTTCTAAGATATATTCCTAGGAGTGGGATTGCTGGATCATATGGTATTTCTATTTCTAGCTTTCTAAGGAAATGCCATATCATTTTCCAAAATGGCTGTATCATTTTGCATTCCCACCAGAAGTGTATGAGTTCCAATCTCCCCGTAGCCTCTCCAGCATTTGTTATTTCCTGTTTTATTGATTAGTGCCAGTAATGCCAGGGTGAGATGGTATCTCATTGTGGTTTTGATGTGCATTTCTCTAATGGCTAGAGATCATGAGCATTTCCTCATGTGTCTGTTGGCCGCTTGAATGTCTTCTTTGGTGAAAGGTCTCTTCATTTCCTTTGCCCATTTTTTAATTGGATTACTTGTGTTTTTATTGTAGAGGTGTTGGATTTTCTTGTAGATTTTAGAGTTTAGACCTTTGTCTGATTTGTAACAGCCAATTTTTTTTTCCCAGTCTGTAGGTTCTCTTTTTACTCTTTTGGTAAAGTCTTTTGATGAGCATAAGTATTTAATTTTTAGAAGATCCCAGTTATCTAGCTTATCTTCTGGAGCTTGTGTGTTGTTGGTTCTGGTTTGTATCCTGTTAATGCCATGTATCAGGGCATCTAGTGTTGATCCTATTTTTTCTTCTGTGAGCTTCGTGGTTTTTGGCTTTATATTTAGGTCTTTGATCCATTTTGACTTAGTTTTTGTATATGCTGTGAGGTATGGGTCCTGTTTCATGTTTTTGCAGATGGACATCCAATTTTGACAGCACAATTTGTTAAAAAGGCTGTCTTTTCCCTGTTTGATGGACTTTGGGCCCTTGTTGAAGATCAGGTGACCATAGGTGGATGGATTTACATCTGGGTTCTCAATTCTGTTCCATTGGTCAATATGTCTGTCGTTGTACCAGTACCAGGCTGTTTTGACTACCGTAGCTGTATAGTAGGTTCTGAGGTCAGGTAGTGAGAGTCCTCCTACTTTATTTTTCTTCAATAGTGCTTTACTTATCTGGGGCTTCTTCCCTTCCCATATAAAGTAAATGATAAGTTTTTCCATCTCTTTAAAGAATGTTGTTGGTATTTGGATTGGGATTGCATTGTATTTGTAAATCACTTTGGATAGAATTGTCATTTTCACACTGTTGAGTCTACCTATCCATGAGCATGGTCTGTTTTTCCATTTATGTAGATCTCTTTTGGTTTCTTGCAGTAGTGTTTTGTAGTTTTCTTTGTATAGGTATTTTACATTCCTGGTTAGATTCATTCCCAAGTACTTTATTTTCTTAGGGGCTATTACATAAATGGTGTTGTTTTCCTGATCTCCTTTGCATTGTTCTCTTTATTGGTGTATAGGAATTCAACTGATTTTTGAATGTTTATCTTGTATCCTGCCACTTTGCTGAGTCTTTCTATTACTTCCAGTAGTTTTCTCGTGGAGCCTTTTGGGTTTTCTATGTATAGTATCATATCATCTGCAAATAGGGAGAGTTTAACTTCTTCATTACCAATTTGGATGCCCTTTGTTTCTGTTTCTTGCTTTATTGCTCTAGCTAGGACTTCCAAAATAGTGTTAAATTAGAGTCATGACAAAGGGCATCCTTGTCTTGTTCCTATTTTCAAGGGGAACATTTTCAGCCTCTCTCCATTAAGAACGATGTTGGCTGTTGGTTTTGCATATATGCCCTTTATTACGTTGAGAAGTTTTCCTTCTATACCTATTTTATTAATGTCATCATTTTTTCTTTTGCTTTAGCTATTCGACATTCAAGAGCAAGTTTCAGAGTCTTTTCTGACACCCATTTTGGTCTTTTCTTTCTTTCCTGTCTTTTTAATGACCTCTTACTTTCTTCAGAAACCCTGGTGGCATAGTGGTTAAGAGCTACAGCTGCTAACCAAAAGGTTGGTAGTTCGAATCCACCAGGCACTCCTTGGAAACCCTATGGGGCAGTTCTACTCTGTCGTATACAGTCACTATGAGTCGGAATTGACTCAACGGCAATGGGTTTGGGTTTTCTGGCTTTCTTCAATGTATATGTCCTTGATGTCACTCCGCAACTTGTGTTGTCTTTGGTCATTAGTGTTCAACATGTCAAACCTATTCTTGAGATGGTCTCTAAATTCAGGTGGGATATACTCAAGGTGGTACTTTGACTCTCATAGATTTGTTTTAAATTTTTTCAGTTTCAACTTGAACTTGCATATGAGCAATTGTGGGTCTGTTCCACAATTGGCACCTGGCCTTGTTCTGACTGATGATATTGAGCTGTACCATTGTCTCTTTCCATAGATGTAGTTGATTTGATTCCTGTGTATTCCATCTGGCAAGGTCCACATTGTAGTTGCCATCTATGGTGGTGAGAAAAGGCATTTGCTATGAAGTCATTGGGTCTTGCAAAATTCTATCATTCCATATCCAGCATTGTTTCTATCACCAAGGCCATATTTTCCAACTACTGATCCTTCTTTTTTGTCTCCAGCTTTTGCATTGCAATCACCAGTAATTATCAGTGCATCCTGATTGCATGTTTGATTAACTGCAGACTGCAAAAGTTAGTAAAAAACCTTCAATTTCTTCATCTTTGGCCTTGGTAGTTGGTGCATAAATTTGAATAATAGTCATATTAATTGGTCTTCCTTGTATCTGTATGGATATTATCCTATCAATGACAGCGTTGTACTTCAGGATAGATCTTGAAATGGTCTTCTTGAAGATGGATGTAATTCCATTCTTCTTCAATTTGTCATTCCTGGCACAGTAGACCATATGATTGTCAGATTCAAAATGGCCAAAACCAGTCCACTTTAGCTCACTAATGCCTAGAGTATTGATGATTATGTGTTTCATTTCATTTTTGGCAATTTCTAATTTTCCTAGATTTATACTTCATACATTCCATGTTCTGATGATTATTAATAGGTGTTTGCAGCTGTTTCTTCTCATTTTGAGTTGTGCCACACCAGCAAATGAAGGTCCTGAAAGCTTGACTCTATCCATGTCATTTAGGTCTACTCTAATTTAAGGAGGCTGCTCTTCCCCAGTCGTCTTGTGAGTGCCTTCCAACCTGGGGGACTCATCTTTTGGCACTATATCAGACAATGTTTCACTGCTATTCATAAGGTTTTCACCAGCTGATTCTTTTTAGAAGTAGACCGCCAGGGTCTTTTTCCTAGTCTTAGTCTGGAAGCTCAGCTGAAACCTGTCCACCATGGGTGACCCTGCTGGTATTTAAATACCGGTGGCATAGCTTCCAGCATCATAGCAACATGCAAGCCCCCACAGTACTAGATAAATGGCAGCTGTTCATCATAAACCAAAAAACCAAACCCACTGCTGTGGAGTCGATTCTGACTTATAGCAACCCTACAGGACAGAGTAGAACTGCCCCACCGGGTTTCCAAGTTTATAAATCTTTCCAGAAGCTGACTGCCACATCTTTTTCCAGCAGAGTGGCTGATGGGTTCAAACCCCCTGACCTTTTAGTTAGCAGCTGTACACTTAACCACTGCACCATCAGGGCTCTTTTCTGCTCATTATAAACCAAAGTAAGGAATTCAGGGTTAATGATATTCAATTGTTCATAGGAAGAGTCCACATAAGAGAGGTCCGTGTGAGAGAAGCAGGGTAATATTCCTCACTTATTTAACAAATACTTATTGGGCACTGTGGTAGGCAGGATGGCCCCTCCAAGATGTCCAGATCCTAGTCTCCAGAACCTGTGAATATGTTCTTATGGCTGCTGGCAAAGGGGAATTAGGTTGCAGAATGAACTAAGGTTGTCAGTTAGCGGACATTAAGATAGGAAGATGAGCCTGGATTATCCAGGTGCACCCAGTGTAATCAGAAGAGTCCTTATAAGCCAAAGGGAGTTAGGGAAGGATATGTGACAATGAAGCAGAGAGGTGAGAATGACGCACTTGGTGGCTTCTAAACTGGAAGGAGGGCAAAAGCCAAAGAACACAGGCAGCCTCTAAAAGCTGGAAAAAGCAAGGAAATGCATTCTCCCCTACAGCCTCCAGAACTCACACCTGCCGACGCCTTGATTTTGACCCATTGAGACCTATTTTGGACTTCAGACCTCTAGAACTGTAAGATACTAAATTTGTGTTGCCACTATGCTTGTGGTAATTTGTTACAGCAGCTTTAAGAACAAATATAGTATCCTACCAGATACAGTTACACCATTGGGACAAATGGGCACTCATTCACTCATTCATTTACCCCTAAAGCATGGCCAGCAAGGTAGAAGTGGCTGCGTCTATTGGGGGTCCAGGGCTGGGGCTGCAGAAAGGTCGATTAGGTGGTATTTCCTCCTCCTGCCTTTTCGACCTCCTGGAGCAGAGAGTAAGCCTGAAGAACGACAGTGCCCTTCCACTGGCCTTCTGATGGGTTATCACCATGGAAAAAGAGGCTGAGAGAGCTGCAATGACCTGCTCAAGCTCCTGGAGCGGGGATGCTGGAACTTGTCATTAGTTCCCTCCCAGTAAATCTGTGCCAGCCCTGATGAGAGTCAGACCTTCCCTCTGGGAACAGGCAGTCTAGCTGGGGAGAAACAGGAGAACAGAGAGGACACAAGGGGTTACCTGCAGTAAGGCAAGGTTGCTGCACCAGAAAGCTAACAGAAATCCAGAAGCTCAAAAACAAAAATGTTTATTTTGTTCTCCTACAACTGTCTGCACTGAGTACTCCAGGTCAGTAGTGGGCATCTCTGCTCCGCACAGTAACTCAGAAACCCTCTTGTTTTTCTGCCATCCTCTGCTGCCTCTACCTCTCAGGAGCCCACAATCAAGTGGGCAATGGTCCCTTATACAGGCAAGTGGTTTGTAACCAGGGATGAATTTGCCCACCAGAGTACATTTGGTAATGTTTGGAGATATTTTTGGTTGTCATGACTTGGTGTGTGCTACTGGTATCTAGTGGGTGGAGGACAGGGGTGCTGCTAACCATCCTACAAGACATAGGAAAGCCCCCATAACAGGGTTGTTCTGCCCCAAATGTCACTAGCGCCAAGGTTGAGAAGCCCTGGCTCAGGCCTAGTGTTGCCCTCATTTGCCAGGTCAGAGCTGCATCACAGGCTCATCCATGTTCCAACTCAAGGGAAGGAGAAAATGAGCACAGACAGGCAGGGTCCAGAAGTCTCTAGGCGTCTGCTGCTTCCATTGAAGACAGCCTGGCCACACCACCACATCTAACTGCAAGGGGTGCTGGGGAATGTAGTCTAGTTTTGTTCCCAGGAGGAAGGGGATGGTAGATTTTGGTGGGCAGTTAACAGCCTCTGCCACAGGCATCCTGATTGATACAAGAGACTTGGTGGTGGTGGTTCAAGGACATTTTCGGTGAACCAATCAGAGCTTGTTTTAAGATGTAGAGGTAGGAGGGAGCCTGACAGAGCAGGGGTACCAGGATGGTTCTGCCTGGATAGAGTCTGAAGTGGGGAGGAGTGTGTGTGTTGGGGGCGGGGTGGGGGGAGGAGGATGGAATGGTGAGTAGCAGCCCGGTTGCAGGATCCTTAAATGCCAGCTTGAGGAATCTAGACTTTCTTTTGCGGGTAGGGGAAAAAGGGCTCCAAATTTCCTACTCGGCCTCTTTCCTTCTTGACAGGGAGTCCTCCTTGTCCATGTTACACAGTTGGGTGCTTAATAACACAAATTTCTGCCTTGCCCTTAAGCTGTTCCCTTGATTTTCCTACTTTGTCAAGCTCTGGGAGTCTAGGACCACAGCGCTGATCCTCACAGGCCTCATCATAAACCCCAGTCTGACCTCCCCAGTCACTGACCGACAGCCTCCTAAATTCACTATTTACCATAGACACTCCAGGCACCCCTGCACACTCCCTAATCATTGTCTGTCATGGTTACTAATCAGGTCCCATCCCCAAACACAGTTCTATGCACAATTCCACAGGCTTTCCAAACACTGACTCCCGAGGCAGTGCCCTTCATGGCGCCCCCATGCTCGCCTCCCCGGGACCCCCAGCTTGGCTCTCCAAGGCTCACTGACCCTGATACCCTGACCCTGGCAAGGACCAGGTCGCTGTTCCTGGGAGTGCATGCTGGCAGGGCAGGTCTACTTGGGGAGGACCCAAAAAGGCCATTAGCTGTGGTCAGGCTGAGCATGGAGGGGGCTACAAGGGTGTGTTGTCTGGGAGTGACCATACAACCCTGGATTAGTCAAAACCCTGACTGGGCTGAAGGTTTCCACTTTGCACAGTGGGGACACTGACCTCACAGGGGTTCTGGGGTTGGGGGGAATAACTGGGTGGTGGGTGGGAGGAAGGCTGCCAGGGACCCCTCTGACTCTAGGGGTGTGGCTTTTAGGTCCTGAGGCTAGATTGTCTTCTTGGGGGGGGGGGACCATCTGCTGTCAGCTCAGCTCCAGCTGAGCCCATTTGCAGAGAAATGACAACTCCTCACATTTGTACTACATGTGTCAGGTGACATTTGCTCCTGGCCCAGGTTGACTCGAGTGTCTACTCTGCTTTAGAATGAGCCAGGCCAGGTGCTCTCTCTGCCTCTGAGAAGCTCAAATTCAAATGGTGAATGGCCTCTTAAACAGGCAATGACAGTCTGCCAGGACCACTCTAGGGGGCGCACAGAGATGGCACTGAGGTGGGTGCAAGGTGAGTGGAAAGTTTCTTAGAGGAAGCGATGGAGCTGAGTTTGCAAGGATGGATGGGCACACTGGTGCAGTGGACCTCAATCCTGGCCAACCATTAGAATCACCTGGGGAATTTTAAAAATATTCAAATGCCTGGGGCCACCCTAGACTGACAGAATCAGAACCTCTGGGATGAGGCCAGGGCATAGGTATTTTTTACTCTCTGCCCGCCTCCCCCCCCCTCCCCGCCCCAGATGATTTCAATGTGTAGCCGGGTTCTGATCCGCTGAGCTGGGTAGGACAGAGGTGTCCAGAACCGGAAAGGCACGTTTTCAGTAGGGAAAACATCACGTGCAGAGGCCCAGGAGCTGAGCCCCGCATGCACCCAGCGCCACCCATTCGGCTTCAGGAGACCCTGCGACCCCGGGAACAACTCAGCTTAGGGTTGTGCAGCGCCTTCCACATGAGCAGCATCTCGTAGGGCGCAAAGCGGTGCACGAGCAGTAGCTCGCGGTATATGCAGGGATCGAAGGAGGGCCGGTGGGTGCCCGGCAGCTGCACGCCGAAGGGCCGGATGCCATCGTGGCCGCTGGGTGCCAGGCCCGCGCGCTGCAGGCACATGCCCATGTAGGCGTCGTCGATGGGGAAGAGCGGCGTGTGGCGGGAGGCTCTGCGCAGGGCCTGGGCCGTGTAGCTGGACAGGAGGAAGCCGCCGCCGCTACAGTACACCGGGTAGGCCTGCCCGGGGAAGATCTGCGGGGGTACGAAGTACTTGCTCCAGCTGTCGCGAATGGGCACGGAGCCGTCCATGAGCTGCCCGGTGAAGAGATGGCGGCCAGGATGCTGCGCCTCCAGGAAACGCAGCACGTTGGCCGTGTGCACGAAGACGTCGTCGTCGCCGCTGAGCAGGAAGCGCGCCTGTGGGCAGCGCGCCGCCAGCCACTCCAACAGGTGCACGTGCTTGAGCGAGAGGTTAAGGAAGGTGTCCGCGAAGGCCCACTGCAGCACGTCGCCGTGCTCGCGCGCCTCCAGGCTCACCAGCTCGTCTAGCTGCTCCCAGCGCTCGCGGGGCTCAGAGGCCGGCGTGCCCAGGAGGAAGAGGCGGCGCACCGGCAGGCCGCGGTAGCTGCGCTCCTGCCCCCAGGTGCGGCGGATGAGCTCGCGCCGCTCGTAGTTTTCCGGCGATGACTTCACGGCCAGGAGCAGGAAGACGCCCCGGCGGCCAGCACACTTGTTCGGTGCGTCCCAAAGCAGCTGAAACTGGCGGCAATGGCGGTACCGCAGGAAGTCTTGGATCCGGGCAGGCAGCTGTTGGAAATCAGGCGTGGCGTTCACAGAGGCGTTGGCCACACACAGGACCCCTGCGTTGAGCGCTGAGGGCTGCACAGCAAGAGCGTCCACCGCGAGATCCCGCGCCCCCTCCTGCTGGGACATCGGGGCCTGGAGAAACCACAGGTGCAGTGTGAAGAAACTCAGGCCCACTAGAAGGAAGACCAGCGTCTTGGGTCTTGGGTTCATGGACCTGTGGCAGGGAAGGGCCATCTGTGGGGGAAACCGAGTCAGAGAGGTGAGCCAGGAGTCGTTTCACATTAGTGTAACTCCACCCTAACCCCATCACGTCTTTCCCAGAACCCAGCCCCTTCTCTGTTGATAAGAAGGAACCGGAACTCGAGATTACACCAAAGCATTCCATGTCTCCGACATCCCAGAGCCGCCTTCTGATATTCAGATCTGTGTATCTCATTGCCTTCTGGACATCATTCCCCCGCTCCCCACCCCCCGCCCCGCCCCACCTTAGGCCATGTCGACTCCTCATGACCAAAGCCAATTCTCCATCTGTCATGGATTGAATTGTATTCCTCAAAAATACACATATCAGTTTGGCTAGGCCATGATTCTTCGTATTGTGCAGATGTCCACAATTTTGTCACCAGATGTGATTTTCCTGTGTGTTGTAAATTCTACCTCTATAGTGTTAATGAGGGGATAGGCAGCAGTTATGTTAATGAGGCGAACTCAATCTACAAGATTGGATTCTGTCTTGAGCCAATCTCTTTTGAGATATAAAAGAGAGAAGTGAGCGGAGAGACAGGGGGACCTCATGCCACCAAGAAAGGAGCACCGGTAGCAGAGTGCATCCTTTGGACCTTTGGTTCCTGTGCAGAGAAGTTCCTAGTCCAGGGGAAGATTGATGACAAGGACTTTCCTCCAGAGCTGACAGAGACAGCCTTCCCCTGGAGCTAATGCCCTGAATTTGGACTTGTAGCCTACTTGAATATGAGAGAATAAACTTCTGTTCATTAAAGCCATCCACTTGTGGCATTCCTGTTATAGCAGCACTAGATGACTAAGAATTTGGTACTGGGAGAGTGGGGTGCTGCTCTAACAGTTACATAAAATGTGGAAGAGGTTTTGAAACTGTGAATGGATAGAGAACTCAGAAGGGAGGAGACCTGTTAACACCAGAGATGGTGTAGATGTTAAGAAGCAGCAGTAGAGAATCGGCAGTAGTAGAACCAGACAGCTCTGGAGCCCATGCACGGAGCAAGAGAGTTGAGTGCCTTTGCACAGGAGGCTTCCTGGTGAAGTGGGGAGCCTCTGGGCACTTACAGTAGAGCTAGGCTTGCTGACCAATGGAGAAAGAGAGCTGAGTGTCTTCCAGCTGAAGTTTACTGGTGGAGTGGGGTGCCTCCAGGCACTTATTGGTGGAACTACAGAGCTTTGAAACACTTGCCCCAGCAGGGCAGATGCAGGCAGAGAGAGAGGCCTGAGGGGCCAAGAGGCTAAGAAGCCAGGAAGCAGATGTTGAAGAGATAAGGAAAACAGGAAGGCGAGCTGCCTCAGTCTCAAAGGATATGGCCAAGACCTCTGGGGTTTCAAAGGGTGGAGCCATGGCCTCTGGAGTTCCCACTCTGATGGACTAAGAGAATGGTGAGCCTAAATTGGAGGGAACAGAGTTGCCATTCCAGTAGGCCTGGAAGGAGAAGCTGAAGCCCAGAACTGAGGGGCCTCCTCTCAGAATCCAGAGAGTGTGGCCAGTACCCAGAGTCTGGAGAGCAGGGCCATTGTGTAAACGGTCTCAGAGAACAAAGGATTATTTTCAAGCCCTGAGGGCTAACATAATATGTTTTTGCTGACTTGCTTGGTGCCTGTTATCCCTTTTTTCCCTCCAATTTCCCCCATTTGTAATGGAAATGTCTAGCTTGTGCCTGTTAAACCATTGATTTTGGAAGCAGATAACTTGTATTCTAGATTTCACAGATGAAGAGGAATTTTTGAATTTTGGCCTTGGAGTTGATTTAAGACTTTTTTTATGATATGATGCGGTGAATATGTTTTACATGTGACAAGGACATGAATTTTGGGAGGCCAAAGGTGGAGTCCACCATGTGTCAGTTTATCATACTATGGGGGCGTGCATGTTGCTGTGATGCTGGAAGCTATACCACCAGTATTCACATAGCAGCAAGGTCACCCATGGCAGACAGGTTTCTGCTGAGCTTCTAGACTAAGACAGACTGGGAAGAATGACCCCGTGGTCTACTTCTGAAAAGAATTAGCCAGTGAAAACCTTAAGAATAGCAGCAGAACATTGTCTGATATCGTGCTGGAAGATGAGCCCCCCAGGTTAGAAGGCACTCAAAAGACAACTGGGGAAGAACTGCGTCCTCAAAGTAGAGTTGACCAGAATGACATGGATGGAGTCAAGCTTTTGGGACCTTCATTTGCGGATGTGGCATGACTCAAAATGAGAAGAAATAGCTGCAAACGTTCATTAATAATCGGGACATGGAATGTACTAAGTATGAATCTAGGAAAATTGGAAGTTGCCAGAAATAAAATGGAATGCACAAACATTGATATCCTAGGCATTAGTGAGCTGAAATGGACTGGTATTGGCCATTTTGAATGAGACAGTCGTATGGTCTACTATGCCGGGAACCACAACCTGAAGAGGAAAGGCATTCCATTCATCATCAAAAAAGAACATTTCAAGACCTATCCAGAAGTACAGTGCTGTCAGTGATAGGATAATATCCATACACCTACAAGGAATACCAGTTAATATGACAATTATTCAAATTTACCCACTAGCAACTAAGGCCAAAGATGATGAAATTGAAGATTTCTGCCAACTTCTGAAGTCTGACATTGATTGAACGTGCAATCAGAATGTGTTGATAATTACTGGAGACTGGAATGCAAAAGTTGGAGACAAAGAAGAAGGATCAGTAGTTGGAAAATATGGCTTTGGTGATAGAAACGATGCCAGAGAAAGCATGATAGACTTTGGCAAGACCAGTGCCTTCTTCATTGCAAATACCTTTTTCACCAACATAAATGGCGACTGTACACACGGACCTTGCCAGATGGAATACACAGGAATCAAATCAACTACATCTTCTGTGGGAAGAGACGATGGAAACACTCAATATCATCAGTCAGAACAAGGCCAGGGGCTGACTAAGGAACAGACTATCAGTTGCTCATATGTGAGTTCAAGATGAAACTGAAGAAAATTAGAACAAGTCACTGAGAGCCAAAGTATGACCTTGAGTATATCCCATCTGAATTTAGAGACCATCTGAAGAATAGATTTGACCCATTGAACACTAATGCCCAAAGACCAGGCAAGTTGTGGAATCACATCAAGGACATCATACATGAAGAAAGAAGTCAGTAAAAAGACAGGAAAGAAAAGACCAAAATGAATGTCAGAAGAGACTCTGAAACTTGCTCTTGAACATCGAGTGGCTAAAGTGAAAGGAAGAAATGATGAAGTAAAAGAGTTGAACAGAAGGTTTCAAAGGGCGGCTGAAGAAGACAAAGGAAAGTATTATAATGACATGGGCAAAGACCTGGAGATAGAAAACCAAAAGGGAAGAACATGCACTACATTTCTCAAGCTGAAAGAACTGAAGAAAAAATTCAAGCCTGGAGTTGGCAATATTAAAGGATTCTATGGGAAAAATATTAAATGACACAGGAAGCATCAAAAGAAGGTGGAAAGAATACACAGAGTCACTATACCAAAAAGAATTGGTTGACGTTCAACCATCTCAGGCGGTTCCATATGAGCAGGAACCAATGGTACTGAAGGAGGACGTCCAAGCCACACTGAAGGCACTGGTGAAAAATAATGCTCCAGGAATTGAAGTAATAACAATTAAGATGTTTCAACAAATGAATGCAGTGCTGGAAGTGCTCACTCGTCTATACCAAGAAATTTGGAAGACAGCTACCTGGCCAACCGACGGGAAGAGATACTATATATATGCCTATCCACAAGAAAGGCGATCCCTACGAATGTGGAAATTAATGAACAATGCCATTAATATCACATACAAGTAAAGTTCTGCTGAAAATCATTCGGCAGTATATCGACAGGGAACTGCCAGAAATTCAAGGTAGATTCAGAAGAGGACGTGGAACCAGGAATATCATTGCTGATGTCAGATGGATCCTAGCTGAAGGCAGATAATACCAGGAAGATGTTTACTTGTGTTTTATTGACTATGCAAAGGCATTCGACTGTGTGGATCATAACAAATTGTGGATACCATTACCAAGAATGGGAATTCCAGTACACTTAATTGTGCTCATGAGCAACCTGTACATAGATCGAGAGGCAGTCGTTCAAACAGAACAAGTGGATACTAAGTGGTTTAAAGTCAGGAAAGGTGTGTGTCAGGGTTGTATCCTTTCACCTTACGTATTCAATCTGTATGCTGAGCAAATAATCCAAGAAGCTAGACCATATGAAGAAGAATGGGGCATCAGGATTGGAGGAAGACTCATAAACAACCTGTGATATGCAGAAGGTACAACCTTGCTTGCTGAAAGTGAAGAGGAATTGAAGCACTTACTGATGAAGATCAAAGACCACAGTCTTCAGTATGGCTTGCACCTCAACATAAAGAAAACAAAAATCCTCGTAACTGGACCAATAAGCAACATCATGATAAATAGAGCAAAGATTGAAGTTGTCAAGGATTTCATTTTACTTGGCTCCACAATCAATAGCCATGGAAGCAGCAGTCAAGAAATCAAAGGACACATTGCATTGGGCAAATCTGCTGCAAAGGACCTCTTGAAAGTGTTGAAAAGCAAAGATGTCACCTTGAAGACTAAGGCGTGCTTGACCCAAGCCTTAGTGTTTTCAATCATATTGTATGCATGTGAAAGCTGGACAGCAAATAATGAAGACTGAAGAATAACTGATGCCTTTGAATTGTGGTGTTGGCAAAGAATATTGATTATACCATCGACTGCCAAAAGAATGAACAAATCTGTCTTGGAAGAAGTACAACCAGAATGCTCCTTAAAAACAAGGACGGCGAGACTGCATCTTACATACTTTGGACATGTTATCAGGAGAGATCAGTCCCTGGAGAAGGACATCATGCTTGGTAAACTACAGGGTCAGTGGAAAAGAAGAAGACCCTCAATGAGATGTATTGACACAGCGGCTGCAACAATGAGCTCAAGCATAACAACGATTGTGAGCATGGCACAGGATCAGGCAGTGTTTCATTCTGTGGTACACAGGGTCGCTATGAGTCAGAACTGACTTGATGGCACCTAACAACAACAACAAGGAAGACCAGTTAATATGACTATTATTCAAATGTACACATCACCCACTAAGGCCAATGATGAAGAAATTGAAGATTTTTACCAACTTCTGCAGTCTGAAATTGAACAAAATATTCAATCAAGATGCATTGATGATTACTGGCAATTGGAATGTGAAAGTTGAAAACAGGATTGGTAGTTGGAAAATATGGCCTTGGTGATAAAAACAACACTGGAGATTGCATGATAGGCTTTTGCAAGAACAATGACTTCTTTGCAGATACCTTTTTTCACCAACATAAATGGCGACTGTACACATGGACCTTGCCAGATGGAATACACCAGAATTACATTGACTACATCTGTGGAAAGAGACCATGGTAAAGCTCAATATCATCGGTCAGAACAAGGCCGGGGGCTGACTGCTGAACAGACCATCAATTGCTCATATGCAAGTTCAAGTTGAAGCTAAAGAAAATTAGAACAAGTCCATGAGAGCCAAAGTATGACCTTGAGTATATCCCACCTGAATTTAGAGACAGTCTCAAGAATAGATTCAAAGCGTTGCACACTAATGACCAAAGACGAGATGAGTTGTGGAATGACATGACATCAAGGACATCATACATGAAGAAAGCAAGAGGTCATTAAAAAGACAGAAAAGAAAGAAAAGACCAAGATGAAACTTGTTCTTGAATGTAGAGTAGCTAAAGCAAAAGGAAGGAAACATGAATTAAAAGAGCCGAACAGAAGATTTCAAAGAGCGGCTCAAGAAGACCAAAGAAAGTATTATAATGAAATGTGCAAAGACCTGGAGATGGAAAACTGAAAGGGAAGAACATGCTTGGAAGTTCTCAAGCTGAGAGAACTGAAGAAAAAATTCAAGACTGGAGTTGGAATACTGAAGGGTTCTATGGGGAAAATATTAAAAGATGCAGGAACCATCAAAAGACGATGGAAGGAATACACAGAGTCACTGTACCAAAAAGAATTGATTGACACACAACCGTTTCGGGAGGTAACATATGATTAAAAACCGATGGTACTGAAGGAAGAGGTTGAAGCTGCTCTGAAGGCATTGGTGAAAAACAAGGCTCCAGAAAATGACCGAATACCAACGGAGATGTTTCAACAAATGAATGCAGCACTGGAAATGCTCACTTATCTGTGCCAAGAAATTTGGCAAACAACTAGCTGGGCAATTGACTGGAAGAGATCTATATTTGTGGCCATTACAAAGAAAGGAGATCCAACAGAATGAGAAAATTATCAAATAGTATCATTAATATCACACACAAGTAAAATTTTGCTGAAGATCATTCAAAAGTGGTTACAGTAGTACATCAGTGGGGAGCTGCCAGAAATTCAGGCTGGATTCAGAAGAGGATGTGGAACTAGGGATATCATTGCTGATGAATACCAGAAAGATGTTTACCTGTATTTTATTGACTATGCAAAGGCATTCGACCGTGTGGATCTTAACGAATTATGGATAACATTTTGAAGAATGGGAATTCCAGAATACTCCGTTGTGCTCATGAGGAACCTGTACTTAGACCAAATGGCAGTCGTTCAAACAGAACAAGTGGATGCTGCAGGATTTAAAGTAAGGAAATGTGTGCATCAGAGTTTTATTCTTTCACCATACTTATTCAATCTGTATGCTGAAAGTGAAGAAGACTTGAAGCACAGCCTTCAGTATGGATTATACCTCATATTCAGATGTAATAGCCCCTGGACTGGTCTCCCCTCACACTTTATCGCTCTCAGCTGATCTCTGCTCTACAGCAGCTGAAATGACCTTTGAAAACTGCAGATTTGCATGTCACTCCTCATGCTCTTTTGCCTAGTTTCCCTCCTGCCCTGGCCTTCAGCCGTTCCTGAGACGGAAAAAGCCCCTCCTTCTGGGGGTATTTTCTATGTGTTGTTCCCCTGCCTGGATTGGCCTTCCTGTCCCTCCTTTGCCTAGCTTATTCCTCCTCATCATCTAGGTCCACCTGAAAAGGCATATCCTTGAGAAAGCTTTAATGAACCCCAAAGGAGAAGAGCTTCCCTAATAAATATCTCAGGGTATTGTTTCACTTTATCATTCCTACTAGTCTGTAAGCATCTCAAGGGCAGGGATCACATCTGTGTTGTTCACCATGATTGGCAATAGCAGGTAGGACAACATAGTGGTGGAAAATGTTGGTCCCCTGGGTTCAAATCCCATCTCCACCACTTCCTAGCCGTATGATTCTGAGCAAGTCTATTTAAGCTCTCCAATAACTGCCTTTTCATAGTCATTGTGAAGATTAAATGATAGCGTGTGTAAAGATTAACATGGTACTTTGCACTAGTCAATGTTCAGTAAATATTTTCTTTTATGATTATAGTAGGTGCCAATAAATATTTGTTGAATGAATACTTTTCCCAGATTTTGTGCTCAATAAATATTTTCAGACTGAGTAATTTGTACATAGTAGGTGTTATTGGATTGAGTTGCGCTCTAGTGCATTGTCTTACAGCCTGTACACAATGTCTTGCATAGGAATGGGCACAAAGCATTGAAAGAATGGCAGCAGTGAACTACAAATACAAGTGGGATAACCTTGCAAAGTTGAGTGTATTCACTGAGTATCCATTAGAAAGATGTAGGTTTCTGTAGCTCTTATTCCAGCTTCAGTGTTTAATGCACTGGGAAAAGAGGGACAGCGAGATGAGCTATGTCTATTTTCTTATCACTATATACTCAGTGGAAACCCTGGTGGTGTAGTGGTTAAGTGCTACAGCTGCTAACCAAAAGGTCGGCAGTTCAAGTCGGCCTGGCGCTCCTTGGAAACTCTACAGGGCAGATCTGCTGTGTCCTATAAGGTCACTATGAGTCAGAATCGACTCGACGGCAGTGGGTATATACTCAGTGCCTAGTCCTGCGCCTGGCACATTTGGAGCATGCAGTGATTTTTTAAATGACTGAAAGAATAAAAGAATGAGTAAGAATAGAATTTGGACTCTGGATTGAATCCCAGGTCCTCCTTTCATCACCTGTGTGACTTTGGATAATTAACCTCCTGGTTTCGGTTTCTCCTCACGTGAGCAACTGAGAAAGTGTACACTCTTCTCTCTGAAATGAGGAACAAGGAAATAATTTGGGGAATGCTAAAGTGCCGTAGAAATACTGGTTTTTAAAAACAATAATTAAAAAGCATTGGTCCCAACCCTTAGAATCATTTCTAGGAAGAAAAATAATCTCAGCCTCAATTAAACCATAATTCTCTTTTTAAAAATTTTTATTTGATTTGTCGTTGTTGAGAATATACAGCAAAACATACACCAAGTCAACAGCTTCCGCACGTGCAGTGTAGTGACATTGATTGCGTTCTTCGAGTTGTGCAACTCTTCTTATCCTCCTTTTCTGAGTTGTTCTTCCCTCATTAACATAAACTCACTGCCCTCCACCAAGGTTCCTATCTAAACTTTCAAGTTGCTATTGTCAATTGGATCCCATATAGATAGTTCCTAAAAGAGCGTAATACTCAAGGCAGACCTTTTTTTTTTTTTTTTAAACTAGTTAAGCTAAACTATTGTTCAGTTTTAAGATGATTTCAGGAAATTTTTTTGGTTTAAGGTTTAAAGATTATCTCAGGGCAATCAAGAAGTAATTCTTAATGAAATAAAACTTGTATTTACTTTGATAAACCTGATCCAGGAAGCCAGATCACATCCAGGTTTTGATATGAAATTAAGGAAAAGGTGTTGGGCCAAGACCTGCTGGCCAGCAAGGTGTTGGCTTGCTGGAGTCTGTTCTTGGATGCTGTACCTGCAGCTCCCTGGGCTTTTATTTGCTCAGCAGTGAAGTTTTGGGTGTCCTCTCTGTACTTCTTTTTGCTGAATTCCTCCCTTTTCTCTAAGCATCCCTCCAGGCTCCCTGGAACCCAGGCACCTTCTGTACTCATGGCTTCTGCTGGCACTGATCCCTTTCTGAGGACTCAGCTCAAGTACTACCTCCACCAGGAAACCTCCTGGTAAGTCCAGCTAAACGGAACCTGTCACCTTCTTGATACCACAGCTGCTGAGGAGCCAAGCTGGTGAAAGAGGCAGACCTGCCACTTATTAACTATTCGATCCTTTTGAATCTCATGTTTCTCATTTGTGGGACTTTAGGCA
Organism: Elephas maximus indicus; assembly: GCF_024166365.1. Classification (NCBI taxonomy): domain Eukaryota; kingdom Metazoa; phylum Chordata; class Mammalia; order Proboscidea; family Elephantidae; genus Elephas; species Elephas maximus. Next base: position 45,462,848 of record NC_064825.1, read on the forward strand.
AGTTATTAGGTCTGGGCCTCAGAGGGTTATATGGGTTGATTTGTGTAAGATGCTTAGAATTGTGTCTGGCACAGAGTAAATGCTGATGAAGTTACCAATTAGCTAAAACAGGAAGGCAGATGGGGCAAAGATCATGTTTTTATGGATTAAGTTAGCAATCTTCTTCTGAAAACTCAGCCATTGAAAACCCTATGAAATATGTCTTGCTGTGTATACTCTCAACAACAACAAAATAAAATAAATTATTAAAAAACAAAAACAAAAGAAAACTCTCTGAAGCACAGTTCTACTCTGAAGGACATGGGCCACCATGAGTCAGAATCAGCTCCCCGGCAGCTGGTGGGGGTTCTCATGCAGTGTGGTGCCAAGTTCCTCTGTGATCCTCTCACTGCAGTCCCTTCTCACTGTTTAGTCCACTCACACACTTACTTGCCTTTGCAATGCCATTCCCTCTGCCTGAAATTCTCCCCCTCCTTTCCCCTATTGGGTCCCTAGGAGTTGGAATTGACTCTACGACAACATTTTTTTTTTTCTTTTTCCCCAGTAGGAACTTTGGTTTTCCCTTCCTCTGGCTCAGTGTTGAGAGACGGAGGCTGGTTCTCAGATTCCTGGGTCATCCACAGTCCCTGCCACCCCAAGGTCTTCCTGGGGGAATATATACACAGAGGATATAGCAGGCAAACAAGCCTTTTATTACCTGTTAGGACTTTGGCCCCAAGCCCCATCGTGGAGCCCTAACCCCAGAGGCTGCCCTGGACCCATGTAGGGTGGGCAAATTTTATCCTGGTTCCTATCCCCTTGGCCTCCCTCTGCTTTTTGCTTCGTGCTTTAAGGAGAGGGGAGTGAGGTAAGGGAGAAAATGCACCTTCTTCCCACTGGGCAGAAGCCCCAGCCCCCATCTTACCTCGTGTGTCCTGTCCGAGAGAGAAGGAATAAGACAGGAGCCATCCCCAGACTGGGGCTGACTTAACTCCTTTGTTTCACACAGTGAGGCCCCACCCCTCAGGACTGTGACTTAGTTCAACAATCTTGAACCTGACCAATCGATGACACCACTCCTCCTGTATAGGGGCTGGGTGAAGAGGGAGGTGAGCTTCGTGCTTCCCTAGCCAACAGTGGCTGCCTGCTTACCCTTTAAGACAAGCTTCTCTGGGAGACTTTTCTTGACCCTTCCACCCACCAACAGCTTTATGCTCTCTCAGCAATACATTTTAATGCTGGATTGTCATTTTTAGTTTTCCCTGCTAGATTGAGAGTAACTCAAGGGCATGAGACACATTCTATTAACATAGTTTGTGCTTAAAAATTTTTGTTGAACAAGTTGCATGTAAAATGTTCACGTAGGAGAACTTCCTAAACACATTTTTTAAAATGACATTTGAGTATATTGACTTTGGAAATCCTTGTGGCGTAGTGGTTAAGTGCTACGGCTGCTAACCAAGAGGTTGGCAGTTCGAATCTGCCGGGTGCTCCTTGGCAACTCTGTCAGGCAGTTCTACTCTGTCCTATAGGGTCGCTATCAGTCCGGAATCAACTCGACGGCAGAGGGTTTTTGGGTTGACTTTGTCGAATTATCAAGGGCTTCATCCCATGACCACATTGAGTGGTTGGGACTTTGATGAATCAGACTCAGACCTGGTCCTCAAAGAGCTCACCATCTCTTAGTGACATATAATTATAATGGGGTGTGACATGTACAAAAAATAGAGAGGGAACTAGGAGAAGGGAGCCTGAGTGAGCCAGGAGGGCTTCGCACTAGAATCGGATTATATCGGTTACCTATTGCTGTGTAACGAACCACCCCAAAACTTCCTGGCTTAAAACAATAAACATTTATTATGTCTCTAGAGTCTCTGGATTGACTTGGAGGTTCTTGTGTTGGACCCACCTGTCTCACTCCTGTGGCTACATTCAGCTAGTGGGAAGCTGGGGCTGGGGTCACCTGGGTCCCTCTTTCCACATCCTCTTTAATCCCAGGCTTTTTCGTGGCATGGTGGTCTCAGGGTTCTAAGATGGTGAAGGCAGAGGCTACAAGATTTCTTAAGGCATGAATCCTAGAACTTGCACAAGGTCACTTAACCCACAACCTGTTGGTCAAAGCAAGTCACAAGACCAGCCAGGTGCAAGGGGTGGGGAGGAGTTCCAAAAATGTGTGGCCATCTTTAACCTACCACGTGGGTTTTGGAGGTGGTAAGGAGCTTTTCCAGAAGACAAGAAGAGGTGTAAAGAGTCAGAGGGGCACTCTGGCAGAGGTACAGAGGTGGGAATGAACAGGACATGTCTGGGAACATTCAAGTTCAGTATAGTTGGAGGGATAAATATTTGGCATTGATGGTGCAAAGATAGGTTAGAGCTACCAAGAGAAGGGCCTTGAATGTCATACCTGGAGTTTCAACTTGATCCTTTGAAAGTTTTGACAAGTCCATATCTGTGAAAAGAGTCCATTATAGCAGCCCTTATGGTGGTATATATCCTGGAGAAGGCAAGATTGGAGGCAGGGAACCCAGAGGGGAGGTTCCCTGTACAGTGATGCAGGGGAGAGAGGTGAGACCCAGGCCTGAACTGGGCAGGGCTGCTGGAATGGAGGGGATGGGCATCTTCATAGTTTGGCGACTTATTGGACATTTTGTGAGGATGTTCACTTTTCAGGCTCATTGTCCTTCTTACTAATTTAGAGGGGCGCTGGTGGCACAGTGGTTAAGCATTTGACTGGTAACCAAAAGGTCGGCAGTGTGAATCCACCATCCACTCCTTGGAAACCCTATGGGGCAGTTATACTCTGTCCTATAGGGTCACTATGAATCGGAATTGACTTGATGGTTATGGGTGTTTTTGGTTTAGGGGGTTCAGGATAAGAGAAGAGGGATGAAGATGAGGGGCAGAGAGAGCAGCAGGAGAAAGGGGGAAGGAAGGAGAATGGCCTGAGTTCAGGTGCAGGTGGAGATGATGAGATATATGTATCCAGAGGATTAGGAAAGCCCAAGATCTCCCTGGCAACTTCCCGGCAGGTGAAGTCTGAAAGGGGCTGCAGTCACTAATGTTGGGGCAAGTGAAGGCTAGGATGCAGTCCCGAGAAGGGGCCTGACAAAATTTCCTCCCCAAACCGTGCCCTATTCATGTCTGAGACCTGGGCCTGGCACAGACCAGACATCCATAAAAGCTGGATGAATGAATGAATTTTATTCACTCATTTTCTTCAGGAAACCCTGGTGGTATAGTGGTTAAGTGCTACGGCTGCTAACCAAGAGGTGGGCAATTCAAATCTGCCAGGTGGTCCTTGGAAACTCTATGGGGCAGTTCTACTCTGTCCTATAGGGTTGCTATGAGTCGGAATCGACTCGACAGCAGTGGGTTTTTTGGGTTCATTTTCTTAAGCCTTCTAAAAACTCATCTTTCTCTTTAGCAGAAATCTCTTTAGAGGCATTGTGGCATGAAATGAAGGGGAGAAAGTAAAGCAAGGGTAAGATTATTGGAGTAAAATGAGCAGGCTTTATGAGAGACAGTTATGACTGTTCTGGGAAGAAGGTTCTGGAATGGCCAACGAGCAACTTCATGAGAAGGGGAGATGGAATCACATATCTGACCACATATTTTGTCTTGTTTGAGCTTCACAGCACCTCTGTGGCATGGGGATGACCATCTTCACTCTCCATGTGGTGGACGTGCAGATCATAGACGTGTGATGGTTTTGCTCATGGCCACATAGCAATGGGTGGGCGGTTTTTTTTTTTTTTTTTTGCGTTTTAACCATTTTTAAGTGTACAATTCAGAGACATTAATTACATTCACAATGTTGTGTGGCCATCACCACTAGCTATTTCCAAAAAATTTTTACCACGCTTAACAGAAACTCAGTATCCATTAAACAATACCTCCCCATTTCCCCCTCCCACAGCCCCTGTTAACCACTAGTGGACTTTGGTCTCCATGCATTTGCCTATTCTACATATCTCACGCAAGTGGGATCATACATTTGTCCTTCTGTGTCTGATATTTCACTCAGTATAATGTTTCCAAGGTTCATCCATGTTGTAGCATGTATCGGAACTTCATTTCTCTTCATGGCTCAATAACATTTCATTGTATGTATAGACCACATTTTGTTTAGCCATTCATCTGTTGGTGGATGCTTGGGTTGTTTCCACTTTTTGGCTGTTGTGAATAATGCTGCACTTAACATTGGCATACAAGTATCTGTTTGAATCTCTGCTTTCAAGTCTTTTGGGTATATATACGGTGGGTGTTTCAATTTAGTGTAAATCCAAGTCTTGGTCCAGTGCCCATTCTGCCCCATCCTACTCTGAAAAACTGTGTATGATAAGCTGTTCCCACCTCAAGACAAACAGGCTTTGTGAGGCCAGCTGGTACATGATGATCAGGAAGGGGAAGAAAGTTGGATGGTCCCTTGTTCCAGATCATATTGGCCAGGGAAAGGGCCCAGGAAGAGGGGCAGGCTCCTCAGGTTTGTCACGAAGTTTTGAGGTGCTGCTGGCAGGCCTAAGCCAGGTGCTCTTACTCTTGTAGGAAGGATGCTATTCAAAAAATCCATTGGTGTTAGATTCACACTATCCCATGGTACATTAACTCTTAAGACAATCCTACACTTTACAGATAACAGAGCCCAAAATTTAAAGTTCCATGACTTGGCTGCAATCACACAGCCTTTCAGTGGAGGACCAGGATGCTGATCTAGGTCTTCAGATGCCTGACAAAGAGCTGATGTATACAACAGTACCCTGTCAGGATTAATGCTAGTGAGCTCCCACTCTGAGCATGCTGGATTAATGCAGTGTTGCTGTCAGGGTTACTGCCTTCCATCCCTCATATCACATGGACCACATAGCTAACTCTGCCAACAGCCACAGCTGTACACAGCCTAGCTGTTGGCATCCACAGATCATGAGAAACTACAACTCAGGCCCTCTCCCCAGACTGGTGATTTTGTTTAGTCTGAGTTGCCCTGTCCTTGAAAACTCCTCTACCTAATCCTTGAATGGCTTGGTTTCTAGAGCTTAGTCTGAGACATACCTCTTTTCTTTCATGATCTCACCCACTCCCATAGCTTCAATTACCACGTATGCCCATGATTCTCAAATTTATATCTTCAGCACAGATCACTCTTTTGAGCTTCAGATCCACACTTACTATCCTTTAGTAGGTCTCACCCGTATGTCTCACAAAGACCTCAAGCTCAATGTATACCAAAATTACTCTATTTCTCGTCCCAAATCTGCTTCTTCCCATGCATCTCTGACATATTTGATTTTCTATCTGCACTGTCACTATCCACCATTCTCTCTCACTTGGACTACTACATTCTCCTTTTTTTTTTAAAATAATTTTTACTGTGCTTTAAGTGGAAGTTTACAAGTCAGTCTCTCATATAAAAACTTATATACACCTTACTACATACTCCCAGTTACTCTCCCCCCGATGAGACAGCCGCTCCCTCCTTCCAGTCTTTCTTTTCATGACCATTTTGCCAGATTCTAACCCCCTATACCCTCTCATCTCCCCTCCAGACAGGAGATGCCAACATAGTCTCATATGTCCACCTGATGCAAGTAGCTCGCTCATCAGCATCTCTCTCCAACCCATTGTCCAGTCCAGTCCATGTCTGATGAGTTGGCTTCAGGAATGGTTCCTGTCCTGGGCCAACAGAAGGTTTGGGGACCATGACCACTGGGGTCCTTCTAGTCTCAGTCAGACCATTAAGTCTGGTCTTTTTATGAGAATTTGGGGTGTCCATCCCACTGTTCTCCTGCCCCCTCAGGGGTTCCCTGTTGTGTTCCTTGTCAGGGCAGTCATCAGTTGTGGCTGGGCACCATCTAGTTCTTCTGGTCTCAGGATGATGTAGTCTCTGGTTCATGTAGCCCTTTCTGTCTCTTGGGCTCATAATTACCTTGTGTCCTTGGTGTTCTTCATTCTCCTTTGACCCAGCTGGGTTGAGATTCATTGATGCATCTTAGGTGGCTGCTTGCTAGCATTTAAGACCCCAGATGCCACTTTCCAAAGTGGGATGCAGAATGTTTTCTTAATAGATTTTATTTTGCCAATTGACTTAGATGTCCCCTGAAACCATGGTCCCCAAACCCCTGCCCCTGATTCATTGACCTTCGAGGCAGTTTATTCCTTGCTTTTGGTTTAGTCTAGTTGTGCTGACCTCCCCTGTATTGAGTGTTGTCCTTCCCTTTACCTAAAGTAGTTCTTATCTACTATCTAATTAAATAGCCCACTCCCACCCTCCCCCTCCCTTGTAACCACAAAAGAATGTGTTCTCCTCAGCTTAAACTATTTCTCAAGATCTTATAATAGTGGTCTTATACAATATTTGTCCTTTTGCAACTGACTAGTTTCACTCAGCATAATGCCTTTCAGATTCCTCCATGTTATGAAATGTTTCACAGATTCATCACTGTTCTTTATCGATGCGTAGTATTCCATTGTGTGAATATACCATAATTTATTTATCCATTCATCTGTTGATTCATTCAAGCACCTTGATTGCTTCCATCTTTTTGCTATTGTAAACAGTGCTGCAGTAAACATGGGTGTGCATATATCTGTTTGTGTAAAGGCTCTTATTTCTCTAGGATATATTCTGAAGAGTGGGATTGCTGGGTTGTATGGTAGTTCTATTTCTAGCTTTTTAAGGAAGCACCAAATTGATTTTCAAAGTGGTTGTACCATTTTACATTCCCACCAGCAGTGTATAAGTGTTCCAATCTCTCCACAGCCTCTCTCCTTTTATCTGGTATCCCTACATCCACGCTGGTTCCTTTTAATCCATTCTCCAGCCTTTCAAAAGCTTTCCAAATAAAAATTCTTAATGTGGTATTCATAGCCTTGTGTGACTTAATTCCTGCCCATGTCTCCAGACACTCACCTCTTGAGCTCTCTGCTGTAACCATACTTTTCTTTCCATTTCCTAAGTTCTCTCATCCTTCAGTTCTTTACATAGATGTTCATCTTCAGGGAAGTCTCCCCTACTTCAGCTCCCTGGTGTACACTCCCAGTGCTCCCTATACCTTTATTCCATGACACTAATCACAAATGTAACTAGCACAACTATTTAAGACACTAGAGTGTGCCATGAGGGTGGGGTATCAGTCTTGCTCTCCACTGTATGCCTAGCACCAACACGAACACAGCATTCCAAAGTTTGGTGAATGGATAGTACAGTGCCATATGGTCCCTACATAGGCTGAAGAAATTAATCCTACTTTCCCCAGTGGAATCTTTGGGGGTCAAGTCCTATTTGAGACTAAGCAACCCTACCAATTGAGACAGCTCCTGCTTTCTCTCATCTGGGTAGATTCATTCTGCATTCTAGTCCAAGGCTGAAGCAGGAACAAAAGAGCTGAAAAGTCTACTCACAATCATGCTAAAGCTGATAAAACCCACTAAATCAAATGATGGGTGCCTATACGTAGGTTGGTAGCAGGAGAATGTGGTAGCGTGATGTCAAAAAGGTATATATACTGTTCAGAGGTAGACTTAATTCTAACTTCTTTTCAGACCTCCTTTTCACAAAGCACAGCCCAAACTGCTTTGAAAATTAACTTGTTTTCTGTGAAGCAAGGGTTTACCTGTTGCCAACATCCTTGTGTTGACTGAAGGAAGTCTACCCCTCCCTGACAAAGGATTGATTACTTGAAGAATCTACCAGATGGTCAACAATGACTAGAACATTTCAGCAGGCTTGACCGGGAAAGCTAATATTTGGAAAAGCAAACTAGTTGAGTTCCAGGAAATCCTATTTTGTTTTCACATCTTGCGGATGGCAGTTTGGTCACTGCTGAAGATAGGAGCCAGACACATATAGCTCATGCGTTAGGTTTTTTCTGTTCCTTGATCTGTCTCCCTTTATTACATGAAGCTGGAAGGTTCCTGTGTTTACTCCAGAGGTCCTAAAGTTAAGAATGCTGTGTATTTATTGATCATAAATGCTTAATGGAGCCCTGGTGGCTCAGTGGTTAAGAGGTCTGCTGCTAATCAAAGAGTCGAAAGTTCAAATCCAACTGCTCCTTGGAAACCCTACGGGGCAATTCTACTCTGTCTCACAGGGTCGCTATGAGTTGGAATTGACTCTGTGGCACCTGGGTTTAAATGCTTAACTGCAAAGTTATTAGCTTTTAGCACTGCAACTTACCCTGACTTGGAGTAGAAAAGTACTGCAATGCAATGCCAGGACTCCAATGAACAAAACAGTTACAGCATAATTACTGAGTATCTTTCCCACTGGTGGTCCATACTGCCCACTGGGAAAAGGTATATCCTCTGAGTTGTAACCCTACCAAGGCACTCATCTTGGCAAGCTGAGCACAAGCGAGATTTCAGCCCCTACTTATTTTCCTTCTCCAGCTGGGTGCCTTTGTGCAGTGTGCAAACTGCACATATATGGCAGCCCTGCCATTAAGAAATGTAAAGAAATATTAAATATAAAACATTACCAGAAGTATTATTCAAAACAATATAATTTAATACTTTCAATTATACAGAGGTAATTAATGTGGAAATATAGACTAGATTATAACACAGTAGATAAAATACATTGTTCTACTATTTTCTAGAAAAACTGGCAAATCAAATGGAAAAAGTAAGCAGATCTGGGATCACCTGAAAATGATTAATTTCTTGTAAAGATTCAGAAGAATCTGTATGTTTATTAAATAATTGTTAGAGCAAACTCATCCACAACAAATATGAAACTAGGAAACATACTAGCTTGTCAGTTTATCTATTGGTCACATTGATAAATGACTCAGAAATATTAAAAATATGGAAATGCTTGATAGTAAACAATGTCTGATCAGTACATTAAATGGAAATTGATAATATTTTCTATTTCTTAAAATAGACTCACTTATTCATTGGTATAAAATAAGTTAGTTCTAAAACGAAGAGCCAAAAACAAACTAGGATTAATCGTGGAAAGGACTGTGAATTTATCCTTTTAGAAAGAAGTTAAACATGTGCACATGACTACAATAGCTTTTTAGTTCCTTGAAAATCACATGACATTTATACAGGGTAAGAAAAAAAGGTCAGAAGTACATACTACAGATCTCAACTTTCTGGAAGTCAGCGCAAAAGCTAAATGCAGCCAGCATTTTTGAATTTTATAGTATGGAATGGAATCCCCCTTTATAATGAAAACAAAATCATTGGCCTTGCTCATAGTAATTTCTTTCAATGGTTGAGGCACTTTGCAGCAGGCTGTTGCTACCATAGTAAAAGTGATGTGGAAAAATAATTTTATAGTATAAATATTTAAACACAAATCCTATGATTACAACAAAAAAGTGAGAGAAGTAAATGTAAATATTTTCATCCTGGCAAATACACACCGGAGTTATCTTGCAGGCAAGTACTGTTGGGAAGAACTTCCTTTATGGTGTTTCCTTGCTAATGGTCTACAGCAGGGGAGATCAGCTGTCAACAGACAGCCACGTAGTAAATATTTTTGGCTTTGCAAGCCACATCTGGTATCTACCTCATATTCTTTGTCTCCTTTTTTTCTTTAAACAATGTTTTTAAAATGTGAAAACATTCTTACCCTGCAGGCCATACAACTGCAGGGCAGATGTGTCCTGTGGGCTGTAGTATGCCAATTCTTGGTCTAGAGCCATTTAATAACACATTTTTATCATTTTCTTTAGGTACAAATGATTTCAGAACGAGTATCTGTAGGGAATTATATTTACATGCTTAAGCATTTCTCTAATAAATGTGCTCTTCTGTGAGCCTTAGTGTTACTTCTGCCAAGTTCAGTTTGAAAGTGATGATCTGTAGATCTGGCATTGCCAGAAGCTGCAGAAACTAGCAGCTTTATGACAATTTTGTAAATATTTAAATTACTAGTGACTAAATCCGGTTCAAGTATCAACACTGCTCTTTAAAGCAAGAAGCAGGTCTTGCTAATAAGGGTTACAAAGGAACTGTCAGCAGAGCCAAGTGGGACCTGTGGTTGGTGCCGTAATACTGACAATGCTGAGCTAAACAGGGTGGAGAAATTTTAGGTCACTTGCAGGCCTGTAACTGAATTTCTTGAGCTAGATTTTAGGTTTTCTAGTATGAAATATTCTTGTGATCAATTCTTCTCTATACTAGTTGCCAATCAAAAGGTTGTGACTTACTGGATTTAATGGTAAAGAAAGGCAACAATACTAGATATTAAAACTAAGTCAGTATTGCTTAGCTCTTACTCCAAATGGCCCAGTGTGTCTCAACAACAGCAGAAATTCTGTAGTTAACAATACTGCTTAAATTCTTCAGTGATTTTTCCTCTCCTTAGCTATTCTGATTGCCTGTGAGAGAAAGAACTATGGCTTGACGAAAATTTGTATTCCTTGCAATTTCTACTTTTCCCTCAACTATACCAAGGTTTCATATAACTCAAGGCCAAAATTTATAGCCCAGGGCCAGAACTTTATCTTCAGTTTGAATTCTGAGTGAAGTAGTATCCTTATCTCGGTATATAAAGCTGACTGGTTTGGCAATTTTGGAGGAATGGTTAAGTCCAGTGGTATGCTCACACAGACCTCAGTAACAAGGACAACTCCCCCCAGGTAGCAACAAGACATTTAAAACAAAGTTTTTCCTTATTTTTAAGGCAGTGAAACAGTTTAAAAACAAGCACTGACGTTTTCCAGTCAGATGAGTCGCACAGATTCCCTTTTTTCATTTTACGGCTCCTTCCACAACAGGGTTTAATTACTTTTAAGCAGTTTTTAGTTAGTATTTCCAATGGAATGGAAGGAATACACAGTCATTATACCAAAAAGAATTAGTCGATGTTCAACCATTTCAAGAGGTGGCTTATGATAGGAACCGGTGGTACTGAAGGAAGAAGTCCAAGCTGCTCTGAAGGCATTGGTGAAAAACAAGGCTCCAGGAATGGATGGAATATCAATTAAGATGTTTCAACAAACAGATGCAGCACTGGAGGTGCTCACTCGTCTATGCCAAGAAATATGGAAGACAGCTTCCTGGCCAACTGACTGCAAGAGATCCATATTTATCCCTATTCCCAAGAAAGGTCATCCAATCGAATGTGGAAATTATAGAACAGTATCATTAATATCACATGCAAGCAAAATTTTGCTGAAGATCATTCAAAAACGGCTGCAACATTAAATCAACAGGGAACTGCCAGAAATTCAGGCCAGTTTCAGAAGAGGATGTGGAATCAGGGATATCATTGCTGTTGTCAGATGGATCCTGGCTGAAAGCAGAGAATACCAGAAGGATGTTTACCTGTGTTTTATTGACTATGCAAAGGCATTCGACTGTGTGCATCATAACAAGCTATAGATGACATTGCAAATAGTGGGAATTCCAGAACACTTAATTGTGCTCATGAGGAACCTTTACCTAGATCAAGAGGCGGTTGTTTGGACAGAACAAGGCGATATTGACCATTTTAAAGTCAGGAAAGGTGTGCCTCAGGGGTGTATTCTTTCACCATACCTATTCAATCTGTATGCTGAGCAAATAATACGAGAGGCTGGACCATATGAAGACCGGGGCATCAGGATTACTGGAAGACTCATTAACAACCTGCGTTATGCAGATGACACAACCTTGCTTGCTGAAAGCGAAGAGGACTTGAAGCACTTACTAATGAAGATCAAAGACCACAGTCTTCAGTATGGATTGCACCTCAACATAAAGAAAACAAAAATCCTCACAACTGGACCAAAGAGCAACATCATGATAAACGGAGAAAAGACTGAAGTTGTCAAGGATTTCATTTTACTTGGATCCACAATCAACAGCCATGGAAGCAGCAGTCAAGAAATCAAAAGACGCCTTGCATTGGGTAAATGCTGCAAAGGACCTCTTCAATGTGTTGAAGAGCAAAGACGTCACCCTGAAGTCTAAGGTGCACCTGACCCAAGCCGTGGTATTTTCAATCGCATCATATGCCTGTGAAAGCTGGACAATGAATAAGGAAGACGGAAGAAGAATTGATGCCTTTGAATTGTGCTGTTGGTGAAGAATATTAAATATACCATGGACTGCCAAAGGAATGAACAAATCTGTCTTAGAAGCAGCACAGCCAGAATGCTCCTTAGAGGCAAGGGTGGCGAGACTGCATCTTACATACTTTGGACGTGTTGTCTGGAGGGATCGGTCCCTGGAGAAGGACATCATGCTTGGCAGAGTACAGGGTCAGGAGAAAAGAGGAAGACCCTCAACGACGTGGATTTATATGGTGGCTGCGACAATGAGCTCAAGCATGACAACGATTGTAAGGATGGCTCAGGACCGGGCACTGTTTTGTTCTGTTGTGCACAGGGCTGCTATGAGTTGGAACCGACTTGACAGCACCTAACAACAACAACATTTCCAATGTTACTGCAAAATAAGACACAGTGATCAAATTAATTATATTGTGGCACTGATATGACGCAAAATATAAGACAAATATAGATCCGAAAAGTGCCACAGACTTGCAAATTCCAATTATAACTGGTTTTATTTGATATATCAGTTTTACATGAAAGTGTATACCATAAACATAAAAGTAGCATAGCATAAACCACAGGGTCAAAGAATTTCTGCTGTCACGTCAATGTGGAGTTGGGAGCTAAAACTGTCAAATTTAGCAACAATTGATTTTTTTTTTCAAAAGTAATAATGAACGCACAAGACTCATGAAAAACTTAAATTATTTAACACTTTAAGGTACACTGCCTAAATGCTGAAGGTTGCTGGCATTATAATAGAACTTTTTTTTTTTTCTTTCAGGCATTTAAAGATTTTCATGTGCTGTATGCCTGCAGTTTTCTTCTTTTAATCTTGTCTCATGCCTCTTTTTATTTTCATGCCTCTTCTTCGTAGCGTAAGGAAAAACTCAGTGTATGAAAAGCCCTAGTAGTCCTGGAAATTTTGCAATATGACTAAACCATGATACTTGCTCTACTTCTGCTAAACCAAATACCACTTGTAGATTATTCAAAAATGGTTGTTTCTCCTGTTAATCATCAATCTATGTAACATCACAAGAATAAAAGAGATCACTTCAGGTGGTGGGGATGTTTCAGGAAAGCAGGGTGGGGCGGTAGTAGGGAGTGATCAATCAGCAGATTGACCCAACTACCTTTCACCTAGTTTTCCTTAAAAAAAAAAATCAAAGTGCTTTCAGTTTTCCAGAGTGAAAATGGCAGCGTAAAACATAGTATTAAAATGTGCAAGTTGCTTCTTTCACATCCTTACAAAGCACTAGTTCTCTAACATGCAATTTACTGTAGGGCTCGCTGCCAGAGCGCCTTTCCGGACAGGTGATCTGTAAACAAACCATTATTTGCTCAGCAGGAAACAGGCTTTTTGTACACTCGTTTTTTTTTTTTTTTTTTTTTTAGTTAAATAGGAAGTTTTTCAAGAAAAAGGAATGGGAATGGGGAGTTCATCCCTTTAATGCCCACCCAGATCTTAGGAAAAAACGAAGCCACTGAAATAAAGATGATTTAGCAATATCCAGGTCAGCAGTGATTTCCATAGTACTTGGTGCGGCAGAGACAGTCTGAGTGTGTTACTCAGATTGCTAAGAGAGTCACGTGTGGGGCACAGCTAACTCGTAAAATTAAAGTCACTGACTTTAATCTCTGCTCTCTGCTTAACATTTCTAAACTGTTTTATGCTGAGCTTTCATGCTATTTTCACAACACACACAGGAGTCTTTGAAGAACTGGCCAAAGCACTACAAGTGACCCAGGGGTACAGCCGCCTCTCCAGTGAAGCGCCGGTTAACTTTACTCAACAAAGGATGGCTGGTGGTGGTGGCTGTATCGCTCGTTGGGATGAACGGCTATACATTCAGTAGCAAGGTGTGCGCCTTCTGTGCTTAACCAGACAGTACTGTAGAGTCTGGGTCTTCCAATGTTAGCAGCACCTTCATGAAGGATGTGCCTTTGTTTCTAAATGTAGATTCTTTATGCAGAAGTATATTTGAGTGAAACGACCAAAAAAGATAACAGTGCAAAATGAAATCATTCAAAAATGTACTACGGCTGATAGCCTATGTCACTGCAGGTGAAATGTAGCCAGAAGTCAGGCTTTTCTGGCAAAAAGCAGAGTCCCATGGGTAGTGGACTGGAACTCTTCAGCTTTGTACCCTCCTAAGGCACAGAACTCCACAACCAAAGTTCTGTTCAGCTCACGTTTTGGCAAGCGTTCTTCTTTGCTGGAGGCTCATTAAAGTAGGTAAGCAAACGGGGAATTATTTGCCTAAAGGCACATTAGCAGGCTAAGAGGAGGAAATGGTACTTGAGCACTGCAGGGCTAAAGCTAGGATCATTAGGAGAAGAAAAATGACAAATTTTGTTTTGGTTTTAACATGTACCAAGGTTACGAACTGAATACTGGAAAAATGACAGGAGTGTTTTACCATCTTTGTGTAAGAAAAAAAGATTTTTCTCTTAAAGTTTGCAAACTGTTACTCTCAGTTGCTAGTTCAAAGGCTGGCAGTTAGAATCCACCCAGAAGTGCCTCAGAAGAAACGTCTGGCAATCTTCTGAAAGATCACAGCCATTGAAAACCATACAGAGTGCAGTTCCGCTCTGAAATACAATGGCAATGGCAACTGATTAACATTAAACAAAAAAAAAAAATGTGGTAAAAACACTCTGGATCTTAAAATAGTGTACAAAGCAGGAGAAAAGTTACAAAAATGCAAAAATGGTGTACAGCTACAAATATAGCATGAGCAAAGGGGTCAAATCAGGTTTTTACTTCAGGCAGGTGTTGCTTATGAAAAGTGATTTGTTACACACTTAAATTCAAATTAGAACTAGCTTCTTTACAATGAGATTTTACTGCCATTTCTTGGCACCTTAATTTTTGGGGCTTCTGCAAGTTACAGTTAAAGAAAACTTCTCAATCCTTGTATCTATTTTCTTCAAAAAAATGAAAGGTGCAGATATTTAAATAGTTTTATGTAAACAGGATCTTGATCATGTAGCTCTAGTTAACCTGATAAACTTTCCTGGGAATAAACACAGTCTGAGAACTAAAAAAAAACTTGCGTAAGTTAACATGTCAGAGTATAATGATATTTGCTGATAATTTTAAATAAACTATGCTAGGAGAATGTTTGCCTAGCCATATAAACAGTGAAAACTGAAGGATCTACAAATATCAAACGGAAAACAGTGCAAACACCTTTAACTGGCTATAAGTGCAACATCCTGTAGGTCTCCTCATGGGCCTTCAGAAAGATTACAAGATGACCCACCCACTCTGACTGGCTGTGACCACACACACAACCCAGAGTCCACTGCAAATGACAGGAAGTGAGAAGCACAGACTTAGTGGCGGGTCAGACACTTGGACTAGCACAGAGACAGACAGTGAAAAACTATCCAGCATCCCACCGCTAGCCCCTTTTTACCTTGTAAAACCACCCATCAGGTTAATTATGACAAGAATATCAATCAAGGCTGGCACAGCTAAGTGCTAGCTCACAGCTGACCATCTGGAGATGGGGTTCGGCCAGTCCTCAGCAGACTGTTTTCATTATTTAATCAAATATGCATTTCAAATCTTAGGGGAAAGGTATAATTCACATGCAACTCTTGTCCAAAAAAAAAAAAGAATGTTAATTTCCTACGACCAGGATGAACCGTTAACCTGTTAAGAAAAGCCAATTTTTAAAGAATTTGCAATATATATATAAACATTCTGTTTCTTTTTTAAACATCTAGGGTGAGGAGGAGGAGGAGGAGGAGGAATGACATTAAGACACGAGCCAAACAACTGACAGGCTCTACTCCTCATTCTCTGCACGGCTGGCAGCATTAGTTAGAAAATCACTCCTTTGCTGCGACAGTCATGATGTATTTGAATAAGTAGAACTTTAAGAATTTCCTTATTCATTCCTCAAGGATAATGGCAGCTGTTTTTTTGTTTTCTTGGCAGAGTAATTCATCAGTGCTTCCTGAGAGGCTCAAGTAGGATCACTGGCCAGATTCCGAGGAGAAACTGTTTGGAAACAAGTTAGGACAAAATGAGAGAAGATAAAATTGTTCCACATTATCCCTGAAAAAGAGTGAGAAAGAACCCATGAGGCTGTGACTACACTGCTTGGTGGGTCTGGTAGTGATGTTCAGGTATTAGCTGCCTGAGCACAGCAAGTAGGTCAAAACAAAACAATCCATATTCCTTCCAGGTTTGCACAGATTGCAGAAACTATTAGTGTTTAATTTATTTAAAAGTACTAAGCATCTACCTTGTCAAGTATGGATCTGGGCACTTAGATATCTCTAATCCTGAAAACAACTCTGCAATATAGCTATTAACAGCTCAATTTTATTTTTAACTGAATATATATATATATTTTAATTGTGGTAAAATACATATAACAAAACATTTACCATTTCAGCCATTTTCATGTGTACAATTCAGTGATATTAACTCCATTTGTCAGGTAGCAGTTCCATTTTATTTTGAAGAAACTAAGGCAAGAGACTGGCCCAAGGTTATGCAGCAAATAAGTGGAAGACTTAGGATTCGAAGCCTTCTGGCTCCAAAGCCTGAGCTCTCTTCAGTTCCTCTCCTCCTTCTCTCTTTTCTCCCACCTCCATCCCATCCCTCCATTCCTTCTGTCCCCTTTCTCCTCCACAGACCTAGGAAGTAGACTTACCTTCACTTTTGGCCTGTATCTTAGGTAAAGTGTTCTTGTATATAAACTGAAAGAAAGGAGAGAGGGGAAAAGATGTTCAGACTAATTTTTCATCTGTGTAAACTGGCCTACTGACAAATTTAAGCATAGTGCCTCAGTATATGCAAAGAAAAGGAAACGTTGGTATATCCTTTGTTCTTTCAGCAACCTTTTTTTTTTTTGAGCACTTACTTTGTGCAGAACACTTGTCAAAATGTTAAGGAAGACACAAATAATCAATTCACAGACTGTGACTCCGAGACTTTGTAGTTTAGTGGGGAGCTTTCCAATAACGCTTGATATGATTCCTATCACAATTAGCAGTTTCATCTTTGAAGATATATGATAGTAAGGGTGAAAACAGTACTCTTAGATTACTTTGGAAATGAGTATATTGGCTATATAAGGATTAAAGTGCAGGTATGAGCTAACTAGGAAGGTAACACAAAGTCTCCATCACAGTGTCCTTTAAAATGGGTCACCTCTGAAGATAAGATCAGATCTTAAAATCAGTGCATACAGCCAAAGTACATTATTTTTATCCTTGGAAAATTCACCAAACTGTCCATAAAGTAGCACATAGCTTTGTGTATGGCATACTACCGAAATGTATTTGAACAGTCACGTACAACATATCATGGGTACACATAAAAACATAATTTTATAGTACTTTAAACAAGAGAAAGGGAAGGCAGTTAATGTGGCTATGATGTTACTATGCTGCACCCAAAACTGGAACTGTAAAGAGGAATGTCAAATATTATTTTATTTATAAAAAATACTCTACTGTCTTAAAATACAAATGCACCCTAACAGTTTTTCAGATGTTAGTCTCTAAAATCAAGTTATCATATTTTTTTCTCTCTTCAGGAAAGAGTCCTGGACTGGGGCAGAGAAGCCCCGAATTCTAGTCCTGGGTGTTACCTCCACTACTCCCAACCATTACGTACTTACACTGTGGGACAGGCAGCCTTTATAGACATTTTATTCTTAAACAATCCTACCACGTGGGTAGTATTATTCCCATTTTGCGTATAAGAAATGGTCTCAGAAAGGTCAAATATTTCATTTAAGGTGACACAGCTTGTAAATGTTAGAGGCAGGATTTGAATTCAGGTTCTGTCTGACTTTTAGCCAATACATTATAGTCTACTGCCTGGAAACCTAACTGGTAGTGGCCTTCAACAAGTCACTTCTGTCTGGGCCCTCGTTTCCTTTACCATCAAATAAAAAAGTTGTATAAGATAATTTCTAAGGTCTTCCAGTTCCATTTTGGAGACAGAAAACTCGGAGCCCAAATCCAGGTGGTAACACTAATTGGCCATGAGATCATGTGCAAGGTACTTGACTTTTCTGAGTTTGTCTTTCCTCATGGGTAAAAGAACTGCCATGAGGATTAAAGGAGGTAATCTATACAGAGTATCTAGCCCAGATGAAGCACTCAGTTACTAAACAAAAGGTTGGCAGTTCAAATTCACCCCACAGCACCTCAGAAGAAAGGCCTGGCAATCTACTTGTGAAAAAATCAGCCACTGAAAACCCTATGGAGCACAGTTCTACTCCCACACACATGGGATCACCATGAGCCGGAACTGACGGCACAGCAACTGGTTTGGTTAGCCCAGATAAGGCTATTAGCTTAAAAATCAAACTTTTATATTATGAAAATTTGCAAACATAAGCAAAAGTATCCATCACATACACCTGTTAAAAATATCTTATCTTTCTAATATTTGCAGCATTTTAGTGATACTTCCTTTTGCATCCATGATACTTGCTATTTATGGTCTTCGTCTTTTCTTCCTGTTTTGTCTCACCAGTTGTGTCAGTTATTAAGTTATTGTATCTCAGCTCCAAATCCACCTTTTCATATTCTGTTTTTAATGCAGGAGCTGGGACTCTACAAACCACATCTCTGTACTGCCAGCTGGCTCTCTGATACACAGCATTAGAGGGAGGCTGCAAAGCTGGACAAGAAAGAAAGGACTTGCTCATTTTATTTTCCTGAGGGGCTCTTGGCTTGTGGTTGTGAATGGCATCTCAACAATGCTTTGTCACTGTGGCAGTAGCAATTTGTTCCTATAGCAGCAGAGCCCTTCTTAAGAGCCTGGGGCCCAGCCCCATGGGGCCTCTCTTCTGAGCTCAGAGACACGAGCACCAGCTAAGCAGTGCCTCTTCCTCAGACCCGAGTTTCAGCTTGGCAGGGCACCAAATTTGAGGCAGATCTATGTATCCCTGACTAACTCTGTGACTTTGACTAATAGAGAGTAGGGAGGAATGACATCTTATGAACTCTGAAACTAGGTCATAAACGACCTTCCTGCTTCTGCCTGGTTTTCTTAAGCTGCTCCTCCTGGGGGAAGCCAGCTTTCAGGTAGGAAGGCTGATTACACTGAGGCTGAAGAGACCATGTGTAGGTGTTCCACTGACAGCCCTAGCTGAGCTCCTAGATGACAGCCAGCATCAACTTCTACCCTATGTGAGTGAGCCATCTTGGACGTCCATCCCAGTTGGAGCCTTCAGATGACTTAAGTCCCAGCTGACATTTGACTGCAACCCCATGACAAACTCGAAGGGAGAACTGCCCAACTGAACCTTTCCAAATTGGTGACCCACAAAATCACGAGCAAAATACAACGATTGTTTTAAGCTGGTAAGTTTGGGGTTGTTGAGCAACAATAGTAACTAAAATATTCCCTTTTTCTTCCTACTGTTTTTCTGGAACTCCAGTTAAACTATATGTTAGACTCTCTCATTTTATCTTCCATTTCTCTTAATCTTACTTCCATATTTTTTGTCTCTGCTGCATATAAGTAATTTTTTCTGACTTTTCTTAGTTCAGAATTAGTTCACTAAATCTTTCTTCAATTGCATCTAATCTGTTATTAGTCCTGTACATTGAGTTTTACATTTTGGCTACTATAGTTTCATTCCTAGAGGCTCTATTTGGTTCTTTTTCAAATCTTTTGGCGGGGGGGCGGCGAGGGGGGGCACAAAACAAAAACCCTTCTCCATCATCACCAGATTTTCTTGGATGCCCAGCATGATACCATAACTGATGCCATTTCCTCACTTCCCTAGTCCTTGGACATTAAATGCTGTCACTTCTGTGCAGAGCTTCTCCCTTACTGCCATGGCTCCCTTGAGACTTTTCACACCAGGAAGGGAGGAGAAAGTTAAAGGAAGAGGAAAGTAGAAGGTGATAATGGTAAGAGGAAAGCAGGAAACCCTGGCCTTTTAAAATAGAATATAATGAATATAACTTCATCCCTTCTTGAGTATTTATTATAGAAATTCGTTATTGTATTGTACTATAACGCAGTAACATCCTTGGAACCTCTTGGGCAGTGTTAAGGTGTTAAGTTTTGAATTCTTGGGTTTGCCTTTATAGTTATTCTGGCTTTTCCTTTCTCGTCATTTGTCAGTTTCCTCCAGCATTTTCTCCCATATCCCTTCTCTTTTAAATTGGGTATTTCCAATGTGCTATGGGAAACCCTGGTGGTGTAGTGGTTAAATATGATGGCTGCTAACCAAAGGGTCAGCAGTTCAAATCCAGCAGGCGCTCCTTGGAAACTCTAGGGGGCAGTTACTCTATGGGGCAGTTCTACCCTGTCCCATAGGGTCGCTATGAGTCGGAATCGACTCGACAGCGCTGGGTTTGGTTTGGCTTGGTTTGGTTGCGGGCTATGAGTCGAAATCAACTCAATGGCAAAGGGTTTGGTTTTTTGGTGGTTTATGGGCTGAGAATCCAAATAATCGAGGTAGCAAGAAATTGCAAAAAGTAAAATAAATATACTTAGAACCAAAATTTAAACAGCCCTTCCATGACTAATAACCTGGAGCACTTTACAGCATGAATTCTGCCCAGAAGCTCTTTTTTTAATTTTTTTATTAACTTTTATTGAGCTTCAAGTGAATGTTTACAAATCAAGTCAGTCTGTCACATATAAGTTTATATACATCTTACTCCTTACTCCCACTTGCTCTCCCCCTAATGAGTCAGCCCTTCCAGTCTCTCCTTTCGTGACAATTTTGCCAGCTTCCAACTCTCTCTATCCTCCCATCCCCCCTCCAGACAGGAGATGCCAACACGGTCTCAAGTGTCCACCTGATATAATTAGCTCAGTCTTCATCAGCATCTCTCTCCGACCCTCTGTCCAGTCCCTTTCATGTCTGATGAGTTGTCTTCAGGGATGGTTCCTCTCCTGTGCCAACAGAAGGTCTGGGGACCATAGCCGCCAGGATTTCTCTAGTCTCAGTCAGACCATTAAGTATGGTCTTTTTATGGGAATTTGGGGTCTGCATCCCACTGATCTCCTGCTCCCTCAGGGGTTCTCTATTGTGCTCCCTGTCAGGGCAGTCATCGATTGTGGCCGGGCACCAACTAGTTCTTCTGGTCTCAGGATGATGTAGGTCTCTGGTTCATGTGGCCCTTTCTGTCTCTTGGGCTCTTAGTTGTCGTGTGACCTTGGTGTTCTTCATTCTCCTTTGCTCCAGGTGGGTTGAGACCAATTGATGCATCTTAGATGGCCGCTTGTTAGCATTTAAGACCCCAGATGCCACATTTCAAAGTGGGATGCAGAATGTTTTCATAATAGAATTATTTTGCCAATTGACTTAGAAGTCCCCTTAAACCATGGTTCCCAAACCCCTGCCCTTGCTTCGCTGACCTTTGAACCATTCATTTCATCCCGGAAACTTCTTTGCTTTTGGTCCAGTCCAATTGAGCTGATCTTCCATGTATTGAGTGTTGTCCTTCCCTTCACCTAAAGCAGTTCTTAGCTACTAATTAATCAGTAAAAAACCCTCTCCCTCCCTCCCTCCCTCCCCGCCTCGTAACCACAAAAGGATGTGTTCTTCTCAGTTTATACTATTTCTCAAGATCTTATAATAGTGGTCTTATACAATATTTTTCTTTTTGCCTCTGATTTTGCTCAGCATAATGCCTTCCAGGTTCCTCCATGTTATGAAATGTTTCACAGATTCGTCACTGTTCTTTATCGATGCGTAGTATTCCATTGTGTGAATATACCACAATTTATTTACCCATTCATCCGTTGATGGACACCTTGGTTGCTTCCAGCTTTTTGCTATTGTAAACAGAGCTGCAGTAAACATGGGTGTGCATATATCTGTTTGTGTGAAGGCTCTTGTTTCTCTAAGGTATATTCCAAGGAGTGGGATTTCTGGGTTGTATGGTAGTTCTATTTCTAACCGTTTAAGATAATGCCAGATAGATTTCCAAAGTGGTTGTACCATTTTACATTCCCACCAGCAGTGTATAAGAGTTCCAATCTCTCCGCAGCCTCTCCAACATTTATTATTTTGTGTTTTTTGGATTAATGCCAGCCTTGTTGGAGTGAGATGGAATCTCATCGTAGTTTTAAGTTGCATTTCTCTAATGGCTAATGATCGAGAGCATTTTCTCATGTATCTGTTAGCTGCCTGAATATCTTCTTTAGTGAAGTGTGTGTTCATATCCTTTGCCCACTTCTTGATTGGGTTGTTTGTCTTTTTGTGGTTGAGTTTTGACAGACTCATGTAGATTTTAGAGATCAGGCGCTGGTCGGAGATGTCATAGCTGAAAATTCTTTCCCAGTCTGTAGGTGGTCTTTTTACTCTTTTGGTGAAGTCTTTAGATGAGCATAGGTGTTCGATTTTTAGGAGCTCCCAGTTATCTGTTTTCTCTTTGTCATTTTTGGTAATGTTTTGTATTCTGTTTATGCCTTGTATTAGGGCTCCGAACGTTGTCCCTATTTTTTCTTCCATGATCTTTATCGTTTTAGTCTTTATGTTTAGGTCTTTGATCCACTTGGAGTTAGTTTTTGTGCTTGGTGTGAGGTATGGGTCCTGTTTCATTTTTTTGCAAATGGATATCCAATTATGCCAGCACCATTTGTTAAAAAGACTATCTTTTCCCCAATGAACTGACACTGGGCCTTTGTCAAATATCAGCTGCTCATATGTGGATGGATTTATATCTGGGTTCTCAATTCTGTTCCATTGGTCTATGTGCCTGTTGTTGTACCAGTACCAGGCTGTTTTGACTACTGTGGCTGTATAATAGGTTCTGAAATCAGGTAGAGTGAGGCCTCCCACTTTCTTCTTCTTTTTCAGTAATGCTTTGTTTATCCGAGGTTTCTTTCCCTTCCATATGAAGTCGGTGATTTGTTTCTCTATTACCTTAAAATATGACATTGGAATTTGGATTGGAAGTGCATTGTATGTATAGATGGCTTTTGGTAGAATAGACATTTTTACTACGTTAAGTCTTCCTATCCATGAGCAAGGTACGTTTTTCCATTTAAGTATGTCCTTTTTAATTTCTTGTAGTAGAGCTTTGTAGTTTTCTTTGTATAGGTCTTTTACATCCTTGGTAAGATTTATTCCTAAGTATTTTATCTTCTTGGGGGCTACTGTGAATGGTATTGATTTGGTTTATTTCCTCTTCGATGTTCTTTTTGTTGATGTAGAGGAATCCAAGTGATTTTTGTATGTTTATCTTATAACCTGAGACTCTGCCAAACTCTTCTATTAGTTTCAGTAGTTTTCTGGAGGATTCCTTAGGGTTTTCTGTGTATAAGATCATGTCATCTGCAAACAGAGATAATTTTACTTCCTCCTTGCCAATCCGGATGCCCTTTATTTCTTTGTCTAGCCTAATTGCCCTGGCTAGGACTCCAGAAGCTCTTTTTATGTAGTTCTCAGGTAGCTAAATTTGAGATGATTCAGGTGATCTGGATAAGTCAATCTCCAGGCAGGTGAGATGCAATGTTCTTTTGGGAAGGTGTTCTAAAAATTTCACTTTCATAAATTTTCACACTGGTCTACAGGAGAACTTTCTGCCCCTTTCTACAAATATTTTAGCTCTCTCTCAATTCTTGGGAAGAAAACAGAGAAAATTTTGAGATTAAACATGCCTAATCCACTGCAAAAGAGACAATATGTACACATTCATTAAATCATTTAACAATATATACTGAATGTTTACTATGTGCCAGGCATAATTCTAAGTATTTGGGGGGGTAGCAGTGAATAAGATAAAGTCCTTGCTCTCAAGGAACTTGTATTTTAGCTGAGGGAAGTAGATAAATACTTAACTGGCTATAAATTATTTGAAGAAAAAGTATGGTAAGAGGAGAGACAGTGATATGGTAGTATTATTTGGATAGGGTGATCAGAGAGAGCTTGGATTTCATTTTTGCTGTAAACAGCCACCCTTCAACAGACTTTTCATTAGGGGAGCAGGGTAAGAGAAGTGGCAGCTGACTTATTTCAGGGGAGGAGAAAGATGACGCTGGGGATTTCAGGTACTCATGCCTTCCCAGTCCCTTATGCAGGTGATCTGGCTGCATGGCCCGTCCCCACCTTTTCCAACTGTACTCTAAAACAAAGATATCCTGATCTATAAGAAACTGGAAATGTTTATACCCTACTTGCACTAAAAGATGAGATCAGCGATCGACTTAGAATGTAGATCATGTGTGAGAGGTCAATTGGTGCAATGGCTTCACTTTACTGATGAGAAAACCAACCTTCACAGAAGAGAAGGAACTTACTTAAGGTCACAGAGTGGCAGAGGCAAAGTTGGATCAAAGTACCTGATCCTGTCTCTAACTTTTTAAATTTGTTGCTGTTAGTTGAGGTTGAGCTGACTATGACTCATGGTGACCCTATGTATAACAGAATGAAATACTGCCCAGTCCTGTACCACCTTCATGATCGTTGGTATGTCTGAGTCCCTTGTTGCGGCTATGGTGTCAAACCAACTCATTGAGGGTTTCCCTCTTTTTTGTTGGCCCTCTATTTTACCAAACATGATGTCCTTTTCTAGCAATTGGTCTTTCCTGATGTGTGCAAAGTAAGTGAATTCCTTGCTTCTAAGGAATGTTCTGGTTGTATTTCTTCTAAGACTGATTAGTTCATTCTTTTGGCAGTCCACAGTATATTCAATATTCTTTGCCAACACCACAATTTGAACACATCAATTCTTCTTTTGTCTTCCTTTTCATTGTGCAGTTTTCGCATGCACATGATGTGAATGAAAAGATCATGGGTTGGGTCAGGCTCCTCCTGGTCGAAGTATCACCTTTGCTTTTTAAAATTTAAAAGACAGCATTTAAAGCAGATCTGCCCAGTGCAATGCATCGTTTGATTTCTTGGCTGCTGCTTCCAAGAAAGCTGACTGTTGACCCAAGTGGAATAGAACTGTTGATAATTTCAATTTCTTCTCCATTTATCATGATGTTGTTTATCGGTCCAATTGTGAGGTTTTTATTTTCTTCAAGACCAGGTGTAATCCATACTGAAGACTGTGGTCTTTGACTTTCGCCAGTGTTTCAAGTCATCTTCATTTTAAGCAAGCAAGGTTTTGTCATCTGCATATTGCAGGCTCCTGATGAATCTTCCTCCAGTCCTCATGCCCTGTTCTTCATATAGTTCAGCTTCTCAGATTACGTGTTCAGGATACAGACTGAGTAAGTAAGGTTAAAGGATACAACCCTGCCACACACCTTTTCCAATTTTGAACCACACAGTATCCCCTTGTTCTGTTTGAACCACTGGCTATTGATCTGTGTCCAGGCTCTGCATGAGCATGATTAAGTGTTCTGGAATTCCCATTCTTCCACATATTTTAATGCCTTTATATAGGCAATAAAACACAGGCAATTATCTTTCTGTTATTTTCTGCTCTTGGCCAAGATCTATCTGACATCAGCAATGATATCCCTCGCTCCATATCCTCCTCCGAATCCTGCTTGAACTTCTGCCAGTCTCTTGTCTATGTATGGCTACAGCTGTTTTTGAAATATCTTCAGCAAAATTTTATTAGCATGTGATATTAATGATATTGTTAGATAATTTCTACATTCTATTTGATCACCTTTCTTTGATATGGGCACGAATATAAACCTCTTCCAGTTGGCTGGCCAGGTAGCTGTCTCCCAAATTTCTTGACACAGATGAGTAAGCACTTTCAGCACTGTATCTATTTGCTGAAGCACCTCAAAGGGTATTCCGTCAATTCCTGGAAACTTGTTTTTTGCCAATGCCTTCAGTGCAGCTTGAACTTCTTCCTTCGATACCAGTCGTTGTTAATCATATGCTACCTCCTGAAATGGCTGAATGCTAACACTTTTTTGTACAGTGACTCTATATATTCTTTCCAACTTCTTTATTATTTTTTTAAAAAATATTTTATTGTATTTTTGGTGAGGGTTTACACAGCAGTTTAGTTTCACATTCAACAATTTCTACACAAATTGTTCAGTAATATTGGTTACGTTCTTCACAATGCATGAACATTCTTATCATTTCCATTCCGGTTGTTTCATTTCCACTAATCTAGATTCCCTGCCCCCTAACATTCTCATCTTTGTTTTAAAGTGACTGTTGACCGTTTGGTCTCATATAGGTGATTTTTTAAAGCAGTACAGTATTTATGGGTGATATTTTTTGAGCCAATTTGTTATTTAACTACCAGATGACCTCAGAGGTTAATTTCGCTTCAAGATTTGAAGAGTATCTCAGGGCAGTAGTCTTGGGGAATCCTCTAATCTCAACCAGACCAGTAGGCATTTCTTTTTTTCCCCCCCAGAATCTGAGGTTCTGTTCCACATTTTTTCTCCCATTCTATCAGGGTCCATCTACGTGGCCCCGATTAGAATGACTGGTAGTGGTAGCTGGGCACTATCTAGTTCTTCTGTTCTCAGGGTAGATGAGGCCATGGTTCATGTAGACTAGTTTCTTCTTTTGAGTCTTTGGTTTCCTTCTTTCTCTTTTGCTCTGTACTAGTAGAGACCAAAAGTTATCCTTCCACCTTCTTTTGATGCGTCCTGTGTAATTCAATTTTTTACCCACAGAATCCTTGAGGCTTGAATTTTCTCTTCAGTTCTTGCAGCTTGAGAAATGCCAATCATGGTCTGCCCTTTTGGATTTCTAATCTGGGTTTCTGTACATTTCATTATAATATTTTATCTTGTCTTCTTGACCTGTCCATTGAGCTCTTTTGTTAAGCTCTTTTACTTCATCATTTCTTATACCATCCCATTTGAAGAGCAAAGCAGAACCCATGAATACTATAAGCTAAAAAGTCTCCATTTCCTACCTGAAAAGGATGTGAAGATAAGAGCCAAGGCCAGTTAAAATATGCCACCATGCATGAAACTGTGTGGTAACACCTATGATGGGTGGCATCTTCTTTCGAAAGTTTCTGTGTGGAGAGGAAAAAAGAAAACAAAATGCTATGTTAAATTTTTTACATATATAACAACTGATGCTGACAGTTTTGGAGCATTTTGAAAAGCCTGTCATTCTCAAATATGGCGATTAATTAATTTCCTTAAGTCTACTTAAGAAAATTACAGTCTGCTGTATTGTTTTCCAAAGTGCATTCTGCTAGTATTCTTAGCAGATGTTCCATGAAGAATGGACTCTGTGATAAAATAAATATGAGAAAAATACATAGTTTATTGCCCTCTTTGAGATTTATAATGTGTACTAACATATTAAAGGCTTTGAAAAGTCATTCCATAAAGAAAATAGTTTATCTTAATGTTTTCTAGGTAATGTACTAATCTATGAAACTCTTTTTTCTAGATACATGCCTCTCATGCCCTACATATAACCATCACCTTAGTACAGCACCATACAGTCTATAAAGTCCTTTTGTACCTATCATTTCACTTCATAGTCAGTAATTCTTTGAGAAGGCTATTATTAACACTGCTTTACAGATAAAAAAAAAAAAAACAAAACCAAACGCTCCACCATCGAGTCGATTCTGACTCACGGTGACCCTATGGAACAGAGTAGAACTGCCCTCATAGGGTTTCCAAGGAACGCCTGGTGGATTTGAACTGCTGACCTTTTGCTTGCAGCCATAGCTCTTTATCCCTATACCACCAGGGTTTCTGCTTTACAGATTAAAAAAAAAAAAAAAAACCCAAAAACCAAAGCCATTGCCGTCGAGTTGATTCTGACTCATAATGACCCTACATGTCAGAGTAGAAGGGCCCCATAGAGTTACTAAGGAATGCCTGGTGGATTTGAACTGCCAACCTTTTGGTTAGCAGCCATAGCACTTAAGATAAGGAACCTAAAATCCAGAGAGATTAACTGACTTGCCCAAGTCACTTGCTAGTGGCATAGCTGAGTCTCAAACGCTAGATCTTCAGGTTAAGTGTACAGCATATTAATATTCTTATTAGAGAAGAAAAAAAAAAGAATGTGAAACACCAAATATTTTTCTAGATATTCCCAGGGTATTTCGAGGACAATTACCATCTCTAAGAGCCTACTTTGTTTCTTGGGCTAGACTGATTAGTGGTTCTCACCCAGGGGATGATGACACCCAGTGCAAAACCTTCCTCAGATCTTAGTTTTCTAAGTCAGCTGTATTATTTGTCTACATTTACTTAACTTTTTATTATGGGGAATTTCAAATGTGCAAAAAGAAAAACCAAAAACCCATTGCTATCGAGTCGATACCGACTCATAGCGACCCTATAGGAAAGAGCAGAACTGCCCCAAAGTGTTTCCAAGGAGCAGCTGGTGGATTTGAACTGCCAACCTTTTTTTCTGTGCAAAAACAGACAAAATAATAATGTACCCATTACCCGGCTTCAACAATTATCAACTTACGGCCAATCTTGTGTCATCTATACCCTCATCCACTTTCCCCTCTCATATTATTTTCAAGCAAATTCTAGATATTTATTGCATCTGTAAATATTTCAATATGAAAGTCTGCATCTAAATCAGAATATTTCTGTTTTTCAAGGATGTCAATAGCGTACTTAGATATCACATTTTTAATAGGGCTACAGTTTACTTTTTAAAAAATAGGACTACTAAAATTTGAGAATTACTTATGTCCCCAAATTATATAAGTTATTTAGTAGTTATAAACCAAAAAAAAACCCCTTTGCCGTCGAGTCAATTAGACTCATAGCGACCCTATAGGACAGAGTAGAACTCCCCCACAGAGTTTCCAATGAGCACCTGGTGGATTTGAACTGCCAACCTTTTGGTTAGCAGCTGTAGTGCTTAACCACTATGTCACTAGTGTTTCCATAAGTAGTTACAGACGTTTTTAAAAATTTCATTTTAAACATTTTATTTTAGAAAAACTTCAAACATATATAAAAGTAGAGAAAAGGATATAATAAAACTCAATGTTTATTCGAAGTTATCATCTCATGACCAATCTTGTTTTTTCTATAGGCTGCTCTTCTAAATTGAATTATTTTGAAGCAAATCCCAGATAATGTATCATTTTATATCTAAATATTTTAGTATGTATCTCTAAAGATGAAAACCTCTTTAAAACATAACCAGAATACCATTTTCATACCTAAAAAGATGAACAATAATCCCTTAATATCATCAAGTATCTAGGCACTGACCAACGTTTCAATTGTCTCATAGATTTTTTCTTTTTCTTACAGTTGTTTTGAATCAAGATCCAAAAAAAGGTCAACACGTTGCATTTGGTCAACATACATAAGTCTTTTTTAATTTGTATGTTCCTCCTCTCTCTCCTCCTACCCTCTGCAATTTAGTTGTTGAAGAAAACAGGTCATTCATGCTGTAGATTTCCTATAGTCTGAATTTTGATTGCCTCTCTGTGGTATTGTTTAATATGTTCCTCCGTCCTCTGTATTTACACAAAACTGCTAGGTCACAGGGTTTTGAGTTGGAAAGATCATTAGATTAACCTGTTTAATACATTCACTTTATGGAAATTGAGGCCTAGAAAAGTGACTTAGTGGCAGACTAGTGTCCAGAGGCCTAAGTCTAGGATTCAAACTCCTGTCAATACGTAATTGCTGATAAGATGGTAAAAGGAACATTTATCTTTCTTAGCAAAAACATGAAGCATATTAAAATGCAAATTTATATATATATATTTCATTTGCTCATTACAAATGATTTTTATTTATTCAATAAAGCAGATTAGTCAGGTTTCAAAGACCTAGTCCATATTTGATTGACTGTATAATTCTGTGATGAGCTGAAAGAAAATAAAAACCCTACAGATGTTATGAAATATTCTACGTCCAATTTTTAGGTAATTTAAATAGGTATTACTTGAATTTAACTTTATTTACTATACATATCTTCTACATTTCAACAATGGTAAAAATTAATATCAAGGCACTGGTAACTCTATACACCTATGAAACTCTCTGAGTAATAGAATGCTTCTAAAATATTTCTCAAGGAATAAAACTGTACCTTACCTCAGTGAATCGCAAAAGATGTTATCTATGTTCCATAATAAGAATCCCAATAAAAATACACCCAAGGATGTATAACCCAGTCCTCTAAGCCATGGATAAACCCTGTGGGGGAAAAAGGGAAAAGCAAAATGAAATTGTATCAATTCATGTCATGAGCACAGCTTAAATTTAGTCACTGCTCTCCCAAGAAGGAAAGGTTTTCATTAGTATTAAAAGCAAACCTAGCTATTCAATCCTCTAACATTTGCCTACAATATTTATTTAGCTGTTAAAAGGTACTGAGAGAGAATCAGCCACCGAGACTTTGCCAAATGTGTCAGGAAGGTAATCTCCAAGTGTCCAATAATGTCTTCATTTTCACAGAAGAGGCAGGGCATGGTGGAACAGAATTACTGCTGATTGAGTCACTTGCTCTGTGCCAGGCTGAGTAGAAAAACAATTCATACATACATGTAATCTTTAAATAAACTCTGTGAGGTAGGTACATTCTTTTTATTTCACATACGCAGAAACTGAAGGTTGGTGAGTTACCCAAAATAATAAGAACAGCTTAATTTTTTATATATATTTTTTACAACTTTAATGAAGTATAAGTGACTTACCTTAAATTGCACATATTTAAAGTACACAATTTGATAACGACATAAAACCACCACTACATCTATTACCGTCCACAAGTTTCTGCGTCCCTTTGTAATCCATCCTTCATTGCTCCTACCCACCTACTCCTTCCCTGCAGCCACTGGTCTGGTCTGCTTTCTGTCGCTATAGCTTAATTTGCATTTCTTAGAATGTTTTATAAATATATTTTTTATTGTAGGCTTCTTTCACTCAGCATAATTATTTTGAGATTCATCCATGTTGTTACATGCATCAATGGTTCATTTATTTTATTGCTGAGCAACATTTCATTGTATGGATATACTACAATTTATCTGTCCACCTGCAGGTACATATTTGTGTTGTTTCCGGTTTTTGACTATTACAAATAAAGCAGCTATGAAAAATCATAAATAAGTCTTTGTATGGTAAATAGGAGAGGAATGGCTAGGTTGTACAGCCAGTGAATGTTTAACTTGAGATATTGCCAAACTGTTTTCCTAGGTGATGATACCATTTTAAATTCCTACTAGCAGTGTGTGAGTGCTCCAACTGTTCCACATTCTCATCAACACTTAGTATGGTTAGTCTTTTTCCTTTTAGCTGCTTAGTAGGTGTGCGGAAACCCTGGTAGCATAGTGGTTAAGTGCTACGGCTGCTAACCAAGAGGTCGGCAGTTCAAATCGGCCAGGTGCTCCTTGGAAACTCTATTGGGCAGTTCTACTCTGTCCTATAGGGTCGCTATGAGCCGGAATCAGCTCGACGGCAGTGAGTTTCTTGTTTGAGTACGTGTGTAGTGGTATTTCATTTTTCTAATGACTGATGTTGCTGACCATCCTTTCATGTGCTTACTTGCCATCCACATGTCTTCTCTGATGAAGGGTTTATTGAATCTTTTGCCTATTTTTTTTTAATGTGTTGTTTGCCTTCTTATTATTGAATTGTAAGTTATTTATATATTCTAGATGTAAGTCCTTTGTTGGATATATATTTTCTCCAAGTCTGTGACTCGCCTTTCATTTTCTTAACTGTGTCTTTTGAAGAGCAAGTGTTTATTTTTGATGTTCAGTTTATTAATTTTTCTTTTACAGTTTGTGCTTTTTGTACCCTAATAAATCTGTGCCTAACCAAAGGTTGTGAAGATTTACATTTTCTTCTACAAGTTTTATAATTTTAAGCTTTTACATTTAGGGATATAATCCACTTTTGGTAAGTTTTTGGAATGGGGTGAGGTAAAGGCTGAGGTTCCTTTTTTCCCATAAGAATATCCAGTTGTTCCAGCACAATTTGTTGACAAGATTACTCTTTCTCATTGAACTACTTTGGCATGTTTGTTAAAAGTCAAGTAAGTATACACGTGTGGGCCTATTTCTGGATAATCTACTCTGTTCTACTGATCTAATTTCATCCTTACCAACAAATACCACGTGGTCTTGATTACTGCAGCATAGAGTAAATCAATTAGTGTTAAGTCCTCCAACTTTATTATTATTATTTTTTTCAAAGCTGTTTTGGCTATTCTAGATCCTTTGCATTCTCGTACAAACTTCAGAATCTGTTTCTCAATTTTTACCAAAAACCCTGCAGAAATTTTTACTGGGATTGCATTGAATCTATAGATCAATTTAGGAGAATTCACATCTGAATAATGAATTTTCCAATCCATGAAAATGGTATATCTCTCCATTAATTTAGGTCTTTAATTTCTCTCAGAAATGTTTTGTAGTTTTCAGTGTGCAAGTCTTGTACATATTTGCTAAATTGAATTTCTAAGCATGTGATTTTTTAAATGCTATTGTAAATGGTATTTAAAAAATTTTCATCTTACAATTGTTTGCTGCTAGTATATAAAAATACATTTTTTTTAGTATCAAAAAATTTTTAATTGTACTTTAGATAAAGGTTTACAGAGCAAACTAGTTTCTCATTAATTAATACACATATTGTTTTGTGACACTTGTTGCCAATCCCATGACACATAAACATTCTCCCCTTCTCAACCTTGGGTTCCCCATTACCAGCTTTCCTGTCCCCTCCTGCCTTCTTGTCCTTGCCCCTGGGTTGGTGTGCTCCTCTAGTCTCGTTTTGTTTTATGGGCCTGTCTAATCTGTGGCTGAAGGGTGAACCTGAGGAGTGACTTCATTACTGAGCTATAAGGGGGTCCAGGGGCCATATTCTTGGGGTTTCTCCAGTCTGTCAGAGCAGTCTTTCTTTTTTTTTTTAATAATACAATTGATTTTTGAATATTGATGTGATGTTGCTAAATTCACTTACTACTTTTGGTAGGGTTTTTTTGTTTATTTTGTATATATCTTTTGATATTTTCTATACATAATCATGTCATCTGCAAATACACATTGGATAGGATTTCTACCAGTTTCTGTTGAATAGAAGTGGTGATAATTATGTATCCTTGTTTTATTCTTGATTTTAAAGGGAGAAAAAAATTTTTTTAACATTTCATGATTAAGTATGTTATGTGCTATAGAGTTCAGTTCCCTCCTATAATTAGTCAGTAAAGGTTTTTGTCTTTTTTTTAAAAAAAAAAAAACATAAATAGGTGTTGAATTTTACAGAATACTTTCTCTAAATCTATTAGTATTATATGGTTTCCCTTTTTTTAAAAAATGTGTTCAACCACAATAATATATTTTCCCCCAAATATTTTGTTATTTAAGCTACATTTGGATTTAAGTGAATGCAAAAGGTGATTTATTTAAAAATCATAGGCAAGTACAAACTTGGCTGTGTATGAAAAGGGCATTATTGCCATTGTTTGATAAAATTCTCAAGAGCAGATGAGTTTAAGAGAGTTATAGTCTGGCTTCAGCTTTTCGGAGAGTTTATCATATCATCATTTTGGAACAATAGTGGGTGAAGGCAAGAATGAGTCCCAGGATACACAGAGCTCAACATAGTGAAGGCATCTGGCAGGGTTGCAGAGTGGGCCAGGTGCTGAAATTTGTCAGGAATACGATCATGGAAGCAGGATGCTCTCTATTTTCTGCTTCTAAGCTTACTTACCATGCCAATCTTCTGCTCTCAGAAGTAGTTCAAAGCAAAATTCTTCTGTGGGGTGAATGAATGTCTTTGGTTATCCAGATAGCAGGGCACGGAGGAGAGAGTAAGAACTTCATCAGCATATGGTCCATGAAAGCTAAGTACAGATAAAGATTCTGGGAACAGAGCTACCTTATATTATCAAGTGCAAGATGTATAATGCAGAAGGCCCTCAACATATCTGTGTGTGGAGTCACCCTGTTACTTTCTGGAATGGTTGCCTGTCTAGTGTATGGCTATAATCTGGGAAAATCCCTTCCCATCACCTTCACCTTGGGAACTGCTTTTACCTTTCTCCTGTGTTGTACCTCCTATGTCTTATATCTCATGTCTTCTTCCTTTTTGGTTAATTCTCTCACTTTGGTGTAAACACATTCTCCAGTAGGTTCCTGAGTAATAGTTTATGGGATACAAATTTTATTCAGTACTTGAATGTATGAAAATGTGTTTTGTCACCATATTTTATTGATAGTTTGGCTGGGTATAGAATTCTTGGTTAGAAATAATTTTCCATTAGAAAATTTAAGGCATCGATCTACTGTCTTCTAGCTTCCAGTTCTTGCTTTAAATATAAAGCCATTCTGACTCCTGAACCTTTGTATGTATACCTGCCTCCCAACTTAAAAGACTTGTGGAATCTTCTTTGTTCTAGTATTCTGAAATTTCATGATGCTGTATTTTGGCGTGGGTCTATTTCCATCCATTGTGCTGAGCATCCAGAGGCTCTTTCAATCTAATAATTCAGGTCCTTCAATTGTTGGATGTTTTCTTGCTGATGGCTTCCTCCATTCCATTTTTTCTGTCCACCCTCCTTTTTTTTTTTCTTTCAGTGTTGGTCCTTCTATTCTGGCCCAGTAATATCCCTATTAAGGCTCTTGTACTTTCTATTTTTCTCTTTTTTGATCTATACTCAGACTTCTTTAACTCTTTCAATTGACTTTTTCATTTTTTTAATTTCTAAGATCCTTTTTTTTTGTGTGTGTGTGTGTGGATTCTCTGTTTCTTTTTGATAGCATACAATTCCTGATTCATGGAGTCCCTGTGTGGTGCAAATGGTTAAGGCACTTGGCCACTAAACAAATGTTGGCCATTCGAGTCCACCCAGTGGCACTTGGAAGGCAGGCCTGGCAACCTAATTCCAAAAAATCAGCCACTGAAAACCCTATGAAGCAAGTTCTCCTCTGACATACATGGGGTTACCAGAGTCGGAACTTTCTTGATGGCAACTGGTTATTCTTGATTCAACACCACACAATTTCCCTAATTTACATCTTCAGTTGTGCCTGGCAAACTCAAGTCTAGGCATTGTTTACTCTTTCTGAAAAACAGACCTCTAGACTTTTGCAGTTGCCCAAATGGTATGGAATAGGTGAAGGGATCTACAGATCTAACAGTTTATTAAACAGCGTTTAACCAAGCTTCCTTATTTTAGACCCCTCCTCTATCTCTGGATTTGGCTGTCTTGGATCAGTTAATCAGTTAGCAGTAGTCCATCTACTTTTCAGCTTCTAAATCTGATTAAGTCTTTTCTTTGTGGGTTTATGCTTTTAAATAAATCTCTTTGCCCTAGTCTTAGCAGGTGTGAAGAAGGTAGCAAAATTAGATACTTGCTGATCTTCAATATTGGATCTTTATTTTTTCTTTCATTACTTTCTGCCATTATTTTTATTGTTTTCATTCTTCATTTCTGTTTGGGTTTATTCTAGTGATATGTTTTCTAATTCATGAAGTTGGATGCTTTTTTATTTCCTTACCTATTTCTAAAGAAAGCATCTAAGGTTATAAATTTCCCTCAAAGAACTATTTTAGCTACATCCTACTTTGTAGTATCTTCATTATGATTCCATTTTAAGTATTTTAAAATTTCCATTATGATTTCTTTCTTTTTCACTTGTGAGGTATTTAGAATTGTGCTTTTAAATTTGAAACTGTTTGGGCCATTTTGAGTAACCTTGTCTTGTTTTGTTTAAATTAATTGCACTATGGTCAGACAGCATAATATGCGTAACACCAAATCTTTAAAGTTTGTTGAGCCTTCTTATAAAGCTTAGAGTCTGGTTAATTTAATAATTATCTTATGTATGCTGAAAAGGCTGTGCATTTTCTAATGACTGACTGCATGGTTCAAACGCCCATTAAATCAATTTTTTATTGTGTTATTCAAATATCTATGTCCTTATTAATATTCTT
The DNA here is from genome assembly GCF_024166365.1 of Elephas maximus indicus. Lineage (NCBI taxonomy): Eukaryota > Metazoa > Chordata > Mammalia > Proboscidea > Elephantidae > Elephas > Elephas maximus. Next base: position 45,498,608 of record NC_064825.1, read on the forward strand.
TGAGTGATCTAACATTTACTAAGTAAGCTGTGTTAACATAAGTCAGCACAATAGAGTACTTACCTATTTCTCTTTGTAATTCTTAGAGTTCTTGCTTAAAATTTTGAGTAAAGTTTTAGAATTACCATTTCTCTCTGGTAAAGAGAAATCTCTCCTTAATAATGTAGCAAACACATTCATTTTACATAATGCCTTATGCCTTAACATTTTTTTTCTATTATTAAAATGGCTAATCCAACTTTCTTATGGTCAATATTTATGTGGTATATATATTTTTATATTCCTTTCTTTCAAAATTTCTATGAATTTATGTTTTAACTATGTTTCTTATGAATACCATGAAGCTGGATTTCCCCTCCCCCCACCCCATTTTGACAGTCTTGTCTTTTAACTGCTTGGTTTTTGTCTGTTTCTACTTACTGTGATTGCTGACATGCTTTGAATTATTTCTACCTCCCTATTTTCTGCTGTGTATTGGGCCTGATTTTCTCTGCTTCCTTTTTTCACCTTCTCATGCCTTCTTTTGGATTCAATTTTTAAAATCCCATTTACTTTGCCATGTTTTTAAAATTTATTATGAAATGAAATTTAATTTTTAGTGGTTACTGAAAATTCATACTTAAAATCTAAAATTAATCAATATATACATCTTCTTTCCAGATAACAAGGACTTTGAAACCATAGCATCACTGAGGATTTTTTTTTGAAACTATGTAACTTTTATTATCTTCTTCTATCTTATATTTGTCCACTATTTTAGTTCCATTTTACTTTTTAAATCTCTTAAATTTGATGTTATTTTAAAATAAGTCATATTTCGTTCAAATACTCCCACGGGTTTACCATTTTTTCTCTTTCACTATTACTTTTTGCATTTCAAATCTTCTTCCTGAAGAATGTCTTTTAGAAGGTCTTAAGAGGTATTGGTAAACTCTATCAATTTTTGTTTCTCTCAAAATGTCTTTATTTTACTCTTATTCTTAAAAAGGGTATACAATTCTGAGTTGATGGTTAATTTCTCCTAACATTCTGATGACAATAGTCCACTATGTTTTGGGTTCCATTGTTGCTTTTGATAAGTCTGTTGGAGACTAACTGCTATTCCTTTGTTGATAATATGTCTTTTATCTCTGGATGTGATGCTTCTAAGATCTTTGTCTTTGGTTTTCAGTAATTTTAGTATATTTATCTGGTGGTATCAATAAGGATTCAATTGCATAGGATAGAAATTGGTCTATTTTAAGTAGAAAATAACTTAATATTGGGCATTAGATGCTTTCAAAACCAACAAAAATGTTGAATGAGCAAGATATAGGCTCTCCAGAGCCATGATGCATATCCTAGATTAACAGTAGTAAATGAATGCCTTACACACTACCACTCCGCTTCCTGACTTAATTTGGTTCTAAATTCAAGCTTCACACGAATACACGTGATTCTGAATGCTACCTGGAAACTTACCTGCAAAGGTAATAAGGGAAATATAGCTTTTAGCCTTCTAGCAACCACAGTACAAGAAGGCACACTTGAATGAAGTTGGAATGATGCCGAGTGAGCTAACTTATCATAGCTGCCATATCTGAGAAAGATTTCATTTATCCTGCTTGGAATTTGTTGTTGTTCTTGAAACTGAGGAGCCATGTGTTGTTATCAGTTTTAGAAATTTCTCACCTATTATCTCTGAATACCCTCATTTTTCTTTCTCCATTTTTGCTATTCTCTTCCTTTGGAAATGCAATTAGACACGTTATTTCTTCATCATGTTTTCTAGCTTGTTTCTTTAGATCCATCTTCCAATTTATTCTCTCTTCAGCTATGTCTAATCTACTTTTCACTTAAATCCACTGAGTTTTTAACTTCAATGATTGTATTTTTTAATTTCAGAAATTCTTTGATTTCTTTTCAAATCTGGCTTTTCATTTTTCAAAATGAAATTGTACTTTGTTCATATTTTCATTCCCTCTTATGTCATTAAACATTTTCTAATTGTTACTTTATACTAAACATCTGATTTAGGGGTTAATTCTCTTTGTTTTCTTCTGACTTGTGCTTATGATGGCTTATTCCCACCTCTGGTTTTGGAACTGTTGATTGCTTACTCATATGTGATATTCATATGTGGGAATCCTGAAGGGTTTATATTAAGGGTGCATTTCTTTGAAAATAATTTTCTTTTCTTTTTTGCAGATACGCTGAATCACTATCAAAGTTGGATCAGTTTGAGTTAATTTTACACTCTGAGGTTTCTCAGACAATGAAGGTTATGTACATTTGAAACACAATCCTTTCTGAATCAAAGTAGTTATTACAATTCTCAGGGGAGTCATTTTTCTTACTTAAAAAAAGGCTAAAAGATAAGTTACCTTGTTAGAGCCCTGTTACTGCAGAGCAGTATTTTTTTTTCTAGCCCAGTCCTTCAATGGCAGTATACTTTTTTGATGATCCTGGTTTTCTGTATATGTAGGCAGTGGTGGGGAAACAGTTTCAACTGTCCCTATTGAATGTGCCAAGAGCTTTGTCTTCTAACTCCCATGAGGCTATTCAAACCTAAGGCTCTAGTTTTCTGGTATTTGCAAATGCTTCAAGTTACTCTAGTTTTCAGCTCCTTCTTTGGACTTGGCCCTATGGAATTTTTTTACTTTCATTTGAGTTATGCACTTAAAAGAATGTTTGAACAGTGCTAAATGACCGCTAAATGCAGATATAAGAAAGAAGCTGTGCCAAGGGAGGTGGAAGAAAAATGTTTTTCTATCATAGGATTTTCACTGCTAAGTACTTTTGTATATGTGTTTCTAAAAGTACTGGTATTCTATCAGACTTGATAAAAGGCAAGGACTGTGTTTTATGCTTCTTTACATACAGGATAAACCCAAAGAAATCCACATCAAGACACGCCATAGTTAAATTTCCGAAAACCAAAGACAAGGAAAAATCTTGAAAGCAGTGAGAGGGAAACAACATGTTATCTGTAGGGAAAAAACGATCTGAACAACAGAGGATTTCTCATCAGAAAACTTGGAAGTCCAGAAAAAAGCGGCACAACTATTTCAAGTTCTGAAAGAAAAGAACTATCAACCTAGAATCCTATATCTGGTGAAAATATCCTTCAAGAATGAAATGGATGTGAGTGGCCACCTAAGATACTCCAGTGTTCTCAGTGGAAGCAAAGAAGAATGAAGAAAACTAAAGACACAAGGGTAAGATTAGTCCAAACGACTAATGGTTCACAACTACCACAGCCTCCACCAGACTGAGTCCAGTACAACTAGATGGTGCCCTGCTACCACCACTGACTGCTCTAATAGCGATCACAATAGAGGGCCCTGGATAGAGCTGGAGAAAAATGTAGAACAAAATTCTAACTCACAAAAAAGACCAGCCTTACTGACCTGACAGAGACTAGAAAAATCCCCAGAGTATGGCCACTGGACACTCTTTTAGCTCAGTCATGAGGTCACTCTTAAGTTAGCCAAAGATTAGACAGGCCCATAAAACAAAACGAGACTAAAGGGGCACACCAGCCCAGGTGCAAGGACTAGAAGGTAGGAGGGGACAGAAAAGCTGGTAATAGGGAACCTAAGGTCAAGAAGGGAGAGCGCTGACATGTCATAGGGTTGTTAACCAATGTCATAAAACAATATGTGTACTGTTTAATGAGAAGCTAGTTTGTTCTGTAAACTTTCATCTAAAGTAAAAAAAAAAAAAAAAAGAATGAAATGGAAATCAAGACATTTTTTGATGAAGACGAACAAAGAATTCATTGCCAGTAGACCAACCCTAAAAGAACGACTAAGTGCTCTAAACAGAAAGGAAATGATGGAAGAAGGAATATTGGAATGTCAGGAGGAAAAAAGGACAGAAAGAGTAAAAATATAGATAAATACATTTTCCTTCTCTTGAGTTTTCTAAATTACGTTTGATGGTTGAGGCAAAAATTATGATCCTGTCTGATGTGGTTCTAAATGCATGTAGAGAAAATATTTAAGACAATTATATTTTAAACAGGGAAGGGCAAAGAAAATGAGAAGAGAGGGTAAAGTTTCTGCACTTCACTAGAACTGGTAAAATATTAATACCAGTAGACTGTAGTAAGTTATAAATATATAATGAAATAGTGAGAGTAATCACTAAAAAAGCGACACACAGAGAAACAGTCACAAACACTATGTTGTTGTGAGGTGCTGTTGAGTCGGTTCCAACTCACAGCAATCATACTGCTCAGACACTGCTCAGTCCTGTGCCATCCTCACGTTCATTATTATGCTTGAGCCTACTGTTTCAGCCACTATGTCAATCCATCTCGTTAAGGGTCTTCCTCTTTTTCAATGACCCTCTACTTTACCAAGCATGATGTCCTTCTCCAGGGCCCGTCCCTCCTGATAACATGTCCAGATATGTGAGATGTAGTCTCACCATCCTTGCTTCTAAGGAGCATCTGGCTGTACTTCTTCCAAGACAGGTATGTTCGTTCTTCTGGCAATCCATGCTATGTTCGATATTCTTCACCAATACCACAATTCAAAGGAGTCAATTCTTCTTCAGTCTTCTTTGTTCATTGTCTAGCTTTCACATGCATATGAGGCAACTGAAAACACCATGGCCTGGGTCAGGCACACCTAGACACCTTTGCTTTTCAACACTTTAAAGAGGTCTCTTGAAGCAGATTCGCCCAGTGGAATTCGCTGTTTGATTTCTTGACTGCTGCTTCCATGGACGTTGACTGTGGACTGAAGTAAAACGAAATACTTGACAACTTTATCTGTTTATCATGATGTTGCTTATTGGTCCAGTTGTGAGGATTTTTGTTTCTTTATGCTGAGGTGTAGTCCATACTGAAAGCTATGGTCTTTGATCTTCATCAATAAGTGCTTCAAGTCCTCTTCACTTTTCACAAGCAGGGTTGTGTTGCCTGCATAACACAGGATGTTAAAAGAGTCTTCCTCCAATCCTGCATTCTGCTTCATGTAGTCCAGTTCCTTGGATTATTTGTACAGCATACAGATTGAATAAGTATGGTGAAAGGATATAACCCTGACACACACGTTTCCTGACTTTAAACCACGCAATATCCCCTTGTTATGTTTGAACAACTGCCTCTTGATCTATGTACAGGTTCCTCGTGAGTAACAAGAGTTCTGGAACTACATTCTTTGCAATGTTATCCATAATTTTGTTAGGATCCACACAGTCAAATTCTTTTGCATAGTCAATAAAACACAGGCAAACATCTTGCTGGTATTCTCTGCTTCTGGCCAGTATCCATCTGACATCAGCAATGATATCCCTCGTTCTACATCCTTTCCTGAATCTGGCTTGAATTTCTGGCAGTCCCCTGTGGATATACTGCTGCAGCCGCTTTTGAATGATTTTCACCGAAATTTTACTTGCATGAGACATTAATGATATTGTTCAATAATTTCCACATGCAGCTGGATCAAAAAAAAAAAAAATTTTTTTTTTTTTTTTTCTAGTCGGTTGGTCAGGTAGCTGTCTTCCAAATTTCTTGGCATAGATGAGTGAGCACTGCCAGCACTCCATGCTTTTGTTGAAACATCTGAATTGGTATTCGGTCAATTCCTGGAGCGTTGTTTTTCGCCAATGCCTTCAGTGTAGCTTGGACCTCTTCCTACAGTACCATTGGTTCCTGATCACATGGTACCTCCTGAAATGGTTGAATGTTGACCAATTTTTTTTGTATGACTCTATGTATTCCTTCCATCTTCTTTTGATGCTTCCTGCGTTGTTTAATATTTTCCCTGTAGAATTCTTCAACATTGCAACTCGAGGCTTTAATTTTTTCTTCAGTTTTCAGCTTGACAAATGCTGAGCATATGTTCTTCCCTTTTGGTTTTCTAATTCCAAGTCTCTGCACATGTCATTATAATACTTTGTCTTCTCGAGCTGCCCTTTGAAACCTGATGTTCAGCTTTTTTACTTCATCATTTCTTCCATTTGCTTTAGCTACTCAATGTCCAACAGCAAGTTTCAGAGTTTCTTCTGACATCTATTTTGGTCTTTGATATTCTTTCCTGTCTTTTCAATGACCTCTTGCTTTCTTCATGTTTGATGTCCTTGATGTTGTTCCACAACTCATCTGGTCTTCAGTCATTACTGTTCAATGCATCAAATCTATTCTTGAGATGGTCTCTAAATTCAGGTGGGATATAATCAAAGTTATACTTTGGCTCTTATGAACTTATTCTCATTTTCTTCAGCTTCAGCTTGAACTTGCATATGAGCAATTGATGGTGTGTTCTGCAGTCAGTCCCTGGCCTAGTTCTGACTGACGATATCGCATTTTTCCATTTTATCTTTCCACAGATGTAGTGAATTTGATTCCTTTGTATTCCATCCGGTGAGGTCCTCGTGTATAGTTGCTGTTTATGTCGTAAAAAAAAAAAGGTATTTGCAATGAACAAGTCGTTGGTATTGCTAAATTCTATCTTGAGATCTCTGGCACTGTTTCTATCGACAAGGCCATATTTTCCAACTACCGATCCTTCTTTGTTTCCAACTTTCACATTCCAGTCACCAGTAATTATCACTGCATCCTGATTTCATGCTCGATCAGTTTCAGAGTGCAGAAGGTGGTAAAAATCTTCAGCTTCTTCATCTTTGGCCTTAGTGGTTGGTGCATAAGTTTGAATAATAGTCGTATTAACTGGTCTTCCTTGTAGGTATATGGATGTTATGCTATCACTGACGGCAGTGTATTTCAGGATAGATAGTGAAATGTTCTTTCTGACGATGAATGCAATGCCATTCATCATGATGGTTAAGGTTGTGTGACAATTTGGCTGGGCCATGATTCTCAGTGATTTGGTAGTTGTATGATGTTGTCACTTCCATGATGAGAGTTGATATAATGTGATCACCTTCATGATGGAATCTGCTGTGAGTTGCCAATCAGTTGATAGAGCGTTTTTCTTGAGTGTGTGGCCTGGATCAAATATAAGTGGACATTCTGGCAAGGCTCATGTGCTTTTGCTCATTCTGGATCCTATAGCTGGCTCCTGTTCATCTGATCTCTAGTTCTTGGGACTTGAGCTAGCAACCTACCTGTGGTCTTGCCTGCCGATCTTGGGATTCATTGATCTTCGCAGCCTGTGAGCAAGAGTCCTGCTGTCTGACCTGCTGATCTTGAGCTCGTCAGCCCCTGCAGCTACGTGAATCAAGAGAGGCCGCTATCCTGAACCACGGACTTGGGATGTTCCAGCCTCTACAACTGTGTGAGCGATTTCCTTGATACAGATCTCTCTCTATATATATTTATACATTTTGCTGGTTTTGCTTCTCTAGAGAACCTAGCCTAAGATTCCCAGCATAGTAGACCATATAATTGTCTGATTCAAAATGGCCAATACCAGTCCATTTCAGCTCACTAATGCCTAGGACATCGATGTTTATGTATTCCATTTCATTTTTGACAATTTCCAATTTTCCCAGATTCATACTTCGTACATTCCATGTTCCGATTATTCATGGACGTTTGCAGCTATTTCTTCTCATTTTGAGTCATGCCACATCAGCAAATGAAGGTCCCAAAAGCCTGACTCCATGCACATCATTAAGGTCAACTCTACTTTGAGGAGGCCACTCCTCCCCAGTAGTGTTCTGAGTGCCTTCCAACCTGAGGGGCTCATCTTCTGGCACTGTATCAGGCAATGTTCCACAGCTATCCTTAAGGTTTTCAATGGCTAATTCTTTTCAGAAGTAGGCTGCCGTGTCCTTCTTCCTAGTCTGTCTTAGTCTAGATGCTCAGCTGAAACTTGTCCACCATGGGTGACCCTGCTGGCATTTGAATACTGGTGGCATAGCTTCTACCATCACAGCAACACACAAGCCCCCACAGTATGACAAACTGACAGACGCATGGAGGACAAACACTATAGATATACCAATATGGAATTCTAAAATATATTCAAGTAACTCACAGTAAAGCAGGAAGAAAATAGAGAGGTGAAAAACAGAAAATAAAGAGGAAACAAAAAATAAAACAGTAGACTTAAGCCCAATTCTATTAATGATGACCTTAACGTAAATGATCTAAATACACCAATTAAAAGAGATTGGCAATGGAACATTATTCCACCAGAAAAAGAAATGAAGTTGTAATACAAGCTACAACATGGCTAAACCTTGAAAACATTATGCAAGGTGAAATAAGTCAGACACAAAAGAACAAATATTGTAAGGCCCCATTTATATGAAATATGTAGAATAGTCAAATACATAGAGACAGAAAGTAGATTAATGGCTACATGGGCTAGCGGAAGAGGGCAATGGGAGTTATTGTTTAATGGGTACAGAGTTTCTATTTAGGGTAATGGGGAAGTTTTGGAAACAAGTAGTGGTGATGGTTGCATAACATTGTGAGTGTGATTAATGCCACTGAGCTGTATACTTAAAAATAGTTAAAATGGTAAAATCTTATATTGTGTATATTTTACCACAATAATAAAAAAAAAAATGGACCAACTACAAGGAGGATTAAAGAGATAGATGTACAGAGATAGATATTGGAAGAGTGGATTAAAAAACATGACCCAACTACATGATGTCCAAAGGAAACTCACTTCAAATACAATGATACAGGCAGGTTGAAAGTGAAAGAACAGTAAAAGATATATCATGTAAACTTTATATTAAAGAAAACAATATTAATAAACGGCTATACTAACATCAGAAATCCTGGTGGCGTAGTGGTTAAGCGCTACAGCTGCTAACCAAAAGGTCGGCAGTTCCAATCCACCAGGTGCTTCTTGGAAACTCTACGGGGCAGTTCTACTCTGTCCTATAGGGTTGCTATGAGCCGGAAACGACTCGACGGCAACAAGTTTGTTTGTTTTTAATACTAATATCAGATAGAGTAGACTTCAAAGAAATTTGTTAGAGACAGAAAGGGACATTACATAATGGCAAAAGGGTCAATCCACCACAAAGAAACAGCAATTCTAAATGTCTGTGCACCAAACAATAGAGCTGCTAAATATGTGAAATGAAAACTGATAGAACAAAAGAGAAATAGACAAACCCGCAATTATGTTCAGAGACTTAAACAACTCTCTCTCAACAATTGGTAGAACACCTAGACAGAACATCAACAAGGATACAGAAGAACTCAACAACCCCAATATGCAATAAAGGGTTAACTCAGAGGACTTTGGTTACACTTAACTCAGAAGACTTCGGGTGCACAAATACTGTAGATTCCAAAGAAAGGACTGACCCCTGACTGGTTCCTGGCAGAAAGTCTCTAAGACTTTGGAATATCCTGCCTGATAAGAGTGTTCTTGTATAACTGAGACCTTGGCCATGCAGGTGATTTATGTTAATAATGTGACTTATAGTGAATACCTTGTTTTTGTTCACCTGGGGCCCTGGGCCACACTGTATCAGTTTGACCTCTAGTAGGGCTAGAGTAAGAGTAGCTGCTTAGGTTAGCCATATGGGTGCACAAGGCCTATGTGACTAACCCCCGATGACCACGCTGGACCGCAATACTCAGGTGAGGTCCCCTAGTTGGCAATACCTATATGTGTTTTCACACATCGTTGCTGGGAAAATTAGGCAGTGTCTAATCAACTCCTCCGGGAGAGGACAACTGGAAGCTTGCACCTGGCTTCTCCTAGACTCTGCACTATATGACTTTCCTTTGCTTATTTTAATCTGTATCCTTTCACTGTAATAAACAGTAACTATAAGAGCAAAAAAAAAAATTTTTTTTTTTATAAGAGCTTTTCTTAGTTCTGTGAGTTCTTCTAACAAATCATCAAAACTGAGGGTGGTCTTGGGGACCCAAATATAACCACCAACCAATAGGATTTAATCGACATTTATTTTTAGGACATTCCATTTAGCAAGCGTAGAATACACATTCTTTTCAAGCACCCATGGAACATAAATCAAGACAGACCCACTGGGAGGATGTCCCTTCACCACTGTCCTTTAGGGAGGTCCCAGAAAGGGGTTGTAGCCCTGCTGCTGTCCACTTTCAAGTGATGCCTGCATATCACGCAGAACCATCTGTAAACCAGACAGAAGTTTTTTCCTTTTTCAGTCAACTGATCATAAGGAACTCCCCATGAGGCCAGAGGTGCAGACTGGGAGAAGGAAGGTAATGTGACAGGAGTGGAGACCATAGGCATTTGGGGCACTTCTTCATGCAACTTGCTTGTGCCTTCAGGTCCTGCTAGGCTCGATCTCATCACTTGCATTTAATGATGGAATGCTGCTGTGCACGTCCAACTTTATGACATTCTGGGTCAGAGGACACCCAGTTCATGCTGGGCAGCTCAGGCCACATGGTGACTTGCTATCCCATGGTTAAGCGTTCAGTCTCTACTAAGGCCCAATAACAAGCCTAAAGCTGTTTCTCAAAAGGAGAGTAGTTATCTGCAGAGGATGGCAGAGCTTTACTCCAAAATCCTAAGGGTCTGCACTGTGATTCACCAATAGGGGCCTGTCAAAAACTCCAAACAGAATCTCTGTCTGCCACTGACACTATAAGCACCATTAGATTAGCTGGACCATACGGCCCAAGGAGCAGAGCAGCTTGCACAGCAGGCTGAACCTGTTGCAGAGTTTTCTCTTGGGTCTGGCCCCACTCAAAATTAGAAGCTTTTTGAGTCATGTGATAAATAGGCCAGAGCAGCACACCCAAATGAAGAATATGTTGCCTCCAAAATCCAGAGGCCCACTAGGTGTTGTGCCTTCTTTTTAGTTGTGGGAGGGGCCAGATGCAACTTATCCTTCACTTTAGGAGCAATATCTTGACATACCCCACACCACTGTACCCCTAGAAATTTCACTGAGGTGGAAGGCGCCTCAATTTTTGTGGGATTAATTTTCCACCCTCCTGCGTGCAAATGTTTTACCAATGAGTCCAGAGTCACTGACACTTCTTTCTTACCAGGTCCAATCAGCATTATGTCATCAATGTAATGGACCAGTGTGATGTCTTCTGGAAGAGGAGCCAATCAAGGTTCCTGCAGACTACATTATGACATAGGGCTGGAGAGTTGATACAGCTCTGAGGTAGGCAACTGAAAAGTGTATTGCTGGCCTTGCCAGCTGAAGGCAAACTGCTTCTGGTGGTCTTTCAAAACAGGTACGGAGAAAAAGGCATTAGCCAGATCTATAGCTGAACACTATACGCCATGAGATGTATTAATTTGCTCAAGCAATGAAACCATATCTGGAACAGCAGCTGTAACTGGAGTCACCACCTGGTTAAATATTTGATAATTCTGTCATTCTCCAAGATCCACTTGTCTTCTGTACAGGCTAAACAGCCTAGTTGAATGGGGATGTGGTGGGACTCACCACTCCTGCATCTTTCAAGTCCTTGATGGTGGCAGTAATCTCCGCAATTCCTCCAGGGATGCAGTGTTGCTTTTGGTTTACTATTTTTCTAGGTAGGGGCAGTTCTAATGGCTCCCACTTGGCTGTTCATACCATAATGGCCCTTACACCACGTCATAGATTGGATTATGTCCCCCCAAAAATGTGTTTATCAATTTGGCTGGGCCATGATTCCCAGTATCGTGTGGTTATCTTTAATCTTGTGATTGTAATTTTATGTAAAAGAGGATTAAGGTGGGATTGTAATAGCCTTACTAAGGTTACATCCCTGATCCAATGTAAAGGGAGTTTCCCTGGGGTGTGGCCTGCACCACCTTTTATCTTACAAGAGATAAAAGGGAAGCAAGCAGAGAGTTGGGGATCTCATACCACTAAGAAAGCAGCACCAGGAGCAGAGTGCATCCTTTAGGCCCAGGGTCCCTGCACCTGAGAAGCTCCTCAGCCAGGGGAAGATTGAGGACAGGGACCTTCCTCCAGAGCAAACAGTGAGGGAAAGGCTTCCCCTGGAGCCGATGCCCTGAATTTGGACTTTTAGCCTACTTTACTGTGAAGAAATAAATTTCTCTTTGTTAAAGCCAACCACTTGTGGTATCTCTGTCATGGCAGCATTAGATGACTAAGACACTCCATTTGTCAGGGATTCAATTTGGGGGTTCTGCCAGTTGCTGAGTATACCTATTCCAATTATGCATTCCTGAACTAGGGAAATTACTACAGGATGGGTCCGGGGACCCACTGGACCTGCTGTGAGACGGACATGAGCCAAGACTCCATTAATAACCTGACCTCCATATGCCCCGACTCTGACTGGTGGGCCACAGTGACATTTTGAATCTCCTGGAATTAGCGTCAGTTCAGAGCCAGTATCCAGTAATTCCCAAAAAGTCTGATTATTTCCTTTTCCTCAATGAACAGTCACTCTTGTAAAAGGCCATAGATCACTTTGGTGAAGGCTGGGAGAAAGATTAACAGTTTAAGTTTTTGGCAGTGCACTGGAGTCTTTCCTTAAGGGGATCTGGCCTCCCCTTTATTCAAGGGGTTGTAGGTCTTTAAACCTGAGCGAGTCTGGGAATTGACTGAGGGACCCTGACTCTCTTTGCTGGTGAGTGGAGTTAGACTGCTGTTCACTTGACCTGGAATTCATCTACCTGCACAGAGCAAGTAAATATTTAGATTTCCTATCTATTTCACTCCTAGAGACACCACGACTAAGTAGCCAATACCGTAAGTCCATATGAGTCAGGCTTTTCTGATTACCATACTGACTTCGCTGTCCATTATGGTAACCAGCCCCACCTTGTCTTTGTCAAATGAGTGCTGCCACTTGGATCTTACCACGATGGGGTCCAATCAACCCCATTGTAGTTCCATGTCTTAATTCAGTTACGGCAGTTGCCACTGTCCAGTCTGACTTACAAAAAATAGCAATCACAGCAGTCTTCAAGGATGCTGGAGCTCCCTTCACAAATTTGTTCCTCACTATTGTGGTAAAAGGTGTGTCCTCTGGGCACTCCATATGTGGGTCTCTGGGTCTAACCTGATAAATCCACTTTAGCATGTCAATTTCCCTAAGCCTTTGGATACCTTCTTCTACAATATTCCAAGGCAAGTCTGGTACTTCAACTTGATTTAGTGTAGGTCACTGTGTAATCCATGTTTCAGTGACCCAACCAAATAATCTATTAGATCCTTTCCTAACTTCTAGAGCTAAAGCATTAGATGAAGAATCTGTGCTTGGTGGGACCATATTAATAAACTCAGAATGATTCATCTTTATGTGTCTTGCACTGTTATCCCACACCCTCAACAGCCATTCCCACACACATTCCCTAGGTTTCTGTTTGTATATCTTAGAAAAGTCAAACAGTTCTTTTGGAGTGTAGTGTACCTCCTCTTGGGCCACACTTTGTACTTCACCTTTTGGGGCTCACTGGGACTTAAATCTAGTTATAGGTCTAGAAGACAAAATTGGTGGTGGGGAAATGTTTTCAGAACATTCATTACTGTCTTGTAAAACATCTGCCTCAGGTGATGCCCCAGGCAATGACTTAAACAACTACTCTTGAGATGCAGCTGGGTTAATCTCATTACATGGGGTGGAGGGGCTAACAGTTTTACTGGGGAGGGTGGTTTAGCAGACACACATGGAGTAATCTCTTCAGATGGGAGTGAGAAGGCAGGAGTGATTCAATGGAATTTAGGGGTTCAGTGTCTCAGCTTCTTGATTATCTGCCCATATGCCCCCATCCCAAGTTTCAGGATCCCATTTCTTCCCAATCAATGCCCTCACTTTAACTTCAGACACCTCTTGAGGTTGACTGTTGAGTTGGCATTGTAATTCAGCCACTCTTATGATTAAGACTCTGGGTTTGGTTTTCGGCAATATCAGCTCTGTTACTACAAGAAATAAGGCTTTGTTTCAAGGCATAAGTGGAAACTTTGAGGTCATTTATGTGGCACTTCAGCTTTGACTCTGAAGCCCTCAGCTCATCTCTTTCTTTCACCAGTTTGTTTAGGGAAAGTAGGACCAACCAACCAGCTTCTTTATACTTCTCATTACAACAAAACTGTAGAAAGGTATCATACATACAATCACCCAGAGCCTCACCTTTCACCAATACCTGATTTATTTGTGGTGATTTTTTGTGTACTTTTACTGCCATCTGTCATGGATTGAATTGTGTCCTCTAAAAATATGTATCAAGTTGATTAAGCCATGATTCCCAGTATTGTGTGGTTGTCTTCCATTTTGTGATCGATACAGTTTTCTTATGTGTTGTAAATCCTAATCTCTGCCTGTGGTTAATGAGGCAAGATTAGATTATGTTCAAGAGAAGGATGGGGTGTAACACCCTTGCTCAGGTCAGGTCCTTGATCCAATATAAAGGGAGTTTCCCTGGGGTGTGGCCTACACCAGCTTTTATAAGAGATGAAAGGGAAGAAGCAGAAAGCAGAGGGACCTCATACCACCAAGAAAGAAGTACTGGGAGCAGGGCACATTCTTTGGACCCAGGGTCCCTGCGCAGAGAAGCTCCTCAGTCAGGGGAAGACTGATGACAAGGACCTTCCTCCAGAGCCGACAGAGAGAGAAAGTCTTCTCCTGGAGCTGATGCCCTGAATTTGGACTTCTAGCTTATTAGACTGTGAGAAAATAAATTTCTCTTTGTTAAAGTCATCCACCTGTGGTATTTCTGTTATAGCAGCACTAGATGACTAATACATCACCTCATGCCACGCGTTAGCAGTGCCCTCTTTATTACTGGAAGCAGAGTCATCAACATCTTTAAGACTAACCAGACTTGAGAACCAATTTAGAAAACTCATCCTTACAATTTTGTTTCTCTAGAACCACCCTCGGTACCAAATGTCTTAGGCTGGGTTCTCTAGAGAAGCAAAACCAGTAAAGCATGTAAGCATATATATAGACAGATTTGTATCAATGAAATGGCTCACACAGTTGTAGAGGCTGGAACATCCCAAGTCTGTGGGTCAGGATAGAGGCTTCTCCTGATTCATGTAGCCAAAGGGGCTGGCAAATCCAAGATCAGTTGGTCAGAGAGCGAGGCTCTTGTTTATAGGCTGTGAAGATCAATGAATCCCAAGATCAGCAGGCAAGATTGCACGTAAGCTGCTAGCTCAAGTCCTGAGAACTGGAGGTCAGACGAACCGGCGCCAGCTGCAGGACCCAGAATGAGCAAAAGCCCATGTGCCTTGCCAGAATGTCCACTTATATTTGATGCAGGCCACATGCCCAAGGAACTCCCTTTCAACTGACTGGCAACTTACAGCAGATCCCATCATAGACGTGGTCACATTATATCAAATCTCATCAGGAAAGTAATCATAAGATCATATAACTACCAAACCACTGAGAATCATGGCCCAGCCAAGTTGACACACAACCTTAACCACCACAAGAACTTTGAAAGAAAAAAAAAAAAACAACATAGGAGAAAATATTTGGGATCTAAGACTAGGCATAGTGTTCTTAGATTTGACACTAAAAGCACAAAACTTAAGACGAAAATTGATATAAATTGGACCTCACCCAAGTTTGCCCTGTGAAAAGATCCTGTAAAGAGGATGAAAAGACAAGCTGCAGGAGGAAATATTTGCAGATCACATATCTGACAAAGAACTAGCATCTAGAATATATAAAGAACTCTTAAATCCCAACCATTAAATAAAATAAACAATCCTATTAGAAAATGGGCAAAAGACACAGATAGACAATACTCTGAAGAGGATATACAGATGGAAAATAAGCACACAAAGAGATGTTCAACATTTTTGGTCATTAGAGAAACACAAATTAAAACTACAATGAGATATCATTACACACCTATTAGAATGGCTAAAATAAAGTGACAACCCTAAATGCTGGCGAGGATATAGAGGCACTGGATCCTCATACACTGCTTGTGCGAATATAAAATGGTACAGCCACTTTGGAAAACAGCTTGCAGTTAAAAAAAAAAAAACTAAACATGCAAAGAACATGCAAAGAACATACAACCCAGCAATTCTACTCCTGGACATTTATTCCAGAGAAAGGAGAATTTATGTTCACACAGAAACCTATACACAAATGTCCATGATTTGTAGGTTTGTTCTCTTTTTTATTTTTTAATTAAACTTTTAATTTTGAGATAATTGTAGACGTGCATGCATTTGTAAGAAATAATATAGAGAGATCCCCTGTACCTTAGCTCAAAAATGGAAACCCAAATGCCTTTCAATAGGTGAATGGTTAAACCGTAGTACATCCATACCATGACTACTACTCAGGAATAAAAAGGAATGAACTATTGATAGCCGACAACTTGGATGAATCTCCAGAGAATTAGGCTGAATGCAAAAGCCAATCCAAATGCTATATACAATATGACTCCATTTACGTAACACTTTTGAAATGATAAAATTATAGAAATGGAGAACAGGTTAGTAGTTGCCGGGAAGGAAGTAGATGTGGCTATAAACAGGCAACACAGGGACCCTTGTGGTGATAGTATTGTTCTGCATCTTCGCTGTTACCACTGTGAAATGCTGGTTGCTATACTGTACTGTAGTTTTGCAAGATGTTACCATTGGAAGAAATTGGGTAAGAGGTACACAGGATCTCTTTATATTATTTCTTACAAATGCGTGTGCTTCTACAATGATCTCAGAATTAAAAGTTTAATTAAAAAACAAAAAAGAGAACAAACCCACAAATCATATTATTTATTTATGAGCACCTGCTATACGGCCAGGCCCTATTTAAGGTACTCACACGAATGTTATTTCTTATTTAATCTTCATGAACTCTATAAAAATTATGTCCGTTTCCCAAATGTTTCACGGGACATTGGTTCTTCTTGACATCAGTGGTCTTCCTTGAGAGGTGTCACGTAAAAAGTTCCCTAGTCAAGCAGGTTTGAGAAACAGGAGTTTTCAAGTTTTTAAGTATATTAAGGTACCCTATACATATTCAAAAGAAGGCCATCATACACAGCCTTCTTCATATTTCTTTGATTTCAGAACTCTTGTTTTCATGTAACACCTATTAACAACTTGCTTGAAGAACTAGTATTCTTCGCGATATGCCATAATAAATGTTGAGTTATAGTTTCCTGTTAACATCCCTGCTGGAGCTGGGTTTTATTGTGTTATTTAAATTTAGGCTATAGTTCTACTGTTTTAAGTCTGGCCACACTCTATAATCATAGTGTTGATGATCCAAACTACTTACCATGTAACAATATAAACAGATCGTAGTACTAAGGTGAAGACCAACACTCCATACATGACCTGAATAAGAAAGGAAAGTGAAATTAGTTGATCGTTATTCTTTGACAAGGGAAGGGTACTTTGCCTACAAAAACAGCCCTCCTGACCAAATGTAAACATTTCTTAACCTTTAATTACATTTTAAAGAATACAATTAAAAAAAAAATTTAACAAGGAGTCATGTCAACCTCAGAGGAATAATTAAGAGCCTTCTTGTAAATAACTAGTATCAGAAGTCCTATGTTAATTTTAATCCTCGAAGGTTAAATGAAGTTTCAAGTATCTGTTGGAACCTGAACAAAGGCTGTAATTTTGCCTCATACTCCCTAGCACCCTCCTTCTCTTTAGCTTCACTTTCAGCAAATGACTGTGCTTCCTATTTTACAGAAGACTATGAACCTAAACTCTTTAAACTCTCCTCCTATGTGTCTCTACATTCTCAAGCACCCTCCCCATGTATTCTCTCTCCATCCCTAGTCTCTAAAGATAGAGGTGACCACTTCTTGACCAAGGCAAGTCTATTCCCCTGGGTTCTTTACTCTATATGCTCCCATATCCTCTTAGATCTGGCTCCATCTATTAACCTCTCCTTCTTCTATATTAAGCATTAAATGCATACTCAAACGAAAACCCAGTGCCGTCGATTCTGATTCATAGCAACCCTACAGGAGAGGGTAGAACAGCCAAGGAATGCCTGGTGGATTCGAACTGCTGACCTGTTTGTTAGCAGACATAGCTCTTAACCACTACACCACCAGGGTTTCTGGATGGGTACTATAACCTGGGAAATTTATCACAAGAGGAAGATTTAACTCTAATTTAATCATTCTCTAATCTGTTCTTCATAATGCTGCCAAAATAGTCTTTCTAACAGGTAAATCTAACTCTCTCATTCTTTTTCAGTCTCCATCTCCTGTCCTACAGGTTTCAATGTAAACTAGCATGGCATTTGAGGCCTTGACCTGACTCCCACCTACCTCTTGAGCTATTATCTCTTATTTCTAGAATCTTAAAATATACCCATAGAAACTATTTGTGGTCTCTCTATTAAACAGAATACAACAAATATTTATTGAGCACTGTACTAGGCCCTGGGGATATAATGGTATGAGTAAATGGCTAACATCAGGCCTGGACAAATGCAAACCTGCCTGAGGATGATCTCGGTTTTCCAGCACCTTGGATACAGCAGAGTTAAAATAAATGGAGAATGTTCTATCTGCTTTGGTAGCTGGAAGGACTGCACCCAGGTTGGAGGCTTTGGGCCTGCATGAGAGCAATATAAAAGGTATCCTATATAAAGATTGGTAGGAAAAAAGGGCTGTAGCTTCCCACTACACTTAGCTCTCATCCTAGGCAACTATATGTGGGTGAGGGGGCAAAAGAAGCTATGTATACAGATAGTTCTGACTCCTGATGAAATGAAGATGCTATACCTCCTGTATCCCCCACTTTGCATCCTCCACAAAGCTAAGTGAACACATTATTAGATTAAAACTTACTAAAGCCTTATTGCTATCTCGAATCCATAACTGCAGCTGTATTTCTGTAAATGGCACACAAGAAAGGCATGATTCCTGCTCTCATGACAATTACAATCTAATGAGAGAGAGAAGTAACCAGGCAATTATAGTATTATAACTCGGTGACAGGGACTGTATAGAGTACTCTGCGCACAGGAAGGCCACCTAATCTAGACTTAGGGCGCTGAAGAAGCTTTTCATAGAAGATGTTTAATTTTATATCTAAAGTATGAGTTAGTCACTGCAGTGGGTTAACTACTTTTGTGTGTGGCCTTTCTAGCCGTGGTCTTATAACTCCCACCCAGGTAAGTGGGTGGGACTGTGTGATAGGGTAACTGTGGCCTACCAAGGAGAATGGTTAGTTTTGCCTTAAAAGAGAGCCAACTCTAGAGCAGAGAGGAGGAGTCTACCACCACCAAGGAAGCAAAGACCCAGTAGCAGGAGACGGTGGGGTGGGTTTCCGGCCCAAGCAGAGAAAAGGCTGAGTGCCTTTGGGCAGAGACTCGTGGCCAGGGAGGGAAGTGCCTGCGAGCAGAGCTGGGGAGAGGCTGTCCTGATGAAAGAATTGTATCCTGAGTGTTCCTGAGCCTGAACCGTAACTGTTGCTTCCATTATAATAAACCCTCTAATTGTGAGTATGGTCTTTGAGTTCTGTGCAGCCATTGCAATGAATTATTGAACCCAGCAGAGAAGTAGAAAGTGTTGCGTGAGGGACGGTTAGTGTCAGAATTAGTAAAGGTGGAGGGGAGAGGCAGCTTGTCTGGCCTCCACCTCATGGAAGTCAGCCTTGCATTATTATCTCGGTTTTCCTTTCCCCTCGTGGGGTTGGAGGAGGCCAGACACTGCATCCATGCCGTTTTTATAGTCATGTTAAAAGAAGGTGGAAGAGAGTTACGAGAATAACCTATTCTGGGGACCAGAATAAAGAAGCCTGGAGTCTACTGTGGGAGGGAGGAGTGGGGAAAGTGAAGAGGTAAGGAGAGTTCAAGTCTGGCCTTTCACATAACGTTAAGGAGTAGTATTTATTTTAGGAGCAATGGGAGGTCAGTGAAGGTTGCAGCAGCAGTTCAATATGATCAGACTTGTACTAGAAAGATGTCCCTGTCTTGCTGGATGGGGAACGATTTAGAGGGAGATCAGAGTGACAGGAAGCAGATCAATGACAAGGTTATTGCAACAATCACGGTGAGATACGGGGACCTGAACCAGGGATGTATCAGAGGGAATGGAGAGAACTGGACAGATTAGGGAAATATTTAGGGCTTGGATTGATACTTAATTTGATATGGGAGTCAGGAAGCAGGAAAGTTAAGGATGATGGCCTGGTTTATAGCTTAGGCAATTAGATGCATGGCGAAATTGTTTACTGAAATTGGGAAAATATGAAGAGAAGAAAGACTGAGGAGAAAAATGGTGAGTTCATTTCTAGGTGTTCTCAGAGTTTGAGGTGCCAGTGAGATATCCAAGTAGAGATCTCTAGCAGAAGTTGGATATCTGGGCTTAAAGCTCAGAAGGAAAATTTGAGCTGGGGAAATGGATTTCTACATCATAAGCATATAGAAGTCATGGGGAATGGATTACTCAGGGAGTATTTGAACATATCAAACGATAGGTTAAGAAATGAACCTACATTGGGGCAGTACAACGGGGCTTTTTCAAAATGACTCTTTTCTCCAGAATCTTTCCCTCTTTCCACGTACCCCCACCTCGTCACAGACACACACACACACACACTCACACACACAAACTGCTAGTGGCTTATCCAGTAACCATTCTCTTCTGATTTTATGAAGACTGATTTTACTCAGCTGGCAATATGTCCAGCTATAAAAACTTGACTTCCCAGGCTTCCTTGGAGCTAGAGATGGTCACATGACCTTAGCAATTTTTTCTAAGAAAATACAATATTATAGATAATCACTAGTCTAGTTAAAATTAATTAAAAAAAAATACAATCATAAAATACATACCTTTTCTGCTCCCTTAAAATTTTTATCTAGCAATATATATTTTTAGAGTGAAGTTTTATATCTTTCTATATTTAATAATTTTTTTCAGTCCCTAAGCTCTAAATACTATGAATGTTATTTGTGTTTTCTCTCTGTTAAAGCATCCTGGAAATACGCTGTGTGTAAACCAAGACCTCAGAGAACTTAAAGCCTAAGAAAAAAGTAGGTTGTGTTTTTGTTCATCAGGAAAGGGGAACTAAAGCACATTGAGAAAAACAGAAAAAGACAAAACTGTTTTGTCCTGTGAGTTGGCATTATGATGCCTATATGGAAAAAATTGAAAATGGGTGAAAATGAGCAGTAAAAGAGGGAGTATTAAGTGGGATCTAGCTGTCATAATGAATATTGAATATACCATGGACTGCCAGAAGAACGAACACATCTGTCTTGGAAGAAGTACAGCCAGAGTGCTCATTAGAAGCAAGGATGGTGATTCATCTCACATACTTGGGACATGTTATCAGGAGGGACCAGTCCCTGGAGAAAGACATCATGTTTGGTAAAGTAGAGGGTCAGCAAAAAAGAGGAATACCCTCTACGAGAAAGACTGACACAGAGGCTGCAACAATGAGCTCAAGCATAAAATGACTGTGAGGATGGCACAGTACCAGGTAGTGTTTTGTTCTATTGTTCATAGGGTGTCTATCAGTCAGAAGTGACTTGGTGACACCTAAGAACAACTGTCATATGGGAACTTAGAAATAGCACATATACAATAAATATTTTGATGATAATGGGGTAGACTGATTTTCAATATTTCTTCAGAGTTAATATTCTCCATGATTCATTCCTCTGGTCTGTTCCTTGGATTAAGTCAAAACATGGTGAAGACTTCCAAAGAACCTATCAGTTTATTTTTTACCAAATGCTTATTGAATACCAACTGAGTGCAAGGCATTGGACTAGGCATTCATCATTCAAAGATGAAAAGACAGTATTCCTCACCACAATTAGCTCAGTCTAACAGAAGAGAGATGTAATAAAATACCTAGCATCTGAATCTGGCTTCTAAATTACATTCTCCACTAAAAGGAGCCAGGGCTCCACAGACAAATGGCTGATTCTAAGCCTAGGGCAGGCAAAGAACAAAATGAGCCTGGAACACCTTGTGTCAAAAAGTAAAGAATACTCAGAATGATGAGGACATGTCAAAAGGATATAACACCAGCTTGAAAGGACACCACTGGCCAAATTTGACAGTTTGTACACCAAAGAAAGTAATGAAAGCAATGAATTATAATCCATTGAATAAAATAGGAATACATGAGTCCACAGACATATAAATAGAGAATTCATGTAATGCTTTCATAAGTCTCACAGTACTTCACTACAAAATTCTTATTAATCATGAAGAGACAAAGAGTAACCTTACAGTGAAGTCTGGGAGACACTATCTTAATCAAGTAATCAAAGTTAATATCACCAGTAATGGACAAATGAAAGTCACGTGCCACCTGACAGGTTGCAATGAGAAGAACACAGCATATTTCTGTGCTGGTCCTGCTAAAAATGCACAACTGGAATGTAACCATGAGAAAACATCAGGCAAATCCAAACTGAGGGACAGCCTACAAAATAACTGGCCTGAATCAAAAGTGACGGGATCATAAAAGTCAAGAAAAGAGTAAGGCACAGGCTCCAGAACGGAGACTAAAGATGCATGAAACTGAAGCAATAAATGCAAATTACTGCGACAACTGGCAAAATGTGAACAGGCTCTGAGGATTTTGATGGCTGTATTAGAGTTGTGTAAGGAATAAACACTGGAGTATACCCCAACATGATGGCAACATAATATCAAATGGTTCAGGGGAAAAATGTTCTTAGTACTGTTCTTGCAACTTTTCTGTAAGCCTGATATTGTTTAAAAGTAAAAATGGGAGAATTATGTTCTAATCCATCCGGATAACTATTAACTTCATACTCCAACCTCCAGAGGGAGCTCAAGCTTTTCATTCTAGGAGAAAAGCATTCAGTTCACCAGTATAGTTCAAAAGAACAGTTCATCAGACTGGAAGATCAGGTAGGAATTTGTGGACAAAGTCCCAGTGAGTGGGAACCTGTGGTAGTCATAGGTAATAAGATTTAGGCATATGCATTTTGAATTTGTAATAGCTTCACTCATTATATTAATGACAGCCAATTGACCAGATATGTTAAAGACCTTTTAATAGAAAAAACCATGGGTATAGCTGGCGGATCTAGATTTTTCTACTTTCTGATTACTACCTCACTATGTAACCTATAAAAGCTCAATACCATCAGTCAGAACAAGGCAAGGGGCCAACTGTGGATCAGACCATTAATTACTCTTATGCAAGTTCAAACTGAAACTGAAGAAAATTAGAACAAGTCCACAAGAGCCAAAGTACACCTTGAGTATATCCCACCTGAATTCAGAGACCATCTCATAAATAGATTTGACGTGTTGAACACTAATGACCGAAGACCAGACAAGTTGTGGAATGACATCAAGGATATCATACATGAAGAAAACAAGAGGACATTAAAAAGACAGGAAAGAAAGAAAAGACCTAAATGGATGTCAGAAGAAATTCTGAAACTTGCTCTTGAATGTTGAGTAGCTACGGCAAAAGGAAAAAATGATGAAGTAAAGCAGCTGAACAGAAGATTTCAAAGGGCGGCTGGAGAAGACAAAGTAAAGTATTATGATGACATGTGCAAAGACCTGAAAATAGAAAACCAAAAAGGAAGAACACGCTCAGCATTTCTCAAGCAGAAAGAACTGAAGTAAAAATTCAAGATTCAAGTTGCAGTACTGAAGGATTCTACAGAGAAAATATTAAACGATGCAGGAAGCATCAAAAGAAGATGGAAGGAATACACATAGTCACTTTACCAAAAAGAATTGGTCGATGTTCAACTATTTCAGGAGGTAACATATGATCAGGAACCGATGACACTGAAGGAAAAAGTCCAAGCAGCACTGAAGGCACTGGTGAAAAACAAGGCTCTGGGAACTGATGGAATACCAACTGAGATGTTTCAACAAATGGATGCAGCACTGAAAGTGCTCACTTGTCTATGCCAAGACAGCTATCTGGCCAACTGACTGGAAGAGATCCATAGTTGTTCCTATTCCCAAGAAAGGTGAGCCAACCAAATGTAGAAATTATCGAACAGTATCCTTAATATCACTCACAAGCAAGGTTTTGCTGCAGCAGTGTTATCAACAGGGAACTGCCAGAAATTCAAGCTGGATTTAGAAGACGACGTGGAACCAGGGATATCACTGCTGACGTCAGATGGGTCCCAGCTAAAAGCAGAGAATACCAGGAGGATGTTTACCTGTGTTTTATTGACTATGCTAAGGCATTTGACTGTGTGGATCATAACAAATTATAGATAACATTGCAGAGAATGGGAATTCTGGAACACTTAACTGTGCTCATGAAGAATCTGTACATGAATCAAGAGGCAGTCGTTCAAACAGAACAAGAGGATACTGCATGGTTTAAAGTGAGGAAACATGTGCATTGGGGTTGTATCCTTTCATCATACTTATTAAATCTGTATGCTGAGCAAATAATCTGAGAAGCTGGACTATATGAAGAAGAAAGGGCCATCAGGATTGGAGGAAGACTCATTAACAACCCGTGTTATGCCGATGAACACAATCTTGCTTGCTGAAAGAGGACTTGAAGCACTTACTGATGATCAAAGACCACAGCCTTCAGTATAGATTGCACCTCAACATAAAGAAAACAAAAATCCTACAACTGGACCAGTAAGCAATATCATGATGAATGGAGAAAGACTGAGGTTGTCAAGGATTTCATTTTACTTGGATCCACAACCAACACCCATCGAAGCAGCAGTCAAGAAATCGAAAGACAGATTGCATTGGGCAAACTGGCTGCGAAAGACCTCTTTAAAGTGTTGAAAAACAAAGATGTCACCTTGAGGACTAAGGTGTACCTGACCCAAGCCATAAGTGTTTTCAATCACCTCCTATGCATGTGAAAGCTGGACAATGAATAAGGAAGACCAAAGAAGAATTGACTAAGAAGAATTGTGGTGTTGGCCAAGAACACTGAATATACCATGGACTGCCAAAAGAATAAACAAATCTGTCTTGGAAGAAGTACAACCAGAATGCTCCTTAGAAGCAAGGATGGTGAGACTACGTCTCACATACTTTGGGTATGTTATCAGGAGGGATTAGTCCCTGGAGAAGGTAGAGGGTCAGCAAAAAAGAGGAAGACCCTCAATGAGATGGACTGACACAGTGGCTGCAACAATGGGCTCAAGCATAGCAACAATTGTCAGGATGGTGCAGGATCAGGCAGTATTTCATCCTGTTGTGCACAGGGTTGCTATGAGTCGGAACCAACTCGATGGCACCTAACAACAACAACAACATATAACCTTGAGGACTACCTAGGTGGTACAAATGGTTAACATTTCAGCTACTAATTGAAAGGTTGGAGGTTTGAACCCACTCAGAGGCACGCTGGAAGAAAGGGTCTGGTGATCTACTTCGGAAAAATCAGCCACTGAAAACCCTATGGTGCACAGTTCTACTCTGACATACCTGGAGTCACCGTGAATTGGAATCGATTTGACAGCAACTGTAATATAATCTTGAACAAGTCACTTACTTATCTTGGCCTTGGACTCCCCATTTGTAAAATGCAGGGACCGAAATAGATGACTGTGGTTTCCTATTCTATAACCAAAAAAACCAATTGCTCTAGAGTTGATTCCAACTCTTAACTATCCTTTAGGGCAGTGTAAACCTGCTCCATAGGGCTTCCAAGTCTGTAAGTCTTTAAGGAAGCAGATTTCCACATCCTTCTTCCACAGGGCGGCTGGTGGGTTTGATCTACTGACCTTCTGGTTAGCAGCCAAGCTCTTTAACCACTATACCACCAGGGCTCCTTTCCTATTCTATACTTAGTCAAAATATGGATTTAAGAGGCATTTTCTTTTCAGGAGTCAATATAGGTTACTGTCATATGATAAGGCTAAAAGGTTGGTGGTGGTTCTTACATAATTAGATAATAAAAATGGTAGAAGTTAAATATAGATAGTATTTTATAAAAGAATTTCATAATCTCCAAAGGCAATGTTGTCTACTGGTAACATCACAGTTTTTATATATATTTAGGACTGGTTTAAAATCCTAATTCTGCCCAAGCCTTACAGTCTTCTAAAGCATCCTGGGTATAACTGCCAAAATCATCTAAAATAGACCTTACGATGTCATGCCTCTGGCAATGGCAAAAGCCTAAGATCCAAACTTTTTACCATATCCAGTGCTTTTCATAATTTAGTTCCAACCCTTCTTTCTCATCTCACATTCTGCAGCATCTTGTATTTTAGAGCAGGATTTCCCAAATAGTATCCTCCAGAACACTACTGTGCTGGGAGATGTTAAAAGATATGCCATGAAGAGTTCTGTGGTCCAGCTGCTCAAATGCCATCTCCTGTATGACGCCTTCCCGAAATCCTCCCGTACAAATTATTTATTCTCTTTTTATCCCCAAAGTACTTCACTTATATTTGGTTTAGAACAGTTTTTTAAGTTGATATCTGCATTCTCATTTACTTACAGTGAAACAGCTATGCTTAGGTTTTACACGTTTAGTCTTCACTTTTTTTTCCTAATAAGTTCATCATCACACTAAAATCCAGTCACATCTTTTCATTCTTAAAAAAAAAATGACCTTTCTGATATTAAATTAGATTCCACAGTAATCTGCTACAAGGACATCATAATATCATGGAAGGAATATCGGTTTTGGAATAAAAAAAATCTGGGCTCAATTTTCAGCTCTGTCACTAAGCAGGTAGATGAGAAACACTGGGCAAATTACTTAACTTTTCTGAAGATGGTAATTTCTATACAGGCTTGTTGATTTTTTAGTCAGATAATAGGTAAGTCAATCTATATATACTATATTAAAGAATATATAATACCTAGCACATAGCAGATACTCAAAAATATCAACTTCCTTAAATCCCTAATTTGTAATAAAATGGCACAAATGAAACACAACAGAATGACATTTAAACAAGTCTGTTTATAAGCTTGTTTTCCGAAGTGTGTTGTTTACAGAGTGTATTCCTTGAAAACCTTGAAGGTCAAATTGGAAGACAGAGTTAATAAATAACATACTGATGTGTCATGTCTAGAAACAATCTTCAGGAGACATCTACTTTGGCAGGAAGATTTTAAGCAACGGCACTCTTTCAGATATCAGATGAAATCTCATCTGAGATATTCAATTACTGATTTGTCAATCAGCTGCTTAAAGAGGGTCCACTAACTTCTTAAACATTCTTTTTCTCTCCTCTCACGTATGCTTGTCTTCTTGTCTAAAACATACAGATGTTTCTATTGAATGTGGCAGCTATGTGATTTGGGCATTACCCTTTGCAAGGCCATCAAATTAAATAAGTGGCATTTGAGTCTCATTTGGATATGTTTAGATTACTTCAGATTTAATACAGTCAAGTAGAGTGGTTATCAGTATTTTTTCCCTTAGGGAAGCTAATCTGGTTGGCAAGACAATATTGCTGGTTGTGCAGATACTTCAGATATCATTTAACCCCTTCCTTCTAATTCTATCTTACTACTTATCTTCCTTATCTTCCTAGGCCCACCTCAAAGACCTCCTTTCAGAAGCTTCCCCTGATTACCATAGGCACATTATGTCATCTTATGTCTTAATATGTACTTTTATTAATATGTACATTATTATACTTTATTATTTTTATTGCCTCGTGCTTTACATCTCTTATTTTATTATTTTCATATTACCCTTGTGAAATAATCTCCTCCTCATTTTGAACATTTTACAGGTGAAGAAGAGAGATAGCAAGAAACTTGTCCATGAATAACAAAGTGGCAAGAAATCAAGATTCCAAACTCTGAAGTGCTCCTTTAGATTGCACAACATTGCCTTCTGCTCCCCTTTTCCATTAGTTTTAAGACCTTGAAATTACTGTAAATCTTGTCACTTAAAGAATCCCAAGCAATCTTCCTAAGTTCCTGTACATAAAAATACCAACAGTAATATGAAAGAATGAGAGCAATACTCTAAACTCTGACAAATAGAAGATTCTTAGGAAAAGCAGTTCTCTGTTCTTAAGAATGATACCCAGAAGAGAATAACTAGGGACTGGTTTTTTAAACCGTGTGTATAAGTAGAAAATATCAATTCTAATTACTTACCAGAGCAGCAATAGGATAGTCTAGATAAGATATTTGAGAAAAAAGCATCTTCAAATAAAGCTTAAAGTAGTGAGAAATACTATAATAAACCACAATAATGGGCCATCTTCCCTAACTTGTTTTTCAGTACTAAGGCAAAACATGCTTGTTGTGTCTGAAATAAAAAGCAAGAAGGTCATTGTGACTACATGGGGTGAAAAAGGGCCTAAGTGGAAGGAGATTCCCTCTAGTCCAATCTGGTTTTTCCTTTTACATAGCACTTATCACCTTCTAACATGTAAATTTACTTACTCGTTATATCTGCAGTTTATTGTTTTGTAGCATACTATAGAATTGTTGCATTTTTTTCACCCTTTTTCAGTGGACTAGTGCAAGACTCATTAACAACCTGTGCTATGCAGATGACACAATCTTGCTTGCTGCATGTAAAGAGGACTTGAAGCACTTACTGATGAAGATCAAAGACCTTTATTACGTCTCAACATAAAGAAAACAAAAATCCTCACAACTGGACCAATAAACATCATCATAATGAACAGAGAAAAGACTGAAGTTGTCAAAGATTTCATTTTACTTGGATCTACAATCAACACTCATGGAAGCAGCAGTCAAGAAATCAAATGGTGTATTGCATTGGGCAAATCTGCTGGAAAAGGCCTCTTTAAAGTGTAAAAAGGCAAAGATGTCACCTTGAAGACTAAGGTGCACCTGACCCAGGCCATGATGTTTTTAATTGCCTCATATGCCTGCGAAAACCAGACAATGAATAAGGAAGACTGAAGAAGAACTGATGCCTTTGAGTTATGGTGTTGGAGAAGAATACTGAATATACCACGGACTGCCAAAAGAATGAACAAATCTGTCTTGGAAGAAGTACAGCCAGAACGCTCCTTAGAAACAAGGATGGAGAGACTACGTCTCACACACTTTGGACATGTTATCAGGGGAGATCAGTCCCTGGAGAAGGAAATCATGCTTGGTAAACAGAAGGTGAACGAAAAAATGAAAGACCCTCAACGAGGCAGATTGACACAGTGGCTGCAATAATGGGCTCAAGCATAACAATGATTGTAAGGATGGCGCAGGACCGGGCAGTGTTTTGTTCTGTGGTACACAGGGTCACTGTGCATTGGAACCAACTCGATGGCATCTAACAACAAGTGCTTTTTAAACTTTTCTACCAAAGTATTCTAATAGCAGAGGAGGGATGACTTACTCCTGAGGGATAGAGCCAAGGAAGGCATAATGAAAACACAAAATTCCTTTGAAGTTTTCTATTTCATCCTAGAAATTCATGTGGTCATTGAATTCTATTCTGTAACATATCTTATTTGTTGCTGGGTACTTAGTATGTACCAAGGGTTTTCTATGTATTACTTCATTTCACCCCCAGACAACCTTAGGAGGTTACTATACCAATTTTAGAGATGAGGTATAACAATAAGCTCCTTGAAAGCAAGGATCCTCTAACTTTATTCACTAATGTATTTCCTGTGCCTAGTGCAGAGCCTGGCATTTAAAAATTGTTGAATACTGAGGGAACTAAAGCTCAGAGATGCTAAGTAATCTGTTCAGGGTGGAGAGCTAGTACACAGAGGAAAACTAGATTTGAGTCAGGTCTGACTGTAGATCTTAAAGCTTTTGCTCTACTGCTTCTCTGTCTCCAATTTCCAGCTCAGAATGTGCTAACTGAGAAGGCACACAGTGTTGAATGAATGAATGTGTCCTACCTTCAGGTTGCTTATCTGCTTTACCCTAGCATCCCCTTGGTCTTTCAATTCTCTAAATTTTTAGTCTCTAGGCCCAGAACTTAAGCCATAGCAGGCATGGATAGACCTAGCTTTCATCCCACCTCCCTTCCTATCGGTAAACATAGCCACTATATAGAGAGAGAAAATATTATCGGGAAAACCCATGGAAATTGCTACAGAGGCAGTTACATTAATAGTTTATTTCTATTACAGAAACATATGGTCAAACAGGTCTAAAACACAAAATGGCAAATTGATGGTCATGAACTTACAAAATCAATCCAAAATGGCCTATTTTTTTCTTTTTTGTGGTTTTGAGTTTTCTTAATAAAGGTCAACAAGAAATTTATAAAAACTGAAGTCTTCATACAAATCAATGTATTTCATTTTTTTACAATGTCTCAATAAATCTTCTCAATAAAGGCAGAATTACATAATGACAACATTTCAAGTTATAATAAACGGGAAAGTCATGATGTCCTTTCCTGTAGCATCTACTTTCAGCTGGAACGTAGGAAAGCAAGACACAATAATGTGGTTTTGAAATTTATTTCTAAAAACAGATTTCAGTTAGATGATTATTATATAGCTTGAGTCACAAAAGCTACAGAAACATTTACTCTTTAAATAAGTACAATGTATTCTGACACAAGGTTTCTAACACTCCTGAAACTCTGCTTATCTATTTTTGTGTACTAGTCTATTAAAAGAATGGTTACAGGAGTCAGACAAACCTAGTTTATAATCCTGGCTCTGCCTCTTAATAACTGTAACCTTGGGGTGAATTACTTAATTTTTCTGAGCTCGTTTCCCTTAAAATGTGGATAATTTCCCCTAATTTGTAGGATCGTTGGCAAGATTACAGAAAACGTTTGTATAGTAACGCATCGTACCAGGCACATGAGTGACACTCAGTAAACAATAGCTATCTTTATTTAAATGTTGCTACTTTATTTCACTCTGGCTTCATTACGGGAGGCACTTAAATCATCATTTCCAGCAACAAAGCTTCCTGTGTTTGCTTCCTCCAACGTAAATAAACCTCCCACCTCAATAAACTTATTCAAATATATTAGAAAAAAATATTTAAGGAATTTTCAGCTCTGCCTTTTCTAGATCATAATGTCATAAAAAGACTCTGTACGTGTGCAATACTTCAGGTTTTTTCTGCTTATATGACTGACGCTGCACCTGTATTACTGCATAGCAACAGCCAAGTGGATCTGGATGTTGGCTGTCCCAGTTACATTTCTGTTACCTGTACCTGGCTCCTGTAGGCACTTGCATTTGCAACCTCTGTTTTAAACACTGAACTTTCCTAGGGCATCTACCATTTCATTTTCAAATGTTGTACGTGCATATGATTTACTAGAAAAGAAGAAAACACAAGGCAGGCAAGTATTGTTAAATAATCAAATGTACAATACTTTTAAAGAAATTACCTGATGGAATACAGGCTCTTTTACCTTCAGGTAAACCTGCAAAATATTAAAAGAAACACATGTGAATGAAGTGCATTAAGGAGAAGGAAAAAACCCTTTCCCACTACTCTGCAAATCCCCAAACTCTCCTGCTTCCCTCATCCTACTACTCACACCTGACTCCAGCCATGTAAAACAATCAGATTAGATGGCCTGCCATAGAAAGGTTAATACCTACAGGTGGGTCTGATCCCCACGTCTAGCCCTGCCGTGGTAAACTAAACGTTTCAGAGCTGTGTGGCCTCCTCTGGCCTCTTGGCCTCTGCAGCAGCACCAGGGAGGAGCAAGGAAGCAGGAATGTGTTGATAATCCCTGTGGCAGCTTTGTTCTACAGTAGAAGGAACACTAGACTTAGAGTTAGAAACCAGAGTTAAATTTCAAATTCTGCCACTTACTTGCTAAATGCCAAAAGCAAGTTACTTAACCAAAGACTCATTGTCATGTGGACAATGGACGTAATAGTGGTAAGGAATGATAAGTTAAAATATGTGAAAGTGTCTAGCACATAATAGGCGCTCAACAAGTGAGCCCAGTTAAAACAAGTTTCATATGCCCTCTTCTGGTTCCAAATACCTCTCATTCACTCACTCAGATGCATTTCCAGTTCTGCGAACCCTAGCGTTAGGCTCCAGTGTCATCCGGTGATTAAGCTAAATGCTTGTTTAAGACTGAGCCTACATTTATCGCCCTATAAAATCAGACCCATTGCCATCGAGTTGACTTCAACTCCTAGTGACCCTACAGGGGCACATTTTTTAAACCACATGGTACAGAGGTGGCAAGATTCAAATCATAACCCTGAAACGACTCCCATCGTTCAAAGCGATCTGGCCCCTGCCTTTGGTTTGGCTTCATTGCTCTCTTGTCTCTTTCTCATCCTAAGCACCAGAAAGTATTGCACTTCCCCAAATGTGCTAGTTTCAGGCTTCTGTGTCTTTAAACATGCTGCTCTCTATTTTGTCCGGAAATCTGCAACTCCCCTCCCCCGTCCATCAGCAAACACTCATCTTTCAAGATTCAGCTCAAACTACGCCTCCTTTTTGAAGCCTTTCTTTTTTATACATAAACTTGCCTGGCCAGGCAAATCACTGAAACTATCTGGACTTTATTCTATTCTTCTATACAGTAACAAGATTCCTTTTGACCTCGAAATTCTAGAATTTTTTCATGATTGACGCGTATGTAGTTTAGGCAAAGGACTATGCAGGGCAATGGTGTATACCACGAACTCTTTCAACCTCCTGTTCACCCTCTCAACTCAAATTTAGCTGCTGTCACCAGCAAGCTGCTGCTGACAGTATCCTCATTAAGATTAATATTACTAGATTTTTTTAAATGCAAATTTCTGTGGGTCAAAGCTTAATCTTAATTTTACTCATCCTCTCAGAGGCAATTAATACTGTTACTTATCACTCCTAGAAATCTCTTTGTACTCTGTGATATCAGGCTCTCCTGGCTTTCCTATATTTCTGATTACTTAGTCTCCCTTGCTGGTTCCACTTCTTCCACCTGACCCTCAAATGTCAGGGTTGTATATTTAGTCATCTTAATAGTCAATACTATCTCTGTGCAAGTTCATCTACCCCCACATTTCTTGTACTGCCTATACCCTGAAACTTAAGCTTCATGTTATTAATGACAGGTACCTCAATCGCAACATATTCCAAACTGAACTCATCTACCCCTACCCCATGGTACAAACCCGCTCATCTTTCTTGCAAAATCTGCTCTTCCTTCAAGTTTCCTATCTTGGTTAAGGACATACTATGTATACTGACAGCTGGGCTATAAACTGAGGATTTGTTCTAGACCACTACGTATTTTTACTCCACTTCCATCCATCTCCACTCAGTTGGTCACAGATCCTATAATGATGATAGCTTCTTTTCATCCCAATAGCTCTTTTACGTTTGTCAAAGCCTCATACTTGCCTAAGTAGATGCAAAAGCTCTAATCCATCCTTCATAACCAGAGTAATCTTCCAAAAACATATGTCTGGTTATGTTTTTCCTCTACTTTAAACAAGCCAGTTAATGGCTCCACACTCACTCCAGGATGAAAATCTGAATTGTTAAACGTGCATACAAAGGTGTTTATAATTTGACATTTGTCTAATTCACTAGAATCATGTCTCCCCCTTGCCACATGCTCCAGCGTATACCACCCTTTCCTAAATTGTTCCTAATTCCACTGACAGAGATGCTGTAATGAGACCATAAGCGTAAAGTACTCAGTACAACATCTGACACACAGTGAGCACTTAAAAATGGTAGTTCACTATGTTGTTCCATGGTTCTATGCCTCTGGACATGCAATAGCCTCTACTTAGAAATGTTTTACCACACTCCTGCTCTGGGGCCTGGTGAACTCCTAATCATCAGTTAAAACTTAGTTCGATATCTCCTCTCTGAAGCTTTCCTGGGCCCACTTAAGCAGTCTTGATGGATCCTTCTTTATTTCATCACTGTGTAACTAGTTTTTACTTCTCTTAAAGGGTCGCTATGAGTCAGAATCGACTCGACGGCACTGGTGGTGGGTGGGTATGGCGATTATCATCCCTTGATGTAATTCTTTGTCAACATGTCTGACTTCCCAACTTGAATGAGCCCCTCAAGGATGGCAACTGCTTCTTCATCATCTTTGTATTTCTAGTGCCCGACATGGTAGGTTTTTAATAAATGCCGTATTATATTGAAATGAATAGTCTCTTAATACAAAATGCAATTCACTTGAGGGGAAAAAAAGCAGTAAAGTAGGCTCAGAAGTGACTAGCTACCTCAACTCATTAACAAAAACTTAACTATTAAAACAGTCACACTGTGCCCAAAAGAACAGAGCCAATCTCTTGTTTTTAACAAATAGGAGGTAATACGTTCATCCATGATAAAAGATTAACATTTTCTCCCATAGCTACTAAGTATTTACTTTTTGATTTTTCCCTTTTTAAAAAATAAACAGATTTAAAAAGTTATTCCAATTACAATGAGAAATGACACTTGACCAGGAAACAAAGGAGCAATATTCATAAGTGAGATACCCCAGTTTTGTAAAAAAAAAAAAAAATTTCAGCCTTAACAGCATGAACACAACACTGGAAAAAAATGTGCCAAACTCCATAAATGCCTAGTTCACATGCTTAATCTGGTAGAAACAAAATATGACTTACTATGGTTACTATTAAACTGAACAGAACTAATGTAAAAAGCAGATGGTAGTTTACTGAGTTCTTCACCTTGAAACATTCAAACCTTTAAAAAAAAAAAAAAAGAGAAAAACTTGTTTTAGAATATACAATGAGGAAAACAAATATAATGTTGCTTTACCATTTGCATACATATCTCTGTGATCTAGTGATGTCCATCATTTCTTCCTACCCACACTCCCATTTTACAGAACCTGCACTGCCTTCGGCCTGCAAGAGGCTGGTTGGACCAGGAGTAGACATCTGATTTAAGCTGGGCCGGTAAGAAGGTGTCGCCTGAATATCTGAAGCTTGGGGCTCAGAAACTGAATCAATTAAGTATGGGGAGTCAAAATATAAAGTCTTATGGACTCAGGATCTCAGGCTACTATTTGCAGGTAGCTATAATGAACAATTTTTTTTTATAATGAACAAGAGGAGCCCTGGTTCCTAACCAAAAAGTCTGAAGTTCAAACTCACCCACTGATACGCAGGAGAAAGATGTGACAGCCTGCTTCTGTAAAGATTACGGCCTTGGAAACCCTATGGGGCAGTTCTACTCTGTCACATAGGGTCGCTATGAGTCGGAATCGACTCGATGGCAACAGGTTTTTATAATGAACAAGCGAAATGAGTGAATAGAGAAGTGATCTGCAGGGAGAAAACAATAAAGTAGATATACAGAGATCTGAAGCCATGTGGAGAAGAAGGAATGAAGGAAAGAGTGGTAGGAGGAGAAGCTGCCCTTCTAGTGAAGTGAGGCTATACTTCCTGCTATTGCACTCCATGAGATTTCCCTAATGTCCTTACCATAAGTAAATCGCTTAACTCAAGCTGGCTGGAGTAGGTTTCTGTATCTGACAACCAAAGGTCCCTGGCTAAGGCGCACTATTATAGAAAATATGACTATTATAATTACTTCTTTAGTTATCTTTCCTCCCAACAAGACTATGAATTCCTTGTAAATAGGGTTAAAAATCTTATTTTTTTCATATACGTAGTCACCAAGATAGTGTCTGACACACAGAGATATTCAGTAAATAAGGAAATCTGAATATTTGACTATAAGTAATTATCAGCCTTGAGGACTATGTCTTGATATGGAACAGTTCTCTCAGTTTACGGACTGGGTTTGGGGACTGGAACCAGCTCCTATTGCATCATCTGTAAAGACAGGTGACTGAACCAGATGATCTCTTTTACCTTTAAATTCTATGACTTTATGACTTGAAAGATGATGAAAACTTAGGTGGAATATTTGTTTTTACTTTTAAATTCTATGACTTTATAGACTGAATAGTGATGAGAAAGTTAGATGGGATATGTACTCTTCATTCTATCAATCATTCACCAAATTCTGTTTATTATTCCAAATCTCTGCAAAAATGGTCTATAGGAGGCCTGGCTTATATTTATTATAATATCATTTCACTATATCATATATAGCCACTTCCTTATCTGTCTTCCTTTCTCATACTATGAGTTCCTTGACTCTTTGTATTTATAGAACCTAGTATCATGCCTAACACAAAGGAGGCTTTCCAGTACATGTTTCACAAATGAGCAAACACAAGCACATAGAAGGAAAAGCAGGTTTAAAAATGGTTAAAGGTCTAGATTGCTTTGCATATATGATACGTATTCTATGTGTATCCCATCTACACAGATTTCATTCAGGATTCTAGGAAATACCCAGGTTCCTTCTGTCTGACAGTAGTTTTTTGGGCAATGAACAGATCCTCCCATTTTCTCTCAATACTGGCTTTTATTGTTAAAGAAGGGCAATAGATTGACTAGCAAGCAGGCCCTTGCATACGGGTCATATCAAAACATTACTATTATTGTTAAGTACAAAAGCTAACAACTAACATTTTCTAGGCCTTCATAATTAAGTCAGATGCTTTATACATATTTATCTATAATATATAATGCAACCCCTGAAAATAGGTTATGATGTCCCTGGATGTAGTAAGGTGGTTAAGCACTTGTTTGCTAACTAAAAGGTAAGGTTCGAGGTTCAAGTCCACCCAGAAGTGCCTTGGAAAGCCTGGAGATCTACTTTGGAAAAATCTGCCATTGAAAACCCAACGGAGCACAGTTCTATTCTGACACACATGGGGTCACCATGAGTCAGAATCAAATTGGTGGCAGCTGGTTTGGTTTTATAAATAAAAAAAAAAATCTCAGGATTTGAACCCAGAACCATTTGACTTCAAAGAGAACAGTATTTTCACTATGGCAAACTGTTCACTTCCTCCTAGTTTCTAGCCCCTTCAAAGTACACGAGATTGGGCAGAAACCTAACCTTCACCTGCTACCACAACTGGTCAATTTTGTGTCTCTATTTAGGCAATACATATGCTCCCTAAAAACAATACGTAAGGGGTCAACAGAAAAGCTACTGTAACTAATAAATGAAGTTAGCAGGGTTATAGGATAAAAAGTCAATGCACAAAAATGAATAGTATTTTGAAACGTTAGCAATGAAAAATTAGAAAAAAAAAATGAAAAAAGCAACACTATTTAAAATAGCACTCCAAATCATGAAAAACTTAGGGACAAATTTAACAAAAGTATGTGCAAGATCCCACTAAAAACCACAAAACGTCATCAAGAGAAATCAGAGAAAATCTTAAGTGGTGAAATATACTAAATTCATGGATTGGAAGACTTAATATTGTGAAGATATCAATAATACAAATCTTAGCAGCTGAATGGGCACTCTTTCTTACATTGTTTTTGGATAAAAATCAGTCTTAGTAAATGTAAGAGCCGACAGTGGCATGGTTTGTTACAGCCCACTAAAACAAACGAACAAACAAACTTTCCACTACTTTAGTGTATACTACTCATTTTTGGGAGCAGTGTTATGATATATAAGATGGACATGAACTGGTTCAAATTGTGGCTCTACCACCTAACAGGCCTGGTTACTAAGGCCAGACTCAGACATGTGGGTTCCCAACACAAGCTAGTCATTTGTTGCTCTCCCAGACACAAATTCTTTATTTTTTCAACATTTAGCAAATTTGGTGGAGTCCAGGCTTACATACCCTACTCAAAAGTCCTCACCCACCCTCCTTAGAAGGCATATTTGATGACCATCTGTTGGTATGTGATCACACGCTACAGGAAGGGTCCCACTTCTATACTTCTACCATATCCCAAGCAGCCTATCAAAGTATTTTTCCAAATTCTCCCTTACAGGAGTTCTGACAATTGGAATGTTTTTCGTCATGATATATTTACAAGGATATTTTAGTGCCCTCTAGAAATTGGTTTCCTGGAT
Source organism: Elephas maximus indicus (assembly GCF_024166365.1). Lineage (NCBI taxonomy): Eukaryota > Metazoa > Chordata > Mammalia > Proboscidea > Elephantidae > Elephas > Elephas maximus. The sequence goes on from NC_064825.1 coordinate 45,536,176, forward strand.
AATGGCTTAGCTTCTTAACCAAGCTGTGCTTATATCCTTAGACAAGTTACAAATCTCTGTGGTTCATTTCCTCATCTATAAAATGGGGATAATACCTACTTATCTTACACAATTGTGAGAATTAGAGATGATGTACTAATCTGTCTGGCACAGTTCCAGGTATAAACTGGATAAATAGACATCAGCACTTATTAATGTTCTTAGTATAATCACTTGTTTTTCCCTGACATTCAAATTAATTTGACAATGCAAATTAATTTGATATTGAAGTGAATAAAATATGAGCCACGAAGGTAACTTTGAACTGGTAATGGTTTGTAAGCTGTTTCACTCTTTAACTCCATGCTTGTGAATAAGCAATCAACATGAATATATTCTTGACAGCATTTATCTGATTTTGAATAAGAATTTAAAGCACACAAATACTATCTAATAGATATCATCAAGCAAAGAGAGATTAAAACGATACAATCACTACACAACTGGTAGAAGTGTACTTCACTTTCCAGGTAAGCTTCTGGTAAGAAACTATATTTATACTGGAGTATATAGAGAACTTCATCTAAAATTTTTATGGCATAATATAAAAAATCTTTACATTTGTACGCATTCATCATTCAGGAAAAGATAAGTTGCACAATTTACTCATATTAAGTCATTCTATCTATATTGGCTACAGAGTTTTGAGATCACAGAAGTTAATGAACATTATTATAACTTCCCAGAGATTATACTCAATTTTTTGAGATCACAAAAGTTACAATCTTCTACATTATTACAATCTCCCAGTAAAAAACTGAATTGGTTATATTATTTAATTCACTTCTAGCCAAACATAAATTTTAAGACATATTAAATTACTGAATTTTAAACATTAAGTACTTACATGCAGTACACAAATATACAACAGCTGTAAATCATTGGGAGCTCATCCAATAGCTATAAGAAACAAAGACAGACAACAGGACTTGAAAATCGTAGAGCTGCAATTATTATGCAAATCAAAATGAAACAGCAGAATGATGAAGACTGTCAATTCTAATTATCTCCTTACTAATTATTTTACATATTTATCATCATCTAAGTTGGAAGCCCTGGTGGTGGAGTGGTAAAATACTATGGCTGCTAATCAAAAGGTCAGAAGTTCGAATCCACCAGGTGCTCCTTGGAAACTCTATGGGGCAGTCTACTCGTCCTACAGGATTGCTATGAGTTGGAATCAACTCGACAGCAACGGTTTTTTGTTTTTTTTTAATTTACTTGGTGTACATTTATTGTTTTTGAACAGACGCAATGTTATCCATTCATCTGTCTGTCCTATGTACACACCTAAGTAGGATGCCTGACTCACTATTCCTGGAGGACAGTCTTGCAATCATGCTGTGCTAGCATCATTCCGTATCACAAACTATATTAGTACGTCTAGGAAATAAGGTCTGTGGGTCCCATAAGAATTTATGGGCATTTCCCTTCTTCCTTTACCACCTTAGCCGGATAAGATATCCACTAACACGCATAAGAAGAGATATCATAGCAGAGGAAATAACTCAAGTTAATCAAGGTAACCTGTATCTCTGAAACATAACATTCATCATTATTATTACTGCCATCATGTATTAAACTGCAAGCTAGGCACTATGTTAGATGTTGCAGATAGGTTATTTCTAATCCTTAACCCAATCCAAGAGTTTAATTATTCATGTAAACACATTTAATTGATTCTTTAATAATATGTCTACTATATGCCACATGCGCCAAGGGTTAGGAGTCGATGATACAATGAAAACAAGACACAGTCACATCACTGCCCTCCAGGAGTTTACAATCTAGGGTGGTGGAGAAAGGCATTCTAGGAAGAAGGAAGAAAGCGTATGCAAAGTGAATGATATATTCTGGTAAAGTATCAGAATAATGAAAACAACAGCATTTGTGTAATGTCTTATAGTTAAGTGGTTTATATTCATTATCTCATTTAATTTTCACAACAATTTGAAGGTAGGTAATATTATGATCTCCATTTCACAGATGAGAACACTGAGGTTTAGACAGTTTAAGTAACTTGCCCAAGATCACGGAGTTAATAAGGAGTAGAGCTACGTTTTGAATTGACTCTACAGCATACTCGAATCACCTTTAAATGTTCAAAAAAATCAGGCACACACCTGGATCAAAGGAGAATGAAGAACACCAAGCTTACAAGGTAATTATGAGCCCAAGAGACAGAAAGGGCTACATGAACCAGAGACTACCTCATCCTGAGACCAGAAGAACTAGATGGTGCCCGGCCACAACCGATGACTGCCCTGACAGGGAGCTCCACAGAGGAGAACCCCTGAGGGAGCAGGAGAACAGTGGGATGCAGACTGCAAATTCTCATAAAAAGACCAGACTTAATGGTCTGACTGAGACTAGAAGAATTCCGGCGGTCAGGGTCCCCAAACCTTCTGTTGGCCCAGGACAGGAACCATTCCCGAAGACAACTCATCAGACATGGATTGGACTGGACAATGGGTTGGAGAGAGATGCTGATGAGGAGTGAGCTACTTGCACCATGTGGACACTTGAGACTATGTTGGCATCTCCTGTCTGGAGCAGAGATGGGAGGGTAGAGAGGGTTAGAAACTGGCAAAATAGTCACGAAAGGAGAGACTGGAAGGAGGGAGCGGGCTGACTCATTGGGGGAGAGTAAATGGCAGTAGGTAGTAAGGTATATATAAGTTTTTATGTGAAAGACTGACTTGATTTGTAAACTTTCACTTAAAGCACAATAAAAATTATTTAAAAAAAATCAGGCACAGAATCACGATCAGCTGCAGCAAAATCTACTACAAGTTATACAAATATGCAGAAGGTTTCTCTATTTAAAGTTTTTGAATCAGGATCTACTAGCTCTATATTAAACATCTTTTGTATTTTGTCTTCAGTATTTCAGTTTTCAAGTGTTAGCAAATATTTGTGTAGCCATTTGGCCTTCACACAATTCATTGAAGTACTTAAAAAGGACCCATTTTTTGGGAACGTCGTAGAGGATAAGGCATAAAAACACCTGTTTTCTCTGTATTATTCCACAGGCCTATCCATACAGTCTATGAAAGGTAGTTGAAATAATTGTTGTCATTCTTTTATTCATTGATCAACAAATATTTATTAAGCACTTACTATGTGCTAGTCACCATGCTATATGCTGGAGATAAAATAGTCCTTGCTCTCAAGGTGGTTTACAGTCTTGCAGGGGAGAGATACATTAAATGGTTAATTGCACAAATAGGTATTTAATAATAATTATAATAAGTGCTCTGAAGGAAAAATAGAGTATCATGACCATAAAATAGGGGTCCTAACTTAGTCAGGGGAGCCCTGATAGTGCAGCGGTTAAGCATTTCGCTGCTAACCAAAAGACCAGTGGTTTGAATCCACCAGCGATTCCCTGGAAACCCTATACGGCAGTTCTGCTCTGCCCTAATAGGGTCGCTATGAGTCGGAATGGACTCCACAGCACACTTACGGAGTTTCAAAAACCTTTCCTGGAGAACTGACACATAAACTGAGATCTGATAAACAAATGAAGATGTGATTAAGACAAAAAGGGGCTGGCGTGGGGCGGGGGGAGAGGATGTGAGAATCCTCAGCAGAGTAAACAGCATGTGGAGAGGTCTTCTAGTTAACAGAAATTTGAGGAACTGAAAAAAAGTCCTATTATCATCAACACAAGGCAAGTGCTAAAATAAGTAAGAAAAAAGTAACAAAAGAACACTAAACTGGGGGTCAGAAAATCTGGATCCTAATCTTGCCTCCAACTTTCTCTGTAATGTCTAGTCAAGTCACTTCCCCTCTCCTGGCCTATTTTTCCATTTATAAAATTAGTAAATTTAACTAAATTTCAAAAATCTTTTCCAATATTAAAATTCTATTACTCTAAATTGCCTTCATTCCTTTTTTGGAGACCTTCTGCTCACTCCTGATGTCTCTACCCCTTCCCTAATGTTTTCCTTAATCCAATCCTAAAAATCCACTGCTTTTAGCTAGTAGCCACAAAAATCTGACACATTAATCCTGGCAAAGCTTGCAAATGTTAGCCTTCACAGGAGCATACACAATTTAATAGCACTCAAAAGAATGAATTACTGACAATGGATCAATAATGGTAGTTTCAGATACTCTAACTGGCTGAAGAAAAGCAAAGGAAAATAATATTTATTAAGCACTTATTTATCAGATTCTATGATACAGCTTTCACATATGCCAGTTAAATGATTCTCATAACAATCCTAACAAGTATTATTAGACCCATTAGACAGATGAGAAAACTAAGGCTCAAAAGATTAAGTGGGGAAGGAATATAAACACAGCTTTCACATATGCCAATTAAATGATTCTCATAACAATCCTAACAAGTATTATTAGACCCATTAGATAGATGAGAAAACTAAGGCTCAAAAGATTAAGTGGGGAAGGAATATAAACACAGTGGTGTGACTAGGGAGGTGGGGACCATACCAGGTGACACTATCAGATGGGGTGACAACAAAATGACTGTCTAGAAAATTTTTGTGCATTTTAGCACAAACTTATTATTTTTTTATTTAAAAAACCTCTGTGGTTAGTTATAATAACAAAAATATTTTTCATAAGCCCAGCTTACTTGTATCAGTATACTACATGGCTAAAACTCTATGTTATTTTACTTTTTTTATTATGACTGTCCTCTTTTATTTAATATTATTTTTTTCGTACTTTAGATAAAGGTTTACAAAACAAACTAGCATCTAATTAAACAGCACACGTATTGTTTTATGACACTGGAGAACACCTCCAGGACATGTCAACACTCTCCCTTCTTGACCTTGGGTTCCCTCTTACCAGCTTTACTGTCCTCTCCTGCCTTCTAATTCTTGTCGCTGGGCTGGTGTGCCCCTTTAGTCTCATTTTGTTTTATGGGCCTGTCTAATCTTTGGCTAAGGGTGAACCTCAGGAGTGACTACATTAGTAAGCTAAAAGGGTTTCCGAGGACCATACTCTCAGGGTTTCTCTAGTCTCTGTCAGGCCAGTAAGGCTGGTCTTTTTTTGTGAGTTAGAATTTTGTTCTACATTTTTCTCCAGCTCTGTTTGGGTCCCTCTATCGTCATCCCTGTCAGAGCAGTCAGTGGTGGTTGCTGGGCACCATCTAGTTGTGCTGGACTCAGTCTGGTGGAGGCTGTGGTGGTTATTTGTGGTTTGTAAGTCCTTTGGACTGATCTTTCTCTTGTGTTTTTTGTTTTCTTCATTCTCCCTTGCTCCCAAAGGAGTGAGATCAGTGGAGTATCTTAGATGGCTGCTCACAGGCTTTAAAGATCCCAGATGCTACTCAAAAAAGTAGAATGTAGAACACTTTCTTTTTAAACTATGTTATGCTATTTGAGCTAGATGTTCTCTGAGACCATGGTCCCCACAGCCTTCAGCCCAGCGATTCCATTCCTTGGGGTGTTTGGATGTGTCTATGGAGCTTCCACGACCTTGCCCTGTACAAGTTGTGCTGGCTTCCCCGGTATGGTGTACTGTCTTACCCTTCACCAAAGTTACTACTTATCTATTGTCAATTTAACTACTTGTCTACGGTCAATTGAGTGTTTTTCCATTCCCACCCCTCCCCTCCCTTGTAACTATCAAAGATTCCTTCTTTTTGCATGTAGACCTTTTCATAAATGTTTATAGTAGTAGTCTCGTATCTGTCCTTTTGTGATTGACCTATTTCACTCAGCATAATGCCTTCCAGATTTATCCACGTTGTGAGATGCTTCAAAGGTTCATCGTTGTTCTTTATTGTTGCGCAGTACTCCATTGTATGTACCATGGTTTGTTTATCTATTCATCTGTGGTGGGCATCTAGGTTGTTTCCATCTTTTTGCTATTGTGAACAATGCTGCAATGAACATGGTTGTGCATATAACTATTTGTGTGACAGCTTTTATTTCTCTAGGATATATTCCTAGGAGTGGGACTGCTGGATCACATGGTATTTCTATTCCTAGCTTTCTTAGGAAGTGCCATATGGTTTTCTAAAATGGTTGTACCATTTTGCATTCCCACCAGCAGTGCATAAGGGTTCCAGTCTCCTCTCCAACATTTGTTATTTTCTATTCTTTTGATGCCAGTAATGCTGGGGTGAGATGGTGTATCATGGTGGTTTTGATATGCATTTCTCTAATGGCACTGGTTTTTTTTTTAATGGCTAGTGATTGTGAGCATTTCCTCATGTGCCTGTTAGCCACTTGAATGTCTTCTTTGGTGAAGTGTCTGTTTATTTCCTTTGCCCATTTTTTAATTGGACTCTCTTTTTGTTGTACAGGTGTTGGATTTCCCTATACATTTTAGAGATTAGTCCTTTGTCAGATTTCTTATTGCCAATTTTTTTTTCCCAGTCTGTAGGTTCTCTTTTTGCTGTTTTGGTGAAGTCTTTTGATGAGCGTTAAGTATTTCATTTTTAGAAGATCCCAATTATCTAGCTTATCTTCTGGAGTTGGCGTGTTCTTATGGTTTGTATCCTATTAGTGCCTCTAGTGTTGATCCTATTTTTAATTCTAAGGTCTTTATAGATTTTGGTTCTGTATTTAGGTCTTTGATCCATCTTGAATTAGTTTTGTGTATGGTGTGAGGTATGGGTCCTGTTTCATTTTTTCTGCACATGGACATCTAGTTTTGCCAGCGCCACTTGTTAAAAAGACTGTCTTTTCCCCGTTTGATGGACTTTGGTTTGGGCCCTTGTTGAAGATCATGTGACCATGGGTGGATGCACTTACATCTGGGTTCTCAATTCTGTTCTCTTGGTCAATGTATCGTTGTTGTACCAGTACCAGGCTGTTTTGACTACCACCGCTGCATGGTAGGTTTTGAAGTGAGGTAGCGCAAGTCCTCCTACTTTATTCTTCAATAGTGCTTCACTTATCTGGGGCCTCTTCCCTTTCCATATAAAGTTAATTAGTTTTTCCACCTTTTCAAAGAATGTTGTCGGTATAGAAACCCTGGTGGCATAGTGGTTAAGTGCTACGGCTGCTAACCAAAGGGTCAGCAGTTTGAATCTGCCAGGCGCTCCTTGGAAACTCTATGGGCAGTTCTACTCTGTCCTACAGGGTCGCTATGAGTCGGAATCGACTCGACGGCAGTGGGTTTTTTTGGTTGTTGGTATGTGGATAGAGATTGCATTGTATTTGTAGATTGCTTTGGGTAGAACTGTCATTTTTACAATGTTGAGTCTACCTATCCATGAGCACTGCATGTTTTTGCATTTAGGTAGGTCTCTTTCGGTTTCTTGCAGTAGTGTTTTGCAGTTTTCTTTGTACAGGTCTTTTACGTCCCTGGTTAGATTTAGTCCCAAGTATTTTGTTTTTTTTATGGGCTATTATTATTGTTTTCCTGATTTCCTTTTCATCATTCTCTTTATTGGTGTATAGGAATCCAACTGATTTTTGTACGTGTACCTTGTACCCTGCTACTCTGCTGAAATATTAGTACCAGTAGTTTTCTCATAGAGTCTTTTGGGTTTTCTATGTATACTGTCATATCATCTGCAAATAGGGACAGTTTTACTTCTTCATTACCGATTTGGATGCCCTTTACTTCTTTTTCTTGCCTTACTGCTCTAGCTAGAACTTCCAGTACAATGTTAAATAGGAGTAGTAATAAAGGGGATCCTTGTCTTATTCCTGTTCTCAAGGGGAATGTTTTCAGCCTCTCTCCATTAAGAATAATGTTGGCTGTTGGTCTTGTATAGATGCCCTATATTATGTTGAGGAATTTCCCTTCTATACCTATTTTATTGGAGTTTTTATCAGGAAAGGGTGTTGGACTTTGTCGAATGCCTTTTCTGCATCGATTGAGATAATCATGCAATTCTTTTATTTATGTGGTAGATTACGTTGATTGATTTTCTAATGTTGAACCATCTTCGCATACCTGGTATGAGTCCTACTTGGTCATGGGATAAAAAAAAGATATTTTTATTTATTTATTTTTTTGATATGATATTGAATTCTGTTGGCTAGAATTCTGCTGAGAATTTTTGCATCTGTATTCATGAGAGATACTGGTCTGTAATTTTCTTTTTTGTGTGGTGTTTTTGCCTGGTTTTGGTATCAGGGTTATGCCAGCTTCATAGAATGAATTCGGAAGTATCTTTTCCTTTTCTATGTTCTGAAATAGTTTGAGTAGTACTGGTATAGGCTCTTCTCTGAATGTTTGGTAGTACCTCTCCAGTGAAGCCATTCTGGGCCTGGGCTTTTTTGATTGGAAGTTTTTTAAATTACCTTTTCAATCTCTTCTCTTGTTATAGGTCTGTTCAGATTTTCAGCATCATTTTGTTAGTTTGAGTAGGTAGTGTGTTTCTAGAAATTTGTCCATTTCCTTTAGGTTTTCAAATTTGTTGAAAGAGTATATTTTTTCGTAATACTCTGCTACGATCTTTTTTATTTCAGGTGGGTCTGTTGTAACGTCCCTCATTTCATTTCTTATTTGGGTTATATGCATCCTCTCGTGTTTTTCTTTTGTCAATTTGGCCTGTAGTTTGTCAATTTTGTTGATCCTTTCAAAGAACCAACTTTTGGTTTCGCTGATTCTTTCTATTGTTTTTCTATTCTCTATTTCATTTATTTCTGCTCTGACCTTTACTATTACTTCCTTTCTTCTGGTGGCTGTGGGCTTCTGCTGTTCTTTTTCTATTTGTTCGAGTGGTGTAGCTAACGTTTTAATTGTTTCCCTTTCTTCTTTTTTGATGTGTGCACCTATTACTATAAACTGATCTCTGAGCACTGCTTTTGCTGTGTCCCAAAGGTTTTGGTATAATGTGTTTTCATTCTCATCTGATTCTAGGGATTTTTTTTTTATTCCATCTTTGATTTCTTATATTACCCAGTGGTTTTTAAGCAGGGTATTATTCAGCTTCCACATAATTGATTTTTTTTTCCTTGGCCTTCCTGTTGTTAATTCCTACTTTGATGCTGTTGTGATCAGAGAATATACTTTGTATTATGTCAATGTTTTGGATTTTGTTAAGGGTTGCTTTGTGGACTAAGATGTGGTCTATCCTGAAGAATGTTTCATGTGCACTGGAACTGTCCCATAAGGTTTCCAAGGAGCGGCTGGTGGATTTGAACTGCCAATCTTTTGGTTAGCAGCCGAGCTCCAATGCACTGAGGTACCAGGGCACCAATTAGAAGAGTGATGTACAGGAATTATGATTTATGAGCACCATGAGTAAAAAATATTACTAAGGATCCTGTATGGTCTGGTACGGGAGGTCCATGGGGGTAAGGGGGTGACACCGTGAGTTAACGTGCTGGTGACATCAACCCTAGGGGCGCCACTACAAAGACCCCATCTCTTGAAGAGAATCAACACCACACTGTAAGCAGAGCATGTGGGGTAGGATATAATGGTGCAAGCATCTTTGGAAAACACAAAATCTGCTACATAAAACTCAAAACTGAGTTAAATACCCCAAGAACAGGGAGTGGGCTGCTTTAGGACGAAAGGTATTCCAACTGGTTTATCAGTATAACTATTTCTCCAAAGCTCCTTTGAGACTCTTTAAAACAAACATAAACATGTATTTTTCTTATTATAAAAGTAATTCGTTTATTGTAGAATATTTGGAAAATGTGGAAATGCAGAGAGAAAGAAATATAATTGCTTATAATCTTATCAACCATGATGAATACAATTTAATGTTTCAATGCATCATTTTAACATTCACTCATGCGGTTAAATGGTTAAATGTCTGACTGACCAACTGACTAACCAACCCACCTGCCTTCCTTCCTTCCTCTCTCCCTCCCTCGTTCTCTCTCATTCATTCATGTATTTACTGTACACATGCTATGTGCCAGCACTATTCTAGTTGCTAAAAATGCACAGTGGTAAATAAGACAGATGAGGTCTCTGCTCTCAAGGAGTTTACATTCTAATTGGGGAAGAACACAAATAAAATCATTTCAAATGGCAATAAGTGCTATGAAAACTATGAAATAAAGTAACAGTAATTTGCGGTAGAGACTGCTTTAGATAAACTGGTCAGGGAAGGCATCTCTGAGTAGGTAACATTTGAACTAAGGAGTTAGAAGAAAACAGATGTGCTAAGATCTGAGAGAAAACTGTTGCAGGCAGAGGAAAAAGCAATTCTACCCATAGGTATATACTGAAGAGAAATGAAACCACACATCCAGTCCAAACAAATACTTGTACATGTCCATAGTGGCTTATTCATAATAGCCCAAATGTGGAAATAACCCAAACACCCATCAACTGAAAAATGGATAAACAAAATGTGGCATATTCATATGATGAAATGTTATTTGGCCATAAAAAGGAATGAACTACTTCATGCTACAACATGGGGAAGAACCTTGAAAATATTACACTAAGTGAAAAAAGCCAAGTACAAAAGGCATGATTCCATTTACATAAAATATCCAGAAGAGGGAAATTCATAGAGACAGAAAGTAGATCAGTGGTTGTTAGGTGCTGGGCGTGGGGATAATGGTGAGTGACTGATAATGGAGATGGGGTTCTTCTTTAGGGTGACAGAAGTGTTCTGGGAGTTAGTAGTCATGGTTGTTCAATTTTGTGAATATACTTTAAACTACTGAATTGCACACTTTAAAAGGGTAAATTTTATGGTATGCAAACTATATTGCAAGAAAGATATTCACCTACAAATTCACAATACTACCAGCAAAATCAGGAAATTAACACTGATTTATTACTACCATGTTGTCCTCAGATCCCATTCAAGTTTTGCTAAGTGTTCCAATAATACCATAAATACAAACACACACATACACATAGGATCCAGTCTAGAATCGCACACTGTATTTAACTGCCATGTCTTTTTAGTCTTCTTCAATTTCGAACAGTTCCTCAGATAAACTCAGATAAACTTTAACTATTGCAGCTATGATACTTTCGAAGAGTACCACCCAGCTGTTTTGTAGGCTGTCCCTCAATTTGGTTTTGCCTCATGTTTCCACTAGATTCAAATATCAAAGAAATGATGCTATCACTGTATCCTATCAGGTGATACTCAATTTTGGTTTGTCCAGTTACTGATGATTTTCATTCTGATGGCCTGATTAAGGTCTGCTAAGCTTCTCCACTATAAAGTTACTTTTTTCCTTTATAATTATTTTGTGGGGTAAACACAGTATCCTGTTTGGCATCAAACATTTAACTTATCATACATATATGTATTAAAAAAAAACCAGTGCCATCGAGTCGATTCCGACTCATAGTGATCCTACAGGACAGAGTAGAGCTGCCCTGTAGAGTTTCCAAGGAGCGTCTGGTGTATTTGAACTGCTGACCCTTGGGTTAGCAGCTGTAGCGCTCAGGGTTTCCCATGTATGTATACACACACACACACACACACACACACACACACACATATATATGAGTTCCTATTTTATTCAATGGGTTATATTAAAACTGTTATAATCCGTTTCTATCATTATTTATTTTGACACTCAAATTGTCCCAGACTTGGCCACTAAAGTTGTCATCTTTTCCATATTTGCAACTATGTTCTGTAACAGTAAGAAGCTTGGCTTCCATCATCCTTAAAATATTTACTTATTTGATCAATTCCCCTGTGTGTAACCAATATCCCATTACTGCCGCTGCTCTTTCTCCCAAGAGATTCCCTCCTCACTCCACTCAGGCTCCAAAACCCTGTGCTGGGCTGCCAAGCTTCCACGTGGATGACCTCCTCACCCCACCCTTGTTCCCACATCCTGCCCTGGGCCACTCTGCTGTGTAAAAGCCATCCTCACCTTTCCAGGGCTCTGATACCCAGAACAAAGTTGTCCCCCTGCATGGACACCCACAGATTCCAACCATGTGCCAACCACTTCCCCCACTGGTGTGGAAAAAACCAGCTGCCTTCAAATTGAGTCCAACTCATGGTGACCCCATGTGTGTCAGAGTAGAACTGTGCTCCACAGGGTCTTCAATGGCTGATTTTCAAAAGTAGATCACAAGGCCTTTCTTCTGGGTAGACTTAAACCTTCAACCTTTTGGTTAGCAGTTGAGCACGTTAACTGTTTACACTACCCAGGGACTCCTACTTATGTGGACACCATTCTAATTCTGCACTGAGCTGCCCCCCCACATGGACACCCTTTTAACTCTGGTCTCTGACACCCTGCACTTGGCTGTCCTGCTGTGCTAGCACCCTCTCACCCCTGCTGTGTGAGCAGCATCCTCACTCCTCACACCCTGCACCAGACTACTCTCTTACGTGAACACCCTCCTCATCCCACTCTGGCTCCAATGCCCTGTGCTGGAGCACCCTTCATGTGGATATACTCTGTAATCCTCTCACGTTCTGATACCCAACTCTAGGCCAGAACGTGAGAGGGTTACAGAGTATGGTGAGCGTCGATTTACCACAAATTTTAATAGCTCCCTACCTTTGTTTATGTCATGGTACAAGCCTGATATTCCTTTCATCCCTTCACTGCCTAAAAAGTTTGAACTAATTCCTTCAGATTCTATAAGAATGCTTTTAATTTTTATAGATTCGTCCAAACTCCACCATGTTGCCATAGTAGATTATTCATATTTCTTTAAAAAATAATTTTCATATTATATCATTGTTTATAAGCCTGTTTTCCCACCTAGAATGTGTGAGAATATGTGTGTTCTATGCTTGATGAGGGTCAGACCAGTGTCACATTCATTCATGTATTCTCAGAGTCAAGCACAGCATACATAGTACCATGACATGTTATTATAAATATGTGTTGAATGTCAAAATCAATCCTAAGAATTAATTCTTATATGTTTAATATAGATGGTCATATACACAGCTCCTTCTAGTGGTACTGTCCAACATGGTAGTCACAAGGTAAACGGCTACTGAGTGCTTGAAACAGGCCTAATCCAAATTATGATGTGCTGTAAGTGTAAAATAAACACTGAATTTCAAAGAGTTTGTGTGAAAAAGCATTTAAAATATTTCATTAATAATTTTTGTATTGATCACATATTGAAGTAATATTTTGAAAATACTGAGTTTAATATTAAAATGAATTCTACCTATTTCTTTTTATTTTCCCACTAGAAAAATTTTACTTACATAATGTGGCTACTAGAAAATTTTAAATCATATTACATATATTCACATTATATTTCTACCGGACAATACTGTTCTAGAAATTTGAGTTAGTGATGAGGAACCGAAAGGTCAAAAGATTGAGGCTAGACATATGCCCTCCTTGGAGCAAAGATAGTTGATAAAAATCCTCACGTAATTCTAAAACTTTGCTAGATGGAGAGGCCATTCAAATGAATATCATAAGACACGAAGGAATGTGGGCATCTAAGAATAAGAGTATATTATTTTAGTAAACTAATTATGTCTTTTTAAGATGTCTCCATGTAACTCTACTCTAATACTGATCTTAAATTTGTACATATCTACACAGAGGTGGTCAAAAAGCTGTACTCTTTCAACTTGTTTCCTCTATAGATCATTTATCTGCTTTCTTATTTACTTAATTTGGATCTTTTGGCCTGAAGTAAAAACCCCAAGGATTCCAACTCCCTTCCCCTCTTTTCTCACTTCTTTGTCTTAATACCATCCTCTAGTTACCTTCTCTTTTCTCAAATTTGAAGTGCTTCTGGATTAAGAGAAATCAGCATTTAGTCAATTTCATCATTACTAACCTGCATTTCATATTTCAGAGTCATGTGGAAGCACCAGGATCCCATTCCTACCACTGAAATTAAAACAAACAAATAAAAAGAAAACAATTAGCATGAAATTTCCTGGGGGTGGCCAGGGTGACTTGAAAAGACAATAAGATATTTCAAAGCACTGGGTTTTAGGGATAATAACGTTTATAAAATCTTGTTATCACCAATCTCTTTGATTATAGCCATCTTAGCAGACGTGAAAGGAGCCCTGGTGGTGCAACGGTTAAACGCTCAGCTGCTAACTGAAAGGTTGGCAGTGGGACTCCACCAGTGGCTCCATGGAAGAGAAGACCTAGCGATGTGCTCCCATGAGGATTACAGCCTAGGAAACCCTATGGGACAGTTCTACTCTATCATAATGAGTCACTATGAGTCAGAATCGACATAATAACAAACAACAAAGTGGATATGAGTGGTATTTCATTGTGGTTTGGATTCGTATTTCCCTAATGACTACCTCATTCCCTTTTTAACAATATTTACTGAGAACTTAACAATGTTCCAAGCATTTCTACTGGGATATAGGAGTGAACAAGAGAGAGACGGTTTCTGTCCTCAAAACTTCAAACAAGTCATTAAAAATATGAAAGAAGTTAGAGAGCTATATGAATCTATGCAAAGTGGCCTAGAGGTTCAGAAAAGGCCTGTCTGGGGGAGTAACACTTAAGCTAGAACTTGAATAACAAATCATAGTTAACTAGTTAAACCAGTGCCATCGAGTCGATTCCAACTCATAGCGATATAGGACAGAGTAGAACTGCCCTATAGATAACTAGGTGGGAGGATGAAAAAAAAGGAGAGACCATTTTATGGAGAAGAATCACCCAGAGTAAAGGAAAGGGAGCGCATTCAAATAAGTAAAAGGGCTTGGCTTAGACAATGGACAATGTTGGAGTAGAGATTAGGGCTGAACGGCCTGTAGGAGCTAGACTGAAGAGAGCTTTTAAACCCACGTTAAAGTTTGGTTCAGATCTGGACTTCATCGTAAGGACAAAGAAAACTTATTGGAAGCACACACACACACAAATATATATATATATATACACACACACACACATATGGAAATAAACATGATCAGTTTTCACATTTAAAAATATCACTCTGGTTACAAGGTGAAAAAAAAATATCTAAAGGAGTGGCCTCCCAACTTTGATGGCAAAACACATCTTGAGCAACCCCATATATGCATGTTTATTTATAAATTGTAAATGTGCTGCTATACTAAGGTACCATATATATTTTTAAGCATGTAAAACAGAAATTTAGAAAAATGAGGTCAGGAAGTAACACAAATACAAACAGAACTTATAAAACTTTCTTCCTGTATTCCAACAGATAATTTTTCTTACTCCCTGGGTGTGAGCACCCTAATTGGTGACTCTGGTTTAAAGGATAAAGACTAAACTCCTTGCAAGCTATACATGGAACTTCCGATCCGGCTCTACTCATTTCTTCCACTGCAATTTGTAGTTCAAGTACACCTGGCGGCTTACCGTCCCTGATCTCACATAACTTCTGGTTGCTTTGCTTTTGCTCGTTTTCTGCTCACCCTGTCGTTTCAGCCTGGAATACTTATCCCCCCTCATTACCGCATCCTATCTGCCCCCAACCTATGTCTGCTTATTGAAATCCTACGCAACTTCTAAATCCATTTTTTGCTCTTCATTCTTTTAAAATTTGTTTATTTTGAAATAATTTAAAAGTTAAAGTTGAAAGAATAACAGTGACCTCCTGTATACATTCTACCCAGATTCACCAATTTTTAACATTTTTCTATATTTTCATATAATTATTATTTTTCTGAACCATTTGTGAGTAGGTTGCATACATTATGTCCCTTTATCCCTTAATACTTCAGTGTGTACCCCAGATCCATTTTATATGTCACCTTCTAAGTGAAGTCTTCCTCAGCTTCCTCCCCAGTTAACTCCATCATGTGAAGCATCCAAGAAATAATGTTTGGCTAGGCCAGTCGTTATTAACTTTGGAAGTGCACTGTATTGCCTACAGAGCTTTATAAATGTTAGGGTCTTAGTTCAGAAACTTCCGGTTCAGTGTTCAGTGTATGCCCTGGTACCTACATTTTAAGGGTTTGTCAATGTTCAGGTGTCCATCAAAAGCCAATGACCATTGTTAGATTCTAAGCTTCATAAAGCCGTGGTCCAGGTCTCTACAGTGCACTAAAGGATCTCCAAAACCTAGCACACTGGCGAGCACATAAATAACATTTAAGTATTTGCTGATGGACTGATTATTTTTCCTCCCTGATGATTCAGCATTTCACATTAAAGTGAGTGACAGAGAGAGTGAGTATGTTTGTATAGTAGGGGGTGGTGACAAATGTTCCTGAATTGAGAAAATAAAATAGGACAGATGAGTTTCCAAGAGGACAAAATGTTTTGAGTGGAATATGGCAATAAGAACAGAAATGCTTGCCTGAGAAAGTAACATTTATGATAGAACTTGGAGAGATTCAAGGGTGGAGATAGTGAGGGAAAACATACAAATAGGGAACATACAGTATGTGTAACGGTATGAAACTGTGGAAAATGTTTAGGGACAAGCATGTCATTCAATTTGGCTGGAGTGTAAGAAAGGAACAGAAAATAAGGCAGAGAAGTGAGCTGGGTGCATATACAGGGCTTTTAAAATTTTGTACCTGATAATACCAGTGCTAGGCATGGTACTTTATATACTCTGTCTCCAAACATTTCAACAGTCCTACAAGGTAGACATTATTATTCCCATTTTGTATTGGAAGGAAACAGAGTTCAGAAAGGTTAAGAAAATGGCCAAGGTCATACAGCTAGTAAGTATCAGAGCTGAGATTAGAAGCAAAATCTGGCTCTACAGCCTTTCCTTATATCTACCCTTGGAGGCCATGGAAAGAAATTTTAGAATTTTGATAAGGTTGGAGGGGGAGGGATGTCCAAAAGAATAAAAACTTTACTTAGGAAAAGAATCTATACTGTTCCGTGTTACCTGTGAGGTTAGTAAGCAGAAGTCCAGTAAGAAAAAACAAGGTCTCAATTAGAGTGATGACAATAAAAACGGACAGACAGATTGTGAGATCACAAAGATAGAACCTGAAGATTTGGCAAATGAATGTATGTGGAAGTCTTAAAATACTTGATCATGATGACCACACCCGGATCCACACGCACGATACGCTTATGTGCTTTAGCAGGGTGAGAGTGGGGAAGAACACTTCTAGCCGTACAAATAAACAAGTCATAAAAGCAAAAGAACAAACACCGCCACCAAAGTTTGCAATATCTGTATGATTTATTTCAGTAAAGGACTTTTATTTATGAACCTCATGATGAAAATTAAGTTGTAATTTAAAGCTGAACATAAAATTGTCTTGAGAAGATATAGGTATTTTAGAAACTATTCTCCAGAAACTACTCGTCTAAACTTTAACAAGTCAGGGATGACTCAAAATTTAGGAGAGGATCGTTTCGTAGTAAGAATAGGAATCAAGACAGAATGAGAGGTGTCAAAATAAATTCAAAAGCCATTAAGAACCAAACATTTCACCCTAATACGTAGCATTAACGGGGTACAAACCATAACTAACAATACACAAACACAAGATAAGCTAGATAACTGGAATCTTCTAAAAACTAAACATTTATGCTCATGAAAACACTAAGAAAGTAAAAACAGAACCTAAAGACTGGAAAAAAATCTTTGGCTATGGCAAATCCGACAAATACCTCTAAAATCTACAGGAATATCCAACACCTCTACAACAAAAAGACAAATAATTCAATTAAAAAATGGGCAAAGGATATGAGCAGACACTTGACCAAGGAAGACATTCAAGTGGCTAAGAGATACATGAGGAAATGCTCGAGATCACTAGCCATTAGAGAAATGCAAATCAAAGCCACAATGAGATACCATCTCACCCCGACATTACTGGCACGAATCAAAAAAAAAAAACAGAAAATAACAAATGTCGGAGAGGCTGCAGGGAGATTGGAACTCAAACGCGCTGCTGGTGGGAATGCAAAATGGTACAACCATTTTGGAAAACCATATGGTGCTTCCTTAAAAAGCTAGAAATAGAAATACCATATATTCCAGCAATTTCACTCCTAGGAATATACCCTAGAGAAATAAGAGCTGTCACATGAATAGACATGCACACCCATGTTCACTGCAACATTGTTCACAATAGCAAAAAGATGGAAACAACAGAAGAGTGGATAAACAAACTATGGTACATACACACAATGGAGTACTACGCAACGATAAAGAACAAAGATGAATCTGCAACATGGATGAATCTGGAGGGCATTATGCTGAGTGAAATAAGTCAATCACAAAAGGACAAATATTGTATGAGACCACTATTGTAAAAACTCATGAAAAGGTTTACACACAAAAAGAAACAATCTTTGATGGTTATGAGGAAGGGGAGGTCTGGGAGGGAAAAACACTAAACAGACTAATAGATAAGTGGAACTTTGGAAAGGGTAGAAAAATAAAAACTTTTTTTTTTTTTTTTACAGTACAAAATACTGGGGAAGCCAGAACAACTTGTCCAAGGCAAGGTCATGGAAGCTCTATAGACACATCTGAACTCCCTGAGGGACCAAATTACTGGGCTGAGGGCTGTGGGGACTTTGGGAATATCTAGCTCAAGTGGCATATCATAGTTTATAAAGAAAATGTTCTACATTCTACTTTGGTGAGTAGAGTCTGGGATCTTAAAAGTTTGTGAGTGGCCATCTAAGATACTCCACTGGTCTCCCCCAATCTGGTGCAAGGGAGAATGAAGAAAACCAAAGACAAAAGGGAAGTACTAGTCCAAAGGACTAATGGGCCACAACTACCATAGCCTCCACGAGAATGAATCCAGCACAAATAGATGGTGCCTGGCTACCATCACCAACTGCTCTGACAGGGATCACAATAGAGGGTCCCTGACAGAGCTGGACAAAAATGTAGAACAAAATTCTAGTGCACACAAAAAGAGACCAGACTTATTGGTCTGACAGAGGCTGGAGAAACCCTGAGAGTATGGCTCCCCAAAACCCTTATAGCTCAGTAATGACGTTACTCCTGAGGTTCACCCTTCAGCCAAAGATTAGACAGGCCCATAAAACAAGACTAAATGGGACACATCAGCCCAGGGGCACGGAGGAGAAGGCAGGAGGGGACAGGAAAGTTGGTAATGGGGAACCCAAAGTTGAGAAGAGGAGAGTGTTGACATGTCGTGGGGGTTGCAACCAATGCCACAAAACAATGCGTATTAATTGTTAAATGAGAAACTAGTTTGCTCTGTAAACCTTCATCTAAAGTACAATTCAGTTTTTTTTTTTTTTAATCAAACATTTTCATTAGATAAGAAAAATAAGGGTAAGACATGACTTCAGGTTTATCATTAAATTCAGAAAAAGATTAAGGAAAAATATTATGCAGATTATCTTTTCTCAACAGAACATATTTTCTGTGGTTATAACAAGGTTATCAAGAGAAAATCTCCAAATCAGTTTTAGAACTTGTTTTTGTTTTTTTATTTTTAAAATTCTGAACGACAAAGGTGGTATGACAAATTTAGTTTAAGCATATTTTCCCAACCATAGTGCTCTCCAAAACCTGACCAAAAAATCAACTAACCCAACCCAGTGCCATCGAGTCGATTCCGACTCATAGCGTTCCCTTAAGATTAAAGTACCTGATGAGTTCACTTAGATAGACTTTAGATAACTGAGTTATATATACTTGTATGTCAGGAACAATATGAGACTAGAACTGGAGATGACTTGGATTCAAGCCCCAACCCTGCTCAATGGGCAGCCCTAAATCTATTCCAAGTTTAAGTCCCAGTTTTTCACCTACAATATATAAGATAATATTTTTAATTTCTTTCAGTATTATGAGACTATGGCTATAATGTGCTCTTTATGAAAACTGTTATCAGAGTTTTACAGATTAAATTCCAAACACTCTATATTTAATCTAAATAAATCTACAATTAGCCTAAATATTTAGTCTCAGCTATCTCTCTGGTTCTGTGTGAACACTGCTGATTCTCACTTCTGTTAGTATTCTGTGTTGCTGATATCAGGATAGCACCTGCTTTATAAGACCTTCACTTCATTTACCTCCTTATTCTTCTGTATCCTCAATCTCTACCTATCTTGTGGATTGTTCAAATATTCTCTAATATCTCCCAAACTCTCCCTCACACCCCATTTACCTGCACCTCTTTACTTTCATGAGATCTCAAAAGAACTGCCTCTACTTCCTCCTTCCATATCCATTCCTCAAACCTATTCACACCACTGAAACAAACCTTTTCTGTCTTCATCTTAATCTCTTAAATACAGCATTTAATAATTGAAACATTTTCCTCTCTAGTTTTCTGTGACACTCTATTCTTCTGTTTTTCCTATCTCGTTAGTTGCTTCTTCTTATGTTCCTTTGTTGGCTCCTTGTATCCTTAACTTCTAAATCAGGAGCTGGAAATTCAAATGCCACAAAAGGCATTTGAGTAAAGCAGACTAGGTGAAAGAAAAATAAGCAGCAGTGTAAGACCGTGGCCAGCTGGACAGAGCACAGTAAAGGGAATAGCCCAGGCTGACTGTTATCGTGCAGAAATGCAGGCTCAGTGAATCTTCTCATTATTCAAGAGAAGGCAGAGTTCTGGATTTTTATATGAGCTCTTCTAATTTTTAAATGTGAGCAACTGCTTAAAAACATGGTTAAATTTTAAATATGGGCCAAATAAACCATACTTGCACGCCAGATTCTGCCTGTGATGAACTCGTGATAATCTATGTCCATCTTTGGGCCCTCTTCTCTCTCTCTATTCATTCCTTTGGTGATCTCATCAAATTCTCATGGCTTTAAATACCAATTTATGACAAGGATGCCTAACCCTCGTCACTAAACTCCAATCTCGCATATCCAAATGTCTACTTGGCTCTTCATTTAATGCCTCACAGACATTTCATACTAAACATAATCAAAACAGAACGCCAGATTTTCCCTCCAAATCTCCTTCTTAGTCTTCTCTGACTCAGTTAATGGAACCCCTATTTAACCATTTGTTCAAACAAGAAACCTAAAAGTAATCTTTGAAAACTGTTCCTTTCTTTCAACTCTCATATTTAATGCATGAGTCAGTCCTACAGGAGCTACCTCCAAAATATACCCTGAGTTACCTACTTCTCTCCAGTCTCCACTGGTGCCGTCCTGGTCTAAACTACTATCATCCCTGTATTAACTGGTTTCCCAGCTTGCACTCTTACCGTCCACCAATCCATTCTCCACAAAGCAGTCAGGGTGATCTCTTAAAAATATAAGTAGGATCAGGTCGCTCTCCTGCTTAAAAGCCTCCATTGGTTTTCCATTGCTCTTAGAATAAAATCCAGACTCTTTACTCTGGCCCATGTTAAGACCTTGCACGATCTGGCCCCTGCCTAAATCTTTTGAACGTCATTTTCTGTCACTTTCCCCTTTGCCTACTAGAGTGTACTGAGAGAAAGAATGAAAGTAAACAGATACTTAGAACATGGTATATTGAGTGCTGTGATGAAGACATGCACTGTATGCAGTAGGAACAAAGAAGAGGATCACCTAATCCTGTCAGGAGCTTAACGAAAGTTTGGGAAGTTTTTTTTACAGGAAGTGACACTTCAGCTGTGTCCTAAAGGACAGATACACTGGGTTTACCAGACAAAGAGACGAGTAGTTTGATATAGCTCAAGTGTAGGGTATACTTGGGGGAGTTGTGGAACATGAAATTAGCAAGGCAGGCAGGGTCCAGATTAGGACCAACCTGTTAAGGAATTTAGATTTTCAATTACGTTATCTCATTTAAAGAAAAAATGGTTGAATTGAAACAGCCATGCATGGCTAGAGAACACTGGCGAAATTCAGCACAGTAAACCAGTTTTCATTGATACATTATACATTATAATTGATACATTATAATTTATCATTAAATGTATATTTTCTGAAAAATTATCTACATCAGCACAAATGAATTCAAGAATGCAGAAGTTAAGTTTTTTAAGCCTAAGAAACATGCGAAATATGTGGGGGAAATATTCATTAATCCTTAAATTATAAAAATTAAAAATTCTGGAAATAGCTGACATTTTATCATGAAGTTTTACTTGAAGAGTTTCATTTGATTTACTTTGTTTGAGGCATCAACGTTAATACGAAATTCATATTTGTAGGACTTATCCAGGGCATTCCAAAAAACAAGTAACAGGGACAAGTTTCCCCCCATGTGGTCATGTCCAAAGTGAAGCTCTAGGCCATCAAAATAGGAAAAGGATTAGAATAAGAAGGTCAATGGACCATCTGCATCCTCTAATTAGATGTTCGTACTCACGTCACTTTACTACAGTTTTAAGAGTCTCTCAAGTATATAATAGAATTTTACTGAGTTGGAATGTCTTGATTCAAATATTTTGGCAAGTTACCAGCCAAAGTTTTTCAAGGTTGCCATAGAATACAGATATGCTCTGACACACATTCATTTTGATGAGTCTCATCATATTGCGGAAAGAGTATACAAGGACTTTGGAATCAGACCTAGACTAGAATCCCAGGCCCATCACTTATTACTTACACAATTTTGGCAAACTGCTTAAATCTCCTTGAGATTCAGTTGTCTCAGCTATAAATTAAAGATAATAATGTTTATCATGAAAGGCTGCTGTGAGGAGTACCTAACCCACTATCTGGCATATACTGGGTACAGCAAATTTTCCTATCTAGTCCCTAACTGAAGTTATGAAAAAAATTCATGTGCAGAGAGCATGGAGTCATTGCACTTTGGAAGCAGGCTGGCTTATTTGCTATAACAGAAAGTTAAAGGCCCAAGAAGTACTATGAGCTTCTTTTAAATCACATGATGATTTACCATGATACACAAGAACCTACAATAAATGATACAAGGAAAAGCCTATCTTTTTGCAAAATATCAAAGGCATTAATGGCTTAGTGTATGACTAGTTTAACTCAGGGAGAGTTTTTAGAGTTATTGGTGGTGTCAAAGCAATGCCACCTACAATTTCTAGGGCATGCATGAATGTAGCTTTCCAGGTGAAGATGGTGTTCACAACAGAAGCAAAATGTGTTATCAGTATTAAACAGGCAGCACACTGTAATGATTAAAGCATGAGATCTGAAGCCTGATAACCTGAACTTAAACTCCAGCTCTGCCACTGTTTGCTAAATTAACTTGAGTATAGCCTCTTTAAGCCTCAGTGTGACTCATCTGTAAAACTGGGATAACAATAAAACAGTAGTTCCTATCAATTAGGAGTTGCTCTGATGATTATGAAAGATAATGCAAGTAAAACCAAGTGCCTGACTTAAACATGAAATAAATGTTAGCTGTTATTGTTGCTGTTTTAGGGAATTCAGTAAGAGTCAGTGAAATCATTCCATAGCTTCTTAAGGGTAGGAAATAAACAAAAAACCCCAAACAAACTCATTGCCATAGAGTTGATTCCAACTCATAGCAACCCTGTACAGCAGAGAAGGTCTGCCCCATATGGTTTCCAAGGAGTGGCTGGTGGATTTGAATTGCCTAACTTTTGGTTATCAGCTGACCTGTTAACCACTGTACCATCAGGGAGCCTAGAAAATAGCATGTCTTTTTTTTTGTGATTTGGTTTTGAGGAAGAATATGCTAATTTGAGAATGACTCAATATTAAAACTACCGATTTGTATCTTACTGGACTGGGATTTTTCTCCACCACTTACTTCAAAATATGTAACTCGTCTGTTCTACATAATCTCTCTGAAATAGAATTAATAATGACTTACTTATTCATGAAAAGATTATAACCATAAAGAGGCTCTCAGGGAGGTGATTCCTTTTTCTTAAATATCCCAATAGAACATTAGATTGGGTTTCTAATGTCGAGTACTGGGTTTCAGTTCTGCTTCTTATTAAGCTGTGTGAACTTCAGAATTTCTAAGTTAACTGAGTCTCAATTTCCTCAGCAGTAATAGGCAGATGTTGTTGTTGTTGATAGGTAACGTTGAGTCAATTCCGACTCATAGCAACCTTATGTATAACAGAATGAAATGCTGCCAGGTCATGTGCCATCTATCTGCACAATCGTTGCTATGTTTG
This sequence comes from Elephas maximus indicus, assembly GCF_024166365.1. Classification (NCBI taxonomy): domain Eukaryota; kingdom Metazoa; phylum Chordata; class Mammalia; order Proboscidea; family Elephantidae; genus Elephas; species Elephas maximus. The sequence continues at coordinate 45,560,019 of NC_064825.1, forward strand.
AGCCCACTGTTGCAGCCACTGTGTCAACCCATCTTGCTGAGGGTCTTCTTTATTGCTCACCCTCTACTTTACCAAGCATCACATCCAATAGTGCTACAGAATGAGCCCCTCAGGTTGGAAGGCACTCAAAATATAACTGTGGAAGAGCCGCCTCCTCAAAGTAGACAGATGTGATGATGTTGGTGGAGTAAAGCTTTCAGGATCTACATTTGGCTGATGTGGCACAACGCAAGTGAGAAGAAACAGCTGCAAAAATTCACTAGCAATAAGCAGGTAATACCAACTTAACTAATAAGGACCATCTGGTCCTTATTAACTTTGGAAGATCCTTCTTTCCTAATTCTGTCTCCTTGACTCTCAGTCTAACCTATCTTGATCTATATTCTACACATTCAGCAGAGAAATCTTTCTAAAATACAAATCAGGTAATACCACACTAGCAGTCATTTTTCTAAAACATAAATCTGCTCTTCTTTAATTTTTATTTTGAGATAATTGTAGATTCACAAGCAGCTGTAAGAAATAATATAGAGATATCCCAAGTGCCTTTACCTAGTTTTACACAATGGAACTATATACAGTACACTACATAGTACAATGAGTCGGAATCGACTCGACGGACGGCACTGGGTGGGGTATAGTACAATAACAACCAGGATATTGACACTGATACAGTAAAGATACAGAACACTTCCATCACAAGAAGGATCCCTCATGTTGCCCTTTTACAGCCATAACCACATCCATCCCTCCTGTCCCCACCCCTTCCTCAACCCCGGCAACCACCAAACTATTCTTCATTTCTATAATTTTATCATTTCAAAAACGTGACATAAATGGTATTATATAGTATGTAATCCTGCAGCACTGGCTTTTTTTCCACTCAGCAAAATTCTCTGGAGATTCATCCATGTTGCTGCATGTATTAATAGTTTCTTTTTATTCCTGAGTGATATTCCTTGGCATGTAAGTACCCCGGTTTAACCATTTACCCATTGAAGGACATCTGGGTTATTTTCAGTTATGAGATATTACAAGTAAAGGTGCTATGAATGTCCCTGTACAGGTTTTTGTGAGAACATGGTTTTCATTTGTCTGGGATAAATGCCCAGGGGTGCAATGCTAGGTCACATACAGTAACTGCATGTTTAATTTCTAAAGAGGCTGCCACACTGTTTTCCAGAGTGGCTGTACCATTTTCTATCCCTACCAGCAGGGTATGAGTGAGCCAGTTTCTCTGCATCCTTACTAGCACTTGGCATTGCCACTATTTTTTATTTTAGCCATTCTGATTGTGGTTTTAATTTGCATTTCTCTAACGGCTAATGATGTGAACATCTTTTCATGTGCTTTTTTGCCAACTGCATATCCTCCTCAGTGAAATGGCTGTTTATGTCTTTTGCTGATTTTCTAATTAGATTGTTTATATTTTACAGTCAGATTTTGGAGCTCATTATATATTTAAGATACTCATCCTTTGCTGGATATATGTATCACAAATATTTTCTCCCAGTCTATTGCTTGTCTTTTCATCCTCTTTCTTTCACAGAGGAAGTTTTTAATTTTAGTGAGGTCCAATTTATCGATTTCATATAGGCTAGCTAAGTACCTACATTAGTATAGGAGGCAGAATAATGGCCCCCAAAGATGTCCAAGTCCTAATTCTCGGAACTCGTGAATATGTCACCTTACATGGCAAAGGGACTTTGCAAGTGTGATTAAGTTAAGGACCTTAAGATGGGAAAATTATTCTGGATTATTAGGATAAGTCCAACCTAATCACATGAGTCCTTAAAAAGAACCTTTCCTACCTGAGTTCAGAGTCAGAGGAAGATGTGACTTCAGAAGAATGGCTAGAAAGTTGAAAAGTTACTAGCTTTAAAGATGGAGGAAGGGGGCCAAGAGCTAAGGAATGCCATGCCATAGAGGCTGTAAACAGCAGGAAAACAGAATTCCCGTAGAGCCTCCAGAAAGGAATTCTAACCTAGAGAACAATAATAAATTTGTGATGCTTTAAGCTATTAAGTTTGTGGTATTTAGTTACAGCATCAGTTGTAAACAATTAATAACAGATGCGCTACTATATTAGTTACTAATCCAGTATCTGAAGTGCCTTTTTAAAGCTCTTGCCTAAGAACTTCTGCTCATCCAAAGACCCCCTTAAAAAAGAAAAAGACAAGTTACAGACTGGGAGAAAATATTCACAATACATACGTTATCTAACAAAAGAATCATTTCCAGAAAATACGTAATACAAAATCAGTAAGAAAAAGATGAACAACCCAATTTAAAAACTGGCAAAAGACTTGCACAGGTATATCACAAAAGATGATATCCACAGGGCCAATAAATACTGACAGAATTGAAGGGGGAAAACGGACACTTCTACGATAATAGTTTGAGACTTTGATATACCACTTTTAATAATGGACAGAACATCTAGAAAGAAGATCAATAAGAGAGGATCTGAACAACACTACAGACCAATTATAACTAACACACATTATACTATAATCCACTACCTAACAAAAACACAATACACATTGTTTTCCACTATACATGGATCACTCTCCAAGATAGACTATATGCTAGGTCACAAAACCAGTCTCAATAAATTTAAAAAGCCTGAAATCATACAAAGTATTTTGTCTGATCACAATGGATGGAAACTAGAAATTAGTAACAAAGTAATACTGGAAAACACACAAATGTGTGGAAATTAAACAACACAGTATTAAACAGCCAACAGATCAAGGAAGAAATCAAGAGAGAAATCAGAAAATACTTAGAACTGAATGAAAATGAAAATAACTTATGGCATACAGCAAAGGTAGTGCTCAGAGGAAAATTTATAGCAGTAAATACCTATATTAAAAAAGCAGAAAGATCTCTAATCAATAATCTAACTTCACATTTTGAGGAGCTAGGAAAAATGAAACAAAAAACAAATTAAATCCAAAGCTACCAGAAGGAAGGAAATAACAAAGATCAGTGTACAAATAAATTAGAGAATTAAAAAAAAAAAAAAGAATCAACAAAGCCAGAAGTAGTTAGCTTTTCAGAAAAATAAATAAAATTGACAAACTTTTAGCTAGACTGACAAAGAAAAAGAGACAGAAGATACAAATATCTTAAATCAGAAATAAAAGTACGGACATTACAAGTGACCCTACAGAAATAAGAAGGCTCACAAGAGAACACTGTGAACAACTATATGACAACAAATTACATAACTCTGATGAAACATAAATTCCTACAAACACATAAACTATCTAATTGACTCAAGAAGAAAGAGAAAATCTCAACAGACCCAAAATAAGTGAAAAGATTGAATCAACTATTAAAAGTCTCTCAAACAACAATGACAACAAAAAGTGTTGGACCAGATAGCTTCAGTGGGGAATTCTACCAAATATTTATAGATGTGACACCAATCTTTCTGAAATTCTTGCATAAAATAGAAGAGGTGGGAACATTTCCAAACTCGTTATATAAGGCCAGCATTACCTGGATACCAAAGCCAGACAAAGACACCACAAGAAAAGAAAATTACAGACCAATATCTCTTACGAATATAAATACAAAAATATTCAACAAAATACTGGCAAACCAAATCCAATATCATATCAAAAGGATTGTATGTCACGACAAAGTGGGATTTATTCCAGGAACACAAGGGTGGTTAAGCATTAGAATATCAATCAATGTAATACACTATATTACATTAATAAACAATAGAACCACATGACCATCTCAATCAATGCAAAGAAGGCATTTGATAAAATCTACCACCCTTTCTTGATAAAAACAGTCAACAAGCTAGGAACAGAAAGCAATTCCTCAATACGATAAAGGACATTTATGAAAAACCCATAGCTAACATCATAATCGGTGGAGAAGGACTGACAGCATTTCCCTTAAGAACAGGAACAAGACAATGATGCTCACTCTCACCACTGCTATTCAGTATTGTACTGCAAGTTTTAGCCAAAGCAGTTAGGCAAGAAAAAGAGATAAAGGGTGCCTGAATTGGGAAAGAGGAAGTAAAACAATTCCCTTTGCAGATGACAGGATCCTATATACAGAAACCATCCCTTTTGTACATGACATGATCCCCAAACCATCTACAAGAAAGCTACTACTAGAGCTAATAAATCAATTCAGCAAAGTGGCAGAGTATGAGGTCAACACACAAAAATCAGTTGAGTTTTTATACACCAGCAATGAGCAATCTGAAAATCAAATTAAAAATAATTCCATTTACGAGACCATATAAAAGAATAAACACCTAGGAATAAATTTAACCAGGGAGGTGACTTTTACACTGAAAACTATAAAACACTGCTGAAAGAAATTAAAGAACTGTAAATAAATGGAAGGACATTTTCTGCACATGGATTGGAAGACTGAATATTGTTAAGATGGCGATATTACCCAAAGGTATCTAAAGATTCAACACAATCTTTATCAAAATTCCAACAGCCTTCTTTGCAGAAATGGAAAAGTCCATCCTCATATTACTATGGAACTGTAAGCCCACTGCCATCGAGTCGATTCCGACTCATAGAGACCCTATGGGACAGAGCAGAACTGCCCCATAGGGTTTCCTGAATAGCCAAAGCAATCTTGAAAAGGAACAAAGTAGGAGGACACTTACTGATTTCAAAATGTACTACCAAGCTACAGTAACCAAAACAGTTTCGTACTGGGATAATGATAGACATACAAACCAATGGAATAGAATTCAGAGTCCAGAAATAAGCCCATATATCTACAGTCAATGGATTTTAAAAAAAAAAAAAAAATTATTGTGTTTTAGGTGAAAGTTTACAGAACAAAACTGGTTTCTCATTCAAAAATTTATACACAAATTGTTTCATGACATTGGTGGTAATCCCCGCAAAGTGTCAGCACTCTCTCCCTTTCCACCCTGGTTCCTTGTTTCAGTTCCTCCAGTTTTCCTATCCCTTCCTGCCTTCTCTTCTTAGCTTTTGGGCAGATATTGCCCATTTGGTCTCATATGCTTGATTGAACTAAAAAGCACATTCCTCATGTGTGTTATTGTTTGTTTTATAGGCCTGCCTAATCTTTGGCTGAAAGGTGAACTTCGGAAGAGGCTTTAGTTCTGGGTTAGTTATTTAGTGTCTGGGGGCCATAGTCCTGGGGGTTCCTCCAATCTTTGTCAGAAAATAAGTTTGGTCATTTTTGCTAATTTGAATTTTTGTTCCATATTTCTTTCCTGCTCTGTCTGGGACCCTCTATTGTGATCCCTGTCAGAGTGGTTGATGGAGGTAGCCAGGCACCATCAGATCTTTTGGACTCAAGATGGTGGAGGCTGTGGTTCATGTCATCCATTAGTCCTTTGTTCTAATATTTTCCTTGTGTCTTTGGTTTTCTTCATTCTCCTTTGCTCCGGGTGGAATGGGACCAATAGATGGCTGCTCACAAGCTTTTAAGGCCCCAGATGCTACTCACCGATTTAGGATGTAGAACATTTTCTTTATGAATTGTTATGTCAATCGACCTAGATGTCCCTCAAGACCATGGTCTCCAGCTCTCAGTCCCAGTAACTAGATTCCTCAAGATGTTTGGATGTATCTAAAAAGCTTCTGTTACTGTGCCCCTTTTGTGCTCTATTGTATATATGAATATATAAGCTGTACATACAAATAGGTATGTAAAAACATCCACAGCCTAACCTATATAAGCACACGGGTATACGGCTATACACCCTCCTTCTCCTATTCAGCATATGTATCGGCCTATGTATCTGCTAGCTGCTTGTAAGTTATTATTTGCTTTTACTGTTGTTGTAGGGTTGTATATGCTATAATATTTACTATTATTGCCTCTTTTTTCCCCCCATGTATTCCTCTAAGTGTCTTCCTTTGCCTTGGTCAAGTTGTGCTGACTTCCCCTATACTGTGTATTGTCTTTCCCTTCACCATAGTTAGCACTTGTCTACTATCTAGTGAGTAATTTGCCCTTCCCATCCCTCCACCTATAACCATCAAAGATTGTTTCTTTCTGTGTGCAAAGCATTTCTTGAGTTTTTATAATAGTGGTCTCATACAATATTTGCCCTTTTGTGATTGACTTATTTCACTCAGCACAATGCTCTCCAGATTCACCCATGTTGTTAGGTGTTTCACAGATTCGTCATTGTTCTTTATTGTGTAGTATTCCACTGTACGTATGTACCATAATTTGTTCATCTACTCTTCTGTTGAGGAACACCTAGGTTGTTTTCATTTTTTGCTAGCGTGAATAATGCTGCAATGAACATGGGTGTGCATATGTCTATCTGTGTGACAACTCTTATGTCTCTAGGATATATTCCTAGGAGTGGGATTGCTGGATCATATGGTATTTCTATTTCTTGCTTTTTAAGGAGGTGCCATGTCATTTTCCATAGTGGTTGTACCATTTCACATTCTCACCAGCAATGTATGAGAGTGCCAATCTCCCCACAACCTCACCAGCATTTATTTCCTGAATTTTTGATCGTGCCATTCTTGCAGGGGTGACACGGTATATCACATCACGGTTTTGATTTGCATCTCTCTAATGGCTAAATGGCTAAAGGGAGCTCTGGTGGTACAGTGGTTAAGAGCTATGGCTGCTAACCAAAAGGTTAGCAGTTTGAATTCACCAGCTGCTCCCTGGAAACCGTATGGGGCAGTTCTACTCTGTCCTATAGAGTCACTATGAGTCGGAATCAACTCAACAGCAACAGGTTTGGTTTGTTTTTTTAAGGGCTAATGCTCCCGAGAATCTTTTCTTGTCAGCCGCCCGAATGGCCACTTTGGTGAAGTGTCTGTTCGCGTCCTTTGCTCATTTTGTGATTGGGTTGCTTGTCTTATTGTTGAGTTGTTGAAGTTTTCTGTATATTTTAAAGATTAAACCTTTATCAGATATGTCAGTGACAAAGATTTTTTCCCAGGCTGTAGGTTCTCTTTTTACTCTCTAGGAAAAGCCTTTTGATGAGCCTAAGTATTTAATTTTTAAGAGGTCCCAGTGACCTAGTTTATCTTCAGGAGTTTGTACACTTTTAGTTATGCTTGATATTCTACTTACGCCATAAATTAGGGCCCCTAGCGTTGTCCCTATGTTTTCTTTCATGAACTTTATAATTTTAGGTTTTACATTTAGGTCTTTGATCCACTCTGAGTTAGTTTTGTGTACGGAGTGAGGTATGGATCCTGTTTCATTTTTCTGCAAATGGATATCCAGTTTTACCAGCACCATTTGTTGAAAAGACTATCTCTTCCCTCTCTGAATGGACTTTGACCCTTTGTCGAAGATCAAGTGTCTACAGGTGGCTGGATTTATTTCTGGGTTCTCAATTCTGTTCCACTGGTCCCCACTGTACCAGTACCAGGCTGTTCTGAATACCTTAGCTGGATAGTAGGTTCTGAAATCGGGCAGTGTGAGGCCTTCCACTTTGTTCTTTCTCAGCAATGTTTTATTTCCCTGGAACTTCTTTCCTTTCCATATAAAGTTGGTGATTAGTTTTCTCATCTCGTTAAAGAATATCATTGGAATTTGGATGGGGATTGTATTGTATCTGTAGATTGCTTTGGGTAGTATTGACTTTTGCAAGATGTTAAGTCTTCCTACCTATGAGCATGGTGTGTTTCTCCATTTACGAAGGTCTCTTGGTTTCTTGCAACAGTGTCCGTAGTTGTCTTTGTATAAGTATTTTACGTCCCTAATTAGCTTTATTCCTAAGTATTGTATCTTTTGGGGGGCTATTGTAAATGGTATTGTTTTCCTGATTTCCTTTTTGGAGCTCTCTTTTTTAGTGTAGAGGAATATGACTGATTTTACATGTTAATCTTGTACCCTACCACTTTGCCAAATCCTTCAATTAGTTCTGGTAGCTTTCCTGTGAATTCTTTGGGATATTCTATACATACATGGTCATATCATCTGTGAATAGGGATACTTTTTCCTTACCAATTTGGATGTCCTTTATTTCCTTTTCTTGTCTTATTGCTCTAGCTAGGACTTCTAGTACAATGCTGAATAAGAGTGGTGATAAAGGGCATCCTTATCTAGTTCCTGTTCTCAGGGGGAATGCTTCCAGTCTCTTTCCATTGAGAACAATGTTGGCTGTTGGTTTTGTGTATATGCCCTTAATTACATTGAGGAATTTCCCTTCGGTTCCTATTTTGTTGAGAGTTTTTATTAGGAACAGGTGTTGGACTTTATCAAATGCCTTTTCTGCATCGACTGAGATGATTATGTGGTTCTTTTCCTTTGTTTTATTTATGTGGTGAATTATGCTGATTGATTTTCTAATGCTGAACCATCTTGTATACCTGGTATGAATCCCACTTGGTCATGATGTATTGCTTTTCTGATATGCTGTTGAATTCTCTTGGCTAGAATTTCGTTGAGAATGCTTGTGTCAATGTTCATGAGTGATACTGGTCTACAATTTTCTTTTTTAGTGGCGTCTTTCTCTGGCTTTGGTATCAGGTTATGCTGGCTTCACAGAATGAATTCAGGAGTATTCCTTCCTTTTCTACGTTCTGGAATATTTTGAGTAGTATTGGTGTCAACTCTTCTCTGAATATTTGATAGATTTTTCCAGTGAAACCATCTGGGCCAGGACTTTCTTATGTTGGTAGTCTTTTTTATGACCTGTTCAATTTCTTCTTTTGTTATGGGTCTGTTCAGATTGTCTACCTCAGTTTGTGTTAGTTAAGTAGATATTGTGTTTCTAAGAATCTGTTTCCTCTAGGTTTTCAAATTTGTTGGGAATATAATTTTTCACAGTATTCTATTACGATCCTTTTTATTTCAGTTGGTTCTGTTGTGATGTTGTCCATCACATTTCTTATTTGGGTTATCTGCATCTTCTCTTTTTTTTTTTCTTTTATCAGTGGTTTGTAAATTTTGTTGATCCTTTCAAGTGTCTATAGTTAGATGGATTTATTTCTGGGTTCTCAATTCTGTTCCATTGGTCCCCATTGTACCAGTACCAGGCTATTCTGAATACCTTAGCTTGACAGTAGGTTCTGAAATCAGGCAGCATGGTCTACTTTGTTCTTTCTCAGCAAAGTTTTATTTCTCTGGGGCTTCTTTCCTTTCCCCATAAAGTTGGTGATTAGTTTTTCCATCTCTAGTTGATTGTTTCAATTGTTCTTATGTTTTCTGTTGCATTTATTTCTGCTCTAATTTTTATTATTTCCTTCTGGCAGCTGTGGGCTTCTTTTGCAGCTCTTTTTCTATTTGTTTGAGTTGTAGGGTTAAGGTATTGATTTTGGCCCTTTCTTCTTCTTTGACATGTGTGTTTATTGCTATGACTTGGCCTCTGAGCACTGCTTTTGCTGTGTCCCAAAGGTTTTGGTACACTGTATTTTCGTTCTTGTTTGAGTCCAGTAATTTTTTAAATTTCATTCTTAATTTCTTCTATTATCCAGTTGTTTTTAAGCATGGCGCTGTTCAGTTTTCAAGTATGTGATTTTTTTCCCTTGTTCTTCCTGTTATTGATTTCTAATTTTATAGCACTGTGGTCTGAGAAAATGCTTCGTATATTGATATTTTTGAATTTATGGAGACTTACTTTGTGGCCTAGGATATGGTCTATTCCAGAGAATGATCTATGTACACTGGAGAAGAATGTGTACTGTGCTGCTGTTGGGTGGAGTGCTCTGTATATGTCTATGAGGTCAAGCTGGGTGACTGTGTTATTGAGATCTTCTGTATCTTTGTTGTGGTTCTTTCTAACTATTCTGTCCATCATCAAAAGTAGTGTGTTAAAGTCTCCTACTATTATTGTAGAACTGTCAATTTCTGTTTTCAATTGTTAGGGTTTGTTTTATGTCTTTTGGAGTTCTGACGCTGGATGCCTAGATACTTATTATGGTTTTGTCCTCTTGGTGGATTGATTCCTTAACCATTATATAATGTCCTTCCTTATCTCTTATGATAGGGTTTGATTTAAAGTCTACTTTACCAGAGATTAATATTGGCACTCCTTATCTTTATTGGTTACTGTTTATTTTTTTCCATCCTTTCATTTTGAATCCTTTTATGGCTTTGTGTTAAGGTGTGTCTCTGGTTTTTTTTTTTTTTCTGGTAAGCAACATATTGGTGGGTCATTTTCTTTTATTCATTCTGCCACTCTCTGTCTCTTGAGTGGTGCATTTAACCTGTTTACATTCAGGCTGATTATCAATAGATATGAATTTACCACTGTCATTTTTGTTATGCTTTTTTTTGGGGGGGGGACATTTACAGTTTCTTTGTTCTGCTTAATTTTCTGTGTTGAGTTCTACTTTCAGGGATTGCCTTTTTATTTTGTGTGTAATGAGTCTTTTTTTTCTTCTTTATTTTGGTGAGTAGGTTTGTTAATTTTGTGATTACTGTGAGGTTTACATTTGTCATCCTATATTTAAAACAGTCTGTTATTTTTAGATATCACCTTGACATCCTCTCCATATGGAAGTTCTGTAACTACAGCATTCGTTCCCCTTTTTTGTTTTTTGAAGTTATTGTCAATTTCAGATTGGCACCTGTGGTTCCCTGTTTTTGGTTCTGTACCTTTATTTTACTTTTCAGATTTCTCTATCTGGGTTGGCACCTTAGTGATGCAGTCGTGTGGCTTGGTCTCACATTTTTGTCTGCTGTCACTGGTTCTCTATCCAAAGTACCCCCTTTAATATTTCTTGTAAGGATGGTCTGGTTTTTACAAATTTTCTTAATTTCTGTTTATCTGGGAATGTCCTAATTTCACCATTGTATTTGAGAGAAAATTTTGCTGGGTATATCATTCTTGGTTGACAATTGTTTTACTTCAGGGTTTTATATGTATCATCCCATTGCCTTCTTGCCTGCATGGTCTCTGCTGAGAAATCAGAGCTTAGTCTTATTAGAGTCACTTTGTAGGTGATATTTTGTCTTTCCTGAGCTGCATTCAGAATTCTTTATGTTTTACTTGCAAAGTTTGATTATATGTCTTGGTGACTTTCTTTTGAGGTCTATCCTGTATGGCGTTTTATCCAAGCCATGGTGTTTTCAATTGCCTCATATGCATGTGGAAGCTGGACAATGAATAAGGAAGACTGAAGAAGAATTGATACCTTTGAATTGTGGTGTTGGCAAAGGAATACTGAATATACATACCAAGAACTGCCAAAAGAACAAACAAATCTGTCTTGGAAGAAGTACAACCAGACTGCTACTTAGAAGCAAGAATGGTGAGATTACATCTCACATACTTTGGACATGTCATCAGGAGGGATCAGTCTCTCAAGAAGGACATCATGCTTGGTAAAGTAGAGGGTCAGCAAAAAGAGGAAGACCCTCAACTAGATGGACTGACACACCAGCTGCAACAATGAGCTCAAGCATAACAAAGATTGTGAGGATGGTGCAGGACCGGGCGATGTTTTGTTCTGTTGTACACAGGGTCGCTATAAGTCGGAAATGACTCGATGGCACCTAACAATAACAACAACCTGTATGGGGATTGTTGAGCCTCTTGAATGGAAATCTTCTTGGCTTTCATGACACTGGCAAAGCTTTCTTCTAGCAAATCTTCAAAAATTCTCTCTGTGCTTTTATTTGTTTCCTCCTGTTCTGGAATTCCCATCACAAATAAATTATTTTTCTTCATAGTGTCCCACATAACTCTTTGGCTTTATTTATTTTTTTTTTTTATCTTTTTTCTGATTGTTTCTCAAACAAATTGGTATCAAGGGATTTGTCCTCTATTTTGCTAATTCCTTCTTCCATTGTTTAAATTCTACATCTATGTCCTTCCATTGAGTTATCTATTTCTGATATTTTATTGTTAATCTGTATTTCTAGTTGCTATTTTTGTATGATTTCTAATTGTCTATTTAATTTGACATTTTGTTCTTATATTGTTTTCCTGAATTCTTCTAGGCTTCTGTCTGTTTTCCTTAATCTCTTTGAGGATCCTGTACGTAAGCCTTTTGAATTCCTTATCAGGCAGTTCCATTATCAACTCTTACTCAGGAAGATTTTCAGCCTCTTTATTCTAGTCATTTGGTTAATCCATCTTGTCTTGTTTCTTTGTATGATTTGATATTTTCTGCTGTCTCCAAGGCATTAAGGTGTTTTATTATGATTTTGTTTTGTTTTATCAGAGTAGGTGGGTTGAGTATGGTTCCATGATCGCTTGTCTGGTGGCACAGTGGTGTTCACTTCCTGCCCCAAAGTTGGACAGGACAACGGCAGGCAGGGTGAGCCCTCATTGCTGTTCACTATACATGTGAGACGGCTGAGGGTGTACTGGCTTGGCAGTATCTGGTGGTATGGGAATGCTCACAGTCACTCACCAGGTGGGTAAGCAGCAGAAAAAAGAGCAAGGAGGGCATCTGGGGGTGCTGAGGCATGCCCTCCATGGGGGGGGGGGCAGTCCGCCAGTGCACCCACAGGCACTCTCCCCAGCAGGGGAGGAGTGCGGTGGGCAGCCAGCGGGATCACGTAGGTGCTCTCTCTTAAGGGGGAGGGGTGGGATGGGTAGCTAGAAGTCACGCAGGAACTCTCCTGGGTGAGCGGCCATGGGTCACTCAGGCGCTCTCTCCAGGGAGGAAAGGCAGGATGGAAGGCTAGGTATTGCAAAGGTGCTCTCCCAGAGGACGGGCAGGGTGGGCAACCAGGGGCCGCACGGGCACTCTCCACAGTGGGGGAGAGGCACAGCAGGCAGCCAAAAAGGGGGGGAGAGAGAGAAAAAAATGTGGGGGTATGTCTATTGCTGTGTGCTCACCACCCACCCTACTGGTTAGGTACTGCTGTGGGAGTGCCACCCTGTCTCTGTGTCCTGGCTCCCTCCTTGCTCTGTGTACATCAGAATCACTGAAGCTCTCGTCCTCCTTCCTGTACTTCCCCTCCTTAGCTCCAGCTCATGTCCTGCTCAACTTGCTTCACTCTGGGTATGTTGATAGTTTCACTGTCTCCTACTGGGAGTTCCATGAGTGTCTTCCTGTGCTCCTCACCCAGGGTTGCTGCTGGCTTTGTCTCAAAATGGCTCTGCTGTGCCGGGCTGTCTGGCATGGCACCTCTACTCTGTATCTCTCTCCATTCGCTGTTGTTCTTCAGTTTCTTTTTGCAGTCGGTGTTTGATCTACTTCTATATACTTTTTTGATGCTCAGGGTTCCAGGGTTGTCATCTGTATCTGCTTCACTTTTTGTTTCTCAGGTCTCTGCTTTAAGAGGGATGGTGTGGTATGTCTGACTAGGCTGCCATCCTGAATCTTATCAGCTGATTTTTGACGAGGATGCCAAATCTATTCAATGGGGAAAGAAGATACTCTTCAATAAATGGTGCCCGGACATCTGGATTTCCATATGCAGAAGTTATAAAGCTGAACCCAACCTTGCACCATATGTGCAAGTTAACTCAAAATGGATCAACAACCTAAGTGTAAGAACTAAAACCATAAAATTCTTAGAAAGAAATACAGGGGAACAGATAGTGATGATGGCTGAACAACACAGTAAATTTAATTAATGTCACTGAATTGTATACATAAAAGAGGCTGAAATGGCAACTGTGTTGTTATATATATTTTTACCATAATAAAATAAGAATGTCCATAGAAGCTTTACTCATAAATGTCCAAAACTAAAAACAACCCAAATATCCATTAACAAGAAAACGGGCAATTAAGTTGTATTATATTCACAAAATAGAATATTACACAGCAGTAAAAAGACTCAACTACTGATACATTATATCAAGCAAAGGAAGCCAGGTGCAAGAATATATATTATTTCATTCTTATAAAGAACATGCTAATTAGTCTACGGCTAGACGAGTCAGGATAGTATTTGTCTTTTGGGGGATGCACGCACTTAGAAGGGGCATGAGGGAATTTCTTGAGATGATAGTAGTTTTCTGTATCTTCATCTGAGTGGTGGTTACATATATAAAATCACATTGAGTTGTACATGCTTAAAATTTGTGCATTTTCCTGTATGTAAAATATACCTCAATTTAAAAAACAAAGAATTTAGAGGAGACCTCTTGCCTGCTGTGTTCCAAGTATACTTTGCCCAACAAAACATTCCCACCTAACTGACTTGCTTTAATATTATTCATAATTTTTTGGAAACATCCATCCAAAGATTCCAGGTCTTTAGTTAATAAAAACAAATACTTCATAGGTAGGGGGAAAGTAAGAATACAAAACAACAATGATAATAATGGATAGGAAATGATATGGCAATTAAATGGAGAATCAAGATATTCTGTTTAACGGTATCCATTAATAAGAGGGGAATGTTTGGACTGCTAGGGAGTTAAAAACACCGGAGCTGGGGTAACAATAAAAGACATGACAATTAACAGAAACGAAACTAGATGTTATAACTTTGTGTACCTGTTTTCTTGGTAAATAATTATTTGTCATTCAATTATTATCTTATTCTGGCTTCAGCTAACTGCTCTGTATATTCTACAGCTAAGGCCCATAGGAACTGGATTAAGAAATACTGTAGCTGACTGCTTTCTGGCTTAGGGAATTCTACTAGGCTACTTCCCTGGCCACCTCCTTAATTGACTACACAGGCTACTTAACCTGCTTCTTTAGTTGATTCTATCCCTCGGTTTTGGCTACTAGGTTGAACATGCTTACTCAAAGGGTAGTTATATGAAAACCACACAGGCATATGCACAAAGACTGGAAAGCATTAACCAAAAAATGAAAATACTGTTTTGGTTGGGTGATAGAATTATGGTGTTTTGTATTATTTCCCCAAATGTTACTATCACATTGTTTTTTCAGCAAACTAGAAAAAAAAAAAATCATTGATGTTTGTCACAGTATCTGGAAAACTGGACTAAATAAGCAATAGGTTTCTAAAGCTTCTTTCCATGGCACATTGATTTTATGTCTGTTTCGTTACTAATATAACCGCTGCAATTTAAAAGGTTTAGTCCAGTATGCAGTATGCTAAAGCATCTACTCAATTTTCCCTTGATAAGAAGTACACTGTTGTTAAGATCATTTAAGATAACTCTGATTTAGTTTGGCAGGGGCAATGACTGACTGCAGGTATGATCACACTAAAATTAACTAAAGCTGCCTAATGCAAATAATTTCTTGCGCTCCTTTTCTTTAGAAAGTGACTTTGTGTCTCTGTGGCATTTCCACTTTAGTAACTTTCTACGTCAGTATTTACGGTGCAATTAATTACTTTTGTGTATGGCCTGTCTAGCCGTAGGCCTGTAACTCCCAACCAGGTGACTGATTGTGGGATGGGGTAATTGTGGCCTACCAAGGGGATTGGTCAGTTTTGCCTTAAAAGACAGCAAATTCCAGGGCAGGGAAGAGGATCCCACAACCACCAAGGAGGCAGAGGCCAGCAAGAGAGACTTAGCAGCAGAGACCCGGCAGCAGGAGACGGTGCACTGCGCTTCTCAGCCCATGGAGAGAGAGCTGAGTGCCTATGGGCAAAGACTGAGGGCCAGGAAGAAGAATGCCTGCAAGCACAGCTGGGGAGAGGCTATCCTGATGGAAGAAGTGTATCCTCAGCATTCCTGAGCCTGAATTGTAACCCGTTACTTCCCTAATAAACACCATAATCCTGAGTGTGGTCTGTGAGTTCTATGTGGCCATTACAATGAATAATCGAACCCAGACAAGAAGAGAGTGCTGTGGGAGAGGCCAATGGTAAAGATGACATGTCCAGTACCTGCCTCATGGGAATCAGCCTTGGACCGATGATCTTGATTCTCTTTTTCCCTTGTGAAGTCAGAGGAGGTCAGACACTGCACCCCAACAAGTCGTTTTAACGATATTGGACTTAGAAAACAATAATAAAAATCTTCAATATATTTTTTTCTGCCTTATTTGTGTTTTCACTATTTTACAATTTATTTTGGTTTTCTTGTTGCCAATTATCTATGCATTCAGATAATTGCAATTTAGATAATTATACAAATACAAATACACTGCACAACAAATAGATTGGTAGAACTACAGATTTTTGTTGTTGTTGTTTATTTATTTACAGATCATCTCCCTGCACCATAACATAAGCTGTATGGGGAAAAGGACTTCATCTTTTTGGCTGGCACATAGTATGTACTCAAAAAATAACTGTAAAGAATGAATAAATGAAAACATTTTTATTTTAAAGAAATAAGATAAACCAGTATTTGTGACTTCAGGAGTAAAGAGAAAAATTAAATCTCATGGAAAAGGTTTCTTCTGGCTTGGTTCTGTATGAGACAATGCACAGTTTTAGTTATTGGTTTATGGCAAAACGAACGTACAGATCTGGGCTCAAGGCTTGGCACCACCATTCAGTAGTTGCATGATCTTGGACATGTTACTCCGTCTCATCTCAAATACTATGTTTATAAAAAGAGGTTAAAAAAAGAGTTCCTCATAGGTTGTCGGTTTGAAATGAGATAATATAGATTAATGTATGTACTACAGACCCTAGTATATAACAAATGCTCTATGAATAAAATTATTGTTGTCTTTTCGAACTCTAACAATTTATAAATAACAAATTTTATGGCCTAATAAAAACTGAGTATCACAGGAAATTGGAAAATTCTGAGTTCTAATATCAAATACTAAACACTAACTCGACATACAGAATTCAGCTTCAAATAGTTTGTCTTTATTTTTCAATTTTCTCTCCAAGTGTTATGACAGAAAGAATATTAAACTTATTTATATTCTCTATCATCTTCTACATACAAACAGAAAGTTTTGCTAATTTTAAAAATGTTTACTTAAAACGAATTTTAGGTTTCTATCATTCCTCCTTCAATTTAGTAATAGTAATTTTACTGAAACCTATCAGAAAAATAATCAGAGAAAACACCTTTGATTCTTCTATTGATCTGTTATGAGCATCTCCTCCTTGCATAAAATTTTTCCATTTCTAATACGATGTAGTAGTAAAACAAAGAAAAAGGCAAAGGAAGGTACAAAAGCATTACATTGAACAGTACCATGTATGGTGATCCAAGCACAATCATGAAAGTAAGAATAAGGTATAGAAGTAACATGAAGAGTAAGTAATTTACTACGAAGGGATTGTTAAGTCAGCAAAAGCATTCCTTCTATACTCACTATCCACTTCTGCCCCTATCTTTACTTCCTTCAAATCTTATCCACTGTTAGATTACTTGGTATACTACCACACAGACTATAAGTGCTCAATAAAAAATTTTTAGTTGAATCTTTTATTTTGAAAACATTTAAAAATTGTCCTTTAATCTGGAACAGTTCCTTCAGACTTTCTTTGTCCTTTATGTCAACATTTTTTGAAGCATACAGGACAGGTGTTTCATAGAACGCCCCGCAATTTGAGTTTTTATGATTATTCTCTCATGATTTGATTGAGGTTATTCATTTCTGGCAGTAATAATGCATAAACGATGTTTCCTTTTCAGGGGTCATGCCAGGCCACACCTGATGTCAGTTTGTACGATTAGTGATGTTAACTTTGACTACCTGATGAAGATGGTATCGGCCAGATTTCTCCACTGTAACTGTTTTCCCTTTGAAATTAATGAGCAATCTGTGGGGGGTTGCTTTGAGGCTGTGTAATTCTCATGTTCCCCAAACCCTTTGATTAGTTTCATAGTTTTAGCATTCATCCATGACTCTTGCCTGAATCAATTTTTACTGTGATGATTGCAAAATGGTGATTAAAAAAAAGGTAACAAAAAACCTATCATTCTGTTTACATTTATTAGCAGGCATTCTACTGTTTTAAAAAAAGCTTCCTCTTCTCATCCCATTTATTTGTTTTTTAGTATCAATATGAACTCGTGGATTCTTTTTTTTTTTTTTTTTTTTTTTTGGCTTTTCTTGTCTTTTCATGTAATTCCTTTAGTGACTGACTTATTTCACTCGGCATAATGTCTTCCACCTTCACCCATACCATAGCATGTATCAAGACTACATTTCTCCTACTGGCTGACTAGCATTTCATTGTAGGCATGTGCCAAATTTTGTTTACCCACTCATCTGTTGATGAGCATTTAGGTTGTTTCCACCTTTTAGCTATTGTGAACAGTGCTGCAGTGAACACTGGTGTATCAGTCTCTGTCTGAGTCTCTGCTTTCAAGTCTTTTGGGTATATACCTAGGAATGGAATTGCTGAGTCATATGGTAGTTCTATTTTTAGTTTTTTGAGGAACTGCCACTGCCACAGTTTTCAGCAATGACTGTACCATTTTGTATTTTCACCAGCAATGGATGAAGGTTCCAATTTCCCGAAATCCTTGCCAACATTTGTTATTTTCTGTTTTTGTTTTTATCTTAGCCATCCTAGTGTGAGTGAAATGGTATCTCATTGTGGTTTTGATTTGCATCTCTCTGATGGCAAATGATGTTGAATATTTTTTCATGTGTTTGGTGGCCGTCTGAATGTCCTGTTTAGTGAAATGTCTTTTCAAGTCTTTTGCCCATTTTATGACTGGGTTATTTGTCTTTTTGTTAAGTTGTCAAAGTTTTATATATATACTGGTTATTAGCTTCTTGTAAGATATATGGCTTTAAAAGATATTCTCCTAGTCAGTAGCTTGTCTTTCCACTTTTTTGGTAAAGTCTTTTTTTTTTTTTTAATATCCAACTATCACTTTATTTATATTACTATACTTAAGTTATATGGAAAAAAACAACCAAGCAGTTCTGCCCCATTTCAGGAAAACTTTCAATCAACACCAATTTTGTGGCAACAAATAACTAGGAATGGTGACATCTTTGGGTCAAGACTGACAAAGAAGAATGGGCTCTGGTGCTACTGTTTATCTCCAACAAGAATATGGCACAATGGCCAGCACAAGCCATGTTAACACTGGACCTTTAGTGCTGGTCACAAATTTGGATCTCTTCTCTGAAGCTATCAAATCAGGTGAAATAACTGGGTTTTACAAAAGGTTTTAAAATGAAGCCCAAATAAGTTTAAAAACCATGCTCTTGACATATTTTCCTTTCAAAATTTACATAAAACACACTGTTTTTCCCTCTAATAGCCCAGATTTTTTTCCTCACTAAGCCCATTATGTAGCTGCAGATGGACTATTCCACCTCAAGATGTAAACACAGGGAAAAAAAAATTAACGGCATCTGCATAATATTCTCTCCACAGACTGCTGTTGGACAAAAAATTAAAAAAAAAAAAAAAAAAGAAGAAAGGTTCCATCTTGGATTCTGACAACCTCTTGTTCTTCAGTTCATGAATCTGACTGTGATGCTAAGGTGACAGTGTATGAAAGCAGATTTTTGTTTTCAGTGAAGGAGACCTGGGAAAAGATGGTATTTATCTCTTTCTTCAAGAGTTATCTGATGGTACATGCTCCTCAAAGCCCTCGCTCTCTCTAACTAGAGCATGTTCCAGAATCACACGGCCTTCCTTATAACACTGGCTGTCTTCAGTGGGAAACTCATAGATCCATTCCAGTTTGCTACTGCAGTTTTTGCAGCTCACGTCTCAAACCATGTGGCAGCCAATGAGCATGACCCGGTCTTGAACTTCACTGTATTGCAGGTTAACTACCTTGTTAAAAGAAATGCTCGGCCAGTGGCACCTGTGAAACGAGTGGAGATGAGTTCTGAGTGGTTGGTCAGGATTGTATTGCAGTTTGCACAAGAAAACAGACGGGTACCACCGATACGGTCAAGGAAAGTTCTGCCCATTTTTATAGCTGATGTTCTAAAAACTCTGAGCGGCTCTGCGATTTGTGGGTCCCTGCGGCTCTGCTCTCCTCAGCAGTGATGACACCTTGGTAAAGTCTTTGATGAACAAATTTTTAATTTTTATGAGGTCCATTTATATAGTCTTTTGCTGTTTGCACTTTCGTTGTTATATTTTATTGTTATAATCCATTGCTAAAAGCTAGGCCTGACATCACCGGCCCTCATTTTCTTCTAAGAATTTCATGGTTTTAGCTTGCACATTTAGGACCTTTATCTCTTTTTAATTTGTTTTTGTGTATGGTGTGAGGCATGGTCCCTGTTTCATTTTTCTGCATATGGAAATCTGGTTTTCCCAACACCATTTGTAAAAGAGACTCTTCTTTCTCCATCAAATGGACTTAGCACCCTTGTCAAAAATCAGTTGACCATAGATGTGTGCGGTTTATTTCTGTACTCTCAATTCTATTCCATTCATCTACGTGTCTATTGTTACACCAGTACAAGGCTGTATTAATATGTTTTAAAATCAGGAAGTATGAGTACTCCTGCTTTGTTCTTCATTTTCAACATTGCTTTACCTATTCGGGGCCTCTTGCCTTTCCATATAAAGTTGAGGATTGGTTTTTCCATTTCTGTAAAGCAGACTGTTGGAATTCCGACTGGGAACATGTTGAATCTATAGATCACTTTGGGTAGTATTGACATCTTAACAATATTAAGCCTTACAATCCATGACTATAGAACATCTTGCCATTTATTTAAGTCTTCTTTAATCTCTTTCAGCAGTGTTTCATAATTTTCCTTGTATAAGTCCTTCATGTCCCTGGTTAGATTTATTCCTAGTTATTTTCTTCTCTTAAATGCCTAATTTCTTTCAGATTTCTCATTGCTGGTGTATAGAAACCCAACTGATTTTTGTTTGCTGACCTTGTATCCTGCAACTTTGCTAAATTCCTCTATTAGCGCTAGACGTTTTCTTGCAGACTCCGGAATTTTCTATATATACGATCATATCATCTGCAAACAAAAATAATTTTACTTCTTTTCAATCTGGGAACTTTTGTTTCTTTAAGTATAATGTTGGCTTTTCACATATGGTCTGAATCATACCGAGGAATTTCCCTTCTATTCCAATCTCCTTTAGCATTTTCATCAAGAAAGGGTGTTGGATTTTATCAAATGCTGTTTCTGCATTCATAGAGATGATCATGTGGTTCTTTTTCTTTGTTCCACTGATGTGGTTGTGTTATGTCAACGGATTTCCTAAAGCTGAACCGTCCCCGCATTCCTGGAATAAATCCCTCTTGGTCATGGTGTATGACTCTTTTATTATGCTGCTGGATTCTGATCACTAGTAATTTTTTTTTTTTTTGAGGGTTTTTGCATATATATTCACAAGAGATACTGACCCGTAGTTTTCTTGTGATGTCTTTGTCTGGTTTTGGTATCAGGGTTACGTTTGCTTCACAGAAGGAATAGGGAGTATTCTTTCCTTCTCTACCTTTTGGAAGAATTTAAACAGTACTTGCATCAATTCTTCTGTTTAGTAGAATTCCCCAGTGAAGCCATCTAGTCTATGACTTTTTTTCTTGGAAGGTTTTTGATCACTGATTAGATCTCTTCATTTGTTATGGGTCTGTTCAGAGTTTCTATTTCCTCTTGAGTCAGTCTGGGTAGGTTGTGGGCTTCTAAGAAAGTCCGCTTCATCTAGGTTATCCAGTTTGTTGCTGTACAGTTGTTCATAATATTCTGCCATAATTCTCTTTATTTCTATTGGGTAGGTTATAACGTCCTCTTTTAATTATTTTGGTTATTTGCATCTTCTCTTTTTTTCTTTGTCAGTCTAGCTAAAGGTTTATCAATTTTATTGATCTTTTCAAAGAATCAACTTTTGGTTCTATTGATTCTGTTTTCTATTTTATTTATTTACGCTCTCATCTTTGTTAGTTCCTTTCTTCTGGTAGGTTTAGGCTTAGTTTACTCTTCTCTTTTTAATTCCTGGAGTTGTTGAGTTAGGCTGTGATTTGAGATATTTCTTCTTTTTTCATGTAGACATTTATTGCTACAAATTTCCCTCTGAGTACTGCCTTCACTGCATTCCATAAGTTTTGGTATGTTGTGCTTTCATTTTCATTTGACTCTAAGAAATTTGTGGTTTCTCTTTTGAACAAACTAATGGTGGTTTTTAATAGTGTGTTTGTTTAATTTTTTTGTTTGTTTAATTTCTATATGTTTGTGTATTTTCCAGGTTTTTCTTACCTGTTATTAATTTCTAGTTTCATTCCATTGTGATCAGATAAAATACCTTGTATGATTTCAATTTTTTAAACTTTATCAAGACTTCCTTTGTGATCTAACATATGGTATATGCTGGAGAATAGTCCTCTGCACTGGAGTAGAATATACATTGTCCTATTGTTGAGTGGAGTGTTTTATATCTGTCTGTTAAGTCTTTTTTTTTGTTGTTAAGTCTAGTTGGTTTATAATGTATTCAGGTCTTCTGTTTCCTTGCCAATTTTCTTTCTAAACGTTCTATCCAATATTGAAGTCTCCAACTATTATTGCAGCATATCTATTTCTCCCTTCAAGCCTATCAGTGTTTTCTTTACATACTGAGGTGCTCCGATGTTGAGCGCATATATATTTATGATTGTTAAATGTTCCTGATTAATTGACCCTTTATCACTATATAATGTCTATTGTTATCTCTTATAACAGATTTTGCCTTAAAGTCTACTTTTTCTGATATTAAGATTGCCAACCAGCTCTTTTGGTTATTATTTGCATGGAATTTTTTTTTTTTTTTAACATTCTTTCACTTTCAACCTATTTGTGTCCTTGGGTCTACAGTGTGTCTCTTGTCAACAGCATATAGTTAGATTATGGCTCTTCCTCATCCATCCTGTCACTCTCTACCTTTTGATTGGAGCATTTAGTCCATTCACGTTCAGTGTAATTACTGATTTAAAAAAACTGACTTACTTCTGCCACTTTGTTATTTGTTTTTTTGTGTCTTAAGCTTTCTTTCTTTGTCTTTGCCCTTTACTACTGTCTGCTTTTATGTTTTGTTGGTTCGTAGTAAGCCACTTTGGCTCCATTCTCCTTTCCTTTTGTGTATGTTTTTAAAAGATATTTTCTTAGTGTTTACCATGAATGTTACATTTAAAAGCTTTTTTTATTTATAACATTCTAATGTATAGATTCTTCTTTGATACCATGTCATTTTTCATTTTAAAACTCAAAATGTCCCAGGTTTGGCCAACCTGACTTCTGTGTGATTTTCACACTATCCCCTCATTTGTGTGTGTGTGTGTGTGTGTGTGGCATAGCAGGATGTTCCAGACTCATCGTTTCCGTGCCTCAGCCCAGGAACTAGCCATTTCTCCAAAAAGCCTTGGTCCCTTTGAGTGAAGAAAAATTTTTAGAAACTAAGCCCAGCGAACAAAGTATGTTCAATGCTACTTGTGAGTCACTGCTCCCAGGCCTTTACAGAGGATACAGCATTTTAAACAGATTTTTATAAAAATCATAATAATACTGCTAATTCCCATGCCATTCACAGGGTTCCTCCTTGCCTTCCCCCATTCCAAATTTGGATCATCCTTCTTCCACAGTGAGAACCCTAGCTCCCAATAATATCAACATATTTCTTCATTTGCTCAATCCTAAAATACACACAAAAAAAGCTTCAGAATTTCTATACCATGCCATTACCAGTAATAAACATACTAACTAAGGTTCAAGATTTATTTGCATTTCCTTTTGTCTTCAGATCAGGGGTATGTATTAAGGGTACTATGTCAAAAGTTACTTGGGTTAGTTCTTTTGCTTTTATCCTGTGTGGTTATGTTCTCCATTTGATATACAGTACAAATCACTTGTTCTTCAATTTCCCCTACCTCTGTCCTGGTTGATCTAATTTTATTTTTTGAATATGTGAAATAGTAACATAGTTCGAAAAGTGAGAACACCACAAAATGATATTCAGAGAAGTGCCATTCCTTACTCTATACTTTCTACCCCATCAACCCACCCCCTGCAGTAACTAATTTCAGCTTCAGTTCATCCTAAGTTTCTTTTTGAAAAAATAGCAGATGTATGTACATTTTCTTATTTCCTGTTTTTTCCTAACAAAAAAGGCTGTATACTATATATATAATTTTATATTCTGCCTCTTTTATTTAATAATATATTCTAGAAATCATTCCAGATCAGATCAGAGATGCTCCTCATTCTTTCTATGGCTACCCAGTACTCACTGTGTGAATTTACCAGTTGATTCAGCCAATTTCCTATGTGCGGGCTTTTAGCTTGTTTACATTATTTTGTAATTATAAATAATCCTGCGATAAACAAACCTGTAGACCTTTAACTTTGAATTGTTGAAATATCGTCACAGAAGATTCTTAAAAGCGAGATTGCTGGGCTGGAGGGTACACGCACACATGGTTTTGTTACCAGTTGCTGCTGGGTCAGCCCTGACTCGTGGCGACCCCGTGTGGGTCAGAGTAGGACGGTGCTCGCTCCATAGGGTTTTCAGTGGCTGATTCTTCAGAAATAGATCACCAGGCCTTTCTTCCTAAGCGCTACTGAGTGGACTTGAATTGCCATTGTTTCCATCAGTAGCCGAGTCATTAACGAATTGCGCCATTTAGGTACTTCATTCAGAAATTAAGGTCTCTCATATCCAATGACTAATCTAATCATGGCAGAATCTGACGTGATAGCTTACAGTTCTGTGGTACTTAGAGGTCCTTTCTACTTATGTATAAATATTATCTATCTTGACCTAAAACAAATGCAAATGTGATTAGTTTAGAGCTAACAAACTAGAATCCACTTTCACTGCTATTTTTTTCTTTTATTATGATGATGCAGGAACATGGCAGAAGTGATTTCCCTATGTTAGGCTCTAATAAAGCTCATTCATCCATCCATCCACTATTTACTGAGGACCACTATACGCCAGACAGAGAGCACTAGGACACAATCCCTGCTGCACAGAGAGGTAAAGGAGATTGGTGGAAAGAAATATGTAAAACAATGTGGAAGCTGAGTTATATATTTTGTTCACTGTTATAGTCTAAGCGCCTAAAACAACACATAATGGTATTCACAGATGTTCAATAAACATTTTTTAAATGGTTAAATTCACACTTATACTTTTCCTTTAGTCAGTCTCATTTGTACCTATATCCAAAACTGCTCATAACTTTCCACCCCAAACCTAGGAAAGGAATAGTGGAAGATGAGGGCGGAAAGGTAGACTGGGCCCATATCATGATGGAAAGTGCCAATGAATTTCCTGAAAGCGGTAGGCAACCACTGAGGGACTTTAATCAGGAGCAATATAACTGCATTTCCTTTTTAAAAGTTCAGTTTGGCAGCAGTGAGAAGGAATTATCAGAGAACAGCAGTCAGTGATACTGCCTTAGTTTTATATGATAGAATTTACAGAACACTTTCATGTGTACTATCTTATTTCAACTTCATACAAGTTTTATGAAATAATATTCTGTCTTATAAATGATACTAGCCCTGGTTGTGCAGTGGTTAAGTGCTCAGCCGTTAACCAAAATGTCGGTGGTTTGAACCCACCAGCTGCTCTGTGGGTGAAAAATGTGGCAGTCTGCTTCTGTAAAGATTACAGACTTGGAAACCCTAAGGTACAGTTCTACTCTGTCCTATAGGGTCTCTATGAGTCAGAAAAGACTCGACAGCAATGGGGTTTTTTTAAGTAGATGATATTATCTACATTTTATAGGGGAAGGGTTCCATGAGGTTAAATGGCTTGCCCAGGGTTGCACTGGAAAAACAGAAAAATATTCCCTATCACCTGATTGACAGAGTTCATGTTCCTCCATCATGTGGTGTTTTTCTACCTTTTTACCCCACTTCCTGCCATTCATTCCCTTAAACATTCACTCAGTAAATCAGCAAAGTACTCTTTTGAGTCAGGAACTGTGTTAAATCCCACGGATTAAATGATAATCAAAACAAACAGTACCTGACCTCATGTAGCTTGATTTGATAACGAAGAAACATTAATTAAATTATAAATGTCCTATTGGATAAAGAAAATCAAGCTATATGTTCTTGACAAGAGACTCCTAAAAATAAAGTGAAGCAGAAAGGATAAATGTGAAAAAAAAAAAAAAAACACCACCCAAACCCATTGCCATCAAGTTGATTTCGACTCATACTGACCCTATAGGACAGAGGAGAACTGCCCCATACGATTTCCAAGGAGCGCCTGGTGGATTCGAACTGCTAACCTTTTGGTTAAGAGCCACAGCTCTTAACCATTATGCCACCAGAGTTTACACGCACACACACACACACACACATAATATATACGTATATGTGATGTACATATACAGGTAGTCCCCGACTTACTGAGTTACAATGAACCACACTTATGACCATCCTTTTTTTTTTTTTGGTACATCTATTTTTTTTTTAATCATTAGTAATATGTACTACATACAATGTTGCAGCATGTAATTTGCTGATGTTATCATTCTCAGATGTAATGTTTCCAACCCCCAAAGACAAGTAGAGATGGAATTTATAAAGATACTGACAATAAAACCCCCAAAAAAACCCAAACCCATTGCCATTGAGTCGATTCCAACTAATAGTGACCCTATAGGACAGAGTAGAACTGCCCCATAGGGTTTCCTAGGAGCACCTCGTGGATTCAAACTGCTGACCTTATGGTTAGCAGCCATAGCTCTTAACCTCTATACCACCAGGGTTTCCATACTGACAATAAAAGGCAATAATAATGAAAACTAAAAAAAAAATGAAGTATTCAACTTATGTCAGAACCAGTTTACAATGGGGTAGTTGTCTGAATGGAACCGTATTTAAGTTGAGGACTACCTGTGTATACGTGGCAAATACTAATCAAAAGAAAGGTGATGTACCCATATTAACATAAGACAAAATAGTCTTTAAGAAAAAAAAACATTTTAATAATGATTTGGGCCTTAAGTCAGGAATAACGATGGTCAGCACATGATGTCAAAGGAAAATCTCATCAAGAATATAGCAATTATACACCTATATATATCTAATAGGAGCCCTGGTAGCACAGTTAAGTGGCTAGTAACCGAACGGTCGGCAGATCAAACCCACCAGCCGCTCTGTGACTGAAAGATATGGCAGTCTGGTTCCATAAAGATTACAGCCTTGGAAACCCTGTGGGGTGGTTCTCCTCTGTCATACATGGTAGCTATGAGTTGGCATCGACTTGACAGCAATGGGTTTGGTTTGGGTTTTTTGATACATCTAATAACACAGCTACAAAACACAGCAAAAACTGACATTGACAGGTAGAAACTGAAGAATCCACAATTGCAGTGGTGAATTTAACATAATAAACTAAGGCGATAAGATTAAGAATATAGAAAATTTGAACAACATAATTTATAAGCTTAATCTTATTATATACTTATATAACTCTGAAACCAACAACAAGAAAAACACATTTTTGCAACCACACACAGGATATTCACAAAAATCGTCCAAGTATTCGGCCTCAAGTAAAACTCATCAAATATCAAAACATCTGTATCATTCAGACTACATTCTCTCACTACAGTGCAATTACATTGAATGGTAATAAAAATATCACATAGTAAAACTTATGGGACATGGTCAAGGTGTCACACAAAATTTAAATGTTTGTACTAAAAATGAAAATTAGTAAATATTCAACTCAAGAAGTCAGAACAAGAGAGTAAACAAAGAAAGTAGAGTAGAAATAACTAAAGCATGAACATAAACAAATAAAATAGAAAACAAAGATTCACAACAAAGAAAATAAATGAAATCAGAAGTTGCTTCTTTAGAAAGCCTAGTAAAATAGCCAAATCTCTAGCAAGGTGGGGCAAGGAAAAAGGAGAGAAAACACAAACAAAATTAGGAATGTTGAAAGGTTATAGCAACAGATTAAAAAGAAACATCAGGAAAAAAATAGGAGAAAACTATGAACAACTTTATGACAAATCTGAAAGCTTAGATGAGGTAGATAAAACTAACTCAAGAAGAAAGAGAATACTGAATAGGTCCATAACTATTAAAGAAATTGATCGGTAGTTTAAATCAACAAAAACAGAAAGAGAGAACCCTTAGTTTAAACAGTTTTATAAGCAATTTTACCAAATATTCAAACAACATACTGTCTGAGAAAATAAGAGAATACTTCTCAGCATTTTTCATGGACCTATGAAAACAGTAAGAGGAAAATTACAGGTCAACATTCCTAATGTACCCAGATGCCTAAATAAAGTTCCCCCAAACAAACCTAACAGTAGAAATATTCTATATCTTAATCTGGATGGTGGTCGCCCATGTAAAAATTTTTCAATCTATATACACTTAAGAGTTTTATACTTCTCTGTATTTTTGTTTTACCACAACTAAAAAGAAAAAAATTTAAAACCTACACAAACCCAGCTGTGTATTTTTAAAGAATACATAATGACCAAGTCAGATTTATCTCAGGATTGCAAGAACAGCTTACCATTAGAAAATTTATTGACCTAATTAACCATATTTTCAATTTTTTTTTTGTTTTCAATTTAAAGGAGAAGAAGAGACACATGATCATCTAACTAAGCCCAGAAAAAACAAAAGGTCTGAAAATTTCAACAAGTTTTCATGAGACAAATTGTTTAAAATCTCTGAATGGAAAAAAAAGAGAACTCCTTAATCTGATAAGAGGTATCTTTAAAATGGTATAGCTAACATCATAATGATAAAACTTACTACAGTTACCTTTAGAATCAGGATAACATAGGGATGCCAACTGTTGGCACCTTCTATTAAACACTATACTAGAAGTTTTACAGCACAGTTAGGCAATTTAAACAAATAAACAAAAAATTAATTTATTGAGAAGAAAGGATCAAATCTGTCATTTTACCCAGATACTATCAAAGTCTATATATATTAAAAATTATCCAAGAGAATTTATGGTCAAAACTATTAGACTAAAAAAATTTCAGAAAGTTTCTGAAAACAAGTTTAATAAACAAAACAATTATAATTATATATCAGTGACTGTTAACTAGAAAATGTAATTTTTAGAATATCATTTACAACACAATCAAAATGAATTATGAGCTATGAATAAACACAGCAAAAGATGTGCAAAGACTTAATGGAGAAAATTATAAAACTTTTATTGAAAGACATAAAAGAAGACCAAATAAATTGAAGAGTTTACATTGTTCTTAAATGGGGGGAGTCGTTATCTCCTGAATTTCTCTATAACTTTTACATAATTTCAATCAAAATTCCATAAGGCTTTTTTTTTGGGGGGGGGGTGGGAATTAGTACTTGATAAACCGATCCTCAAATTGATATGGAAGGGCAAATAACTAAAAACAACCATGACAATTTTGAAGAAAAATAAAGAGCAGGAGAACTTGATGTACCAGGTATTTTTAAAAAGCTACAGCAATTAAAGCGGCGCTGTCTTGGTGAAGGTAACGACGAATGGACCTACACTGCTGGTTGAAGAGTAAATTAGTAGCTATTTTGCAGAGAAGTTTGGTTATATCTAGTAAAGTCAAAGATGCATGCATACATCTATGACTCAGTAATTCTACTTTCAGGCATAAACCCTAGAGAAATGCACACATGAGCACAAGGAGATATGTACAAATGTTCGTTTCATCATTATTTGTAAGTCTGAAAACTTGGGAAAATGTCTATGAAGAGAATGAATAAATTGTGGTATATTCACACAATGGAATACTACATAGCGATAAATATGAATTAGAACTACATGTATTGATATAGTTCAATCTCCATTCTAAAATATAATGTTGGGGCTGGGGGTTGGAATAAGTTGCAGAAGGTTAGATATAGTATGGTATGCTTTATAAAGAGTTTAAAATATACAAAACTATACTATATATACTTTTTAAGGACACATATACATAGTATAAATATAGGAATATGCGAAAAAGTGATAAACATCACATTCAAGATAAGTGTTAATTCTGGGGGATGGACAAGGAAGTTGAGGGGAAAAGGATTAGGGAAGAATACAAAGGATGTTTCAATTTCATAAGTAGCAGCTTATTTCCTTACTTAAAAAAAGAAAATCTGAAACAAATCTTGCAAACTGTTAAGATCTGACATGAAAAAGCTGGGTGGTAAGATACACAGGTGTGTTTGTTATACACCCACACATCACTCATCCACAAAGTTAGGTTCCAAAGACCAGGTCACTATGCAAAATCGGTGTTATGCAAAATACTTGCAATTTCCCATCCCAGCCTCCCCTCCTCCCCAGCCCCAGCCCTCACAGGTGGACTGCAATAGCCCCTCTGTACCTGTGGTGGTCACAGGCTCACCCTCACTTTACCCACCAGAATCCGAATCCATGCTGCAGGTGCTAGCGAAGTGTCCTCAGCCACCCAGAGTCCTAGCTCAGGCTCTGCAGGACACTTAGTATGTAAAGTGGGGCGGCATGGGCTGGCTGGTGTGCGGCAGCCTCAGCCAGGGGGTGGCTGCCACCGCACGCCACCCATGCTGCTCCTGGCACCCACCAGCCAGTGCCCGCATGCAAGGCAAGCTCGAGGTAGAGGGTGAGGTGCTCCACAAGAGAGCTGGGAAGAGGGAGCAGAGACAGAAGCCAGCGGGAGCCAGAGCTAGGGCTCCCAGTGGGTTCCAGACTAGGGTTAAAGATCCTGGGGAGTGGTGCTGCTCCTACCTCCGCACACCTGGACACACCTGGACGAGCTGTTCAAGTGAGGGTGTGCGCTGTCATTAATGTGCAAAATAGTTGGATAGCAGATTTTTTTACTATTGTCGTAAAGGCAAAATGTCAGATAACAAGATAGTAAGTGAGGAGTAGATATATTATTACCTCTATTCTTTTCAGTATGCTTGAAACGGTTCATGATTGTTGTTGTTATTATTATTCAAAATGCTGTTCAATTAACTGGCAAGG
Source organism: Elephas maximus indicus (assembly GCF_024166365.1). Lineage (NCBI taxonomy): Eukaryota > Metazoa > Chordata > Mammalia > Proboscidea > Elephantidae > Elephas > Elephas maximus. The sequence continues at coordinate 45,590,643 of NC_064825.1, forward strand.
TTTGTAGAGTTTTAATTCAGAAATTCTTGAATGTGGTCAAGATACGTAACAGACAGCATAAAATAGAGAATCACTTTCAGAAATAAACAAGAAAAGCAGCTATCTGAATATTGTATCATTTTGTCAGATGAAGGGTTATACATACCTGTGAGTGCTAAATAAGAAGCAATGTACCGCTTTTCCAGTCCATCTCTAACACTCTGAATTGCACCAAAGAGTGGAGGTATGATCATAATCAGATTACTCACTGTATTCCCTGTAACAGAAAAAAACAAGAAGATATTTAGATTAATCAATAACACTTTAAATAAGAATACATTCACTTGATTTAGAATAAGCCCTTAACCATTTACAAGGGAGCCAGAAGAACCTGGTGAATTCAGCTGTATACAGTGCAAAGACTTTGTCCTCAACACTTTTTTTCTTAATTTTTACAAGTCTTTGTACAAACATTTCCAAATACATTTATCAGAAAACTGATTTTTTAAATAGAAGTCCAAAAGTCATGTCAACAGTATAGACTCAAGATATTTCAACCACAATTTTCTTAAACAAATGGAAAAACCTTCCTCATTGTCATAGTTATCCAGTGTTGTTATAACAGAAATACCACAAGTAGATGGCTTTAACAAAGAGAAATTTATTCTCTTACAGCCCAGTAGGCTACAAATCCAAATTTAGGGAGTCAGCTCCAGGAAAGCTCTTTCTCTGTCAGCTCTGGAGGAAGGTCCTTGTCATCAATCTTTCCCCGGCTAAGAAGCTTCTCAGCGCAGGGACCCCAGGTCCAAAGGATGCACTATTCTCCTGGCTCTTGTTTCTTGGTGGTATGAGGCCCCCCTGTCTCTACTCCCTTTTCTCTTTAATAACTCTAAAGAAAATTGGGTTAAAACACAATCTAATCTTGTAGATTAAGTCCTGACTCATTAACATAACTGCCTCTAATCCTGCCTCATTAACATCATAGAGGTAGCATTTACAATACACAGGAAAATCACATCACGTGACAAAATCTTAAAATACTGGGAATCATGGCCTAGCCAAGTTGACATGTATTTTGGGGGGACACGATTCAATCCATAATACTCATGACGTTAAAAGTTATATTTTTCTTGTCATGTTTTTCCAGAGTGAACTTTTGGTCTGACAATGGCCAACTTAGTAATGTTAACTAACTCTCCCACTGAGGGCAACAAAAAAAGTGGGAGCATCGAAGCCCTAACGAAACACCAAGAAATGACCAGGCCAAGGACACAAAGATGATTAGAGTTCAAAGAGGCTGAAAGGCAGCACAGAGGGCTCTGTTGTTAGTTGCCGTACAGTTGATTCTGACTTATGGTGACCTCCAAGTGTGCAGAGCAGAACTGCACTCCACAGGGCTTTCAAGGTTGTGACCTTTTGGAAGCAGACTGGTAGGCTTTACTTCAGAGGTACCTCTGGGTGTGTCTGAACTGACAACCTTTTAGTTAGTACAACACTTAACCATTTGCACCATCCAGGGACTCTTAGAGAGAGCCCTACTTTTAACCAACTAAGTGTGTTAGGGGCAAGGGGGCAGGAACAGATTGAAGATTTATGGCTGCCAGGGTAGAGATGGCAGTGAATTTCATCCTACACCACTTGTGGACCCTGAAAGGCCACCATTTTTGCCCTATGCAAATCTGAGTAGAGTTGCTGCATATTTGGCAGACTTGTCGGGCAGGAAATATCAGTCAGAGTTTGGTGTCAATCAAAAACAAAGACCCTTAAGTAACACCACTTACTGTGGTCTGAAGCCAGAATAGACTATACTAGAAGGTAATCTAAGTGGCTCAAAACAACTTCAAGCCTGGTCTGCTAATACCCTCAGGTGCCTATAAGGAAAAAAAAAAAGGATTTCTAAAAGTAATTTTTTTCAAATAAAATGTCTAATGAACAATCAAAGTTTACAGGGCACATGAAAAGACAGCACAATAAAAAAATCAACAGAAACAGGCTGTTTTTTGTAAAACAACAAAACAAAAGCTAAGCTTACTATGTTCATGGAGATAAAATAAAAAGACATCCTTACATAGACATACCACGGTGAAACTGCAGAAAATGAAAGACAAAAAGAAAATCTTAAAATTTGCCAGAGGAAAAAAAGAAGCAACAAGAGTTGACTTCTTAGACAGTAAAAAGATATTTTCAAGACGTTGAAGAAAAATAATTCTCTACTCAGCAAAAATTTCTTTCGATAATCAAACTGACATAAAGATACTTTCAGACAAATGAAACTAAGAACTTGCCACAGCACACCCATTAAAGGAAATTCTCAAAGCAAGAAGGAAAAGGGTTTCAGAAAGAACCTCAGAGATTCAGCAAAAAATGAGTTGGAGAAGGCAACAATTTTACACCAATGTTACTGAAAGTGTGATCCACAGATGCAGTGGAAAAAGTTAATTGTCTCTTGAATGGAAAAGCAACAAATTGGGGTTTGTATTTTGAGTACCTTTTTTAAATTTCATTTTTCTAGTTAATGTTTTTAGTTTGTGTTTCTAGTAAAACATTCCATTTTCACTCCTACCTTTACAAAAACAAACCCCAAACATGAATAGGAACGCTAAAAACCTCAGTAGCAGAAATAAGTAGGTAAAATGGGAAAAGAAATGTCTAAATAGTATTTTATAAATTTTATTCTGGAGAGAATGATGTGGCACAGTACGTTCGAAATTCCAAATGAATGATTTACAACACAGAAGGTGATATCAAGACAAATTATCAACTAACTGAGAGGGTAGAATGAGATATTTTCAGACAATCAAGGATTCAGAAATATTACTTGCAATATACCTTTTCTCTGGAACCTACTAGAGAATGTAATGAACCAAAACAAGAAAGTAAAACCAAGAGGAAAATGACACAGGATCTAGGGAACAGGAGCTGCAATACAGGAGAGAGAAAAAGAAAAGCCCAAGATTACAGCTATACAACGAGACCAGTGGATCACCCAGTGCAGACTGAAGCAGAAGCAAGGGCTGCAGGAAAGAAACTGCCAAGAAGAAGAAGAAAGAAAAGGGTAGGCTACAAGATAAGTTAAAATTTTTAGAAAAAAATGTTGGTAGGCATTTGACAGAACGGTTGGAAAATTTGTACTATGGTTTAGTCAACCAATCCTGTATTGTGAACATTTAGGTTATTTCCAATTCTTGCTATTAAAAAACAACACTGTAATGGATACACACACACACACATCATTTTGAAAGAATGCAGATATATCTGTAAAAGAGATTCCCAAAAAACAGATTGCTGAGTTAAAGACTAAATACATCGACTGACCAGAAAAGTATTAGAAAAAAACATGGATGCCTCATTCTTTCTCTTACAATGAGCTAGGGTGGGCATCTTTTCGTGTTTAAGGACCCTGGTGGCACAGTGGTTAAGGTCTCGGCTGCTAACCAAAAGGTTGACAGTTCAAATTCACCAGTTTCTCCTTGGAAACCATATGGGGCAGTTCTACACTGTCCTATAGGGTCACTATGAGTCAGAATCCACTCGCCAGCAATAAGTGTTTTTTTTAAAGGACCCTTTGTATTTCCTTTTCCTATGACCTGAATATTCATGTATTTTACCACTTTTTCTAATGTTTTTTTCTTCCACAAGAAGGAGCACTTCCTGTATAAAAATGTCATGATATGGGCTGCAAGCTCTTCTGACTTTGGTTTTGATTTTTTTGCTATGTAAAATTTTTTAATGTATTTATGTAGTTGAATTTGGAAACCCTGGTGGCATAGTGGTTAAGTGCTACGGCTGCTAAGCCAAAGGATCAGCAGTTCAAATCCGCCAGGTGCTCCTTGGAAACTCTATGGGGCAGTTCTACTCCGTCCTATAGGGTTGCTATGAGTCGGAATCGACTCGACAGCACTGGGTTTTAGTTGAATTTACTAATCTCTTCTTTCATAGCTTCTGGATATGTGAATGGTTTTAGAAAGGCCTTCCCCACTCCAAGATGCTAGAGGAACTTGCCCATATTTTCGTCTAGTGCTTTTGTGATTTTACTTTTTCAAAATTTAAATCTTAAGATTGCGGGGGTTTTCCTGGTATGTACTGAGTGTGGATTCAACTTTGTCTTTTTTCCAATGGCTACCCAGTTGTCAGTTTGTCATAATATGAAGTACCAAAAGTATGGGAAAGCACACTAGGGGAAAAGAGCAATGTGCAAAAAGGTAAAAGTGAAACTTAAAAGACTCTGAATGAAGATGCAGGAGGAGGGTGTTTGCCTCAGCATGACAGTGGGGGCAGTCAGTGTGATCAGCAGCCTCAACAGTTCTCTAATGTTTGAAAGAACACACAGGGCCCTGAGGCATCCGGATAAATAATTTGAGCTCAGTTGTACTTAAAATTCTATAACCACCACCCAGTGCTAAGGAAAAAAAATTGAAGCATTAAAACCCACTGAAGCTGAAAAAGTGATCTATGCTGCTTCATTGCCCCTACCGAAGAGACCTCCTGCAAAGTCGGCAAATGAGCTAGATAAAAGTTGTAACTGGTTTGAGCCTGAAAGCAACTCAGCACTTTGCCCCAAAGCAAGTTCATTGTGCCAATTATTTTACTAATTATGCCAATGTTCAAATAATGTTGAAGATTCACAGAACTTCAGAGACTTCAAGGCTGGAATGGGACAGGAGATCATCTAATGTAATCTCAGTGGACAACATTTTGTTCTTATCTACTACCACTTTGTAGTTGTGTGAATTTGGACAATTTATTTCCCTAAGCCTAGTTTCCTGATCTATAAAATGGGGGGAAAAATTAAATAATTAAATATGATGAAAGTAATAAATAATAAATAATGCATAAAAAGTTAATTTCTGATATGAGAACAATCCACTGAATATTCTTCAGGAACCTGCATAATCTTGCCCTAACTCAGGTTAACAAATAGGTGCCACCTGAGAATTGTCTTGGTACCTGGACAAGTTCAAGAACAGTTGTCACAGGGAGGAGGCTTGCCTTCCAATACAGAAAAGTAACAAACTAAGTTGTAAGACACTCTGGTTCATGCAAAATTTTTTTTTAAAGCATCATATAAACGCATATTAAGGAGCCCTGATGGTGCAGTGGTTAAGTGCTTGGCTGCTAACTGAAAGGTCAGTACTAAGTACTCCTTATAGTAGCTTTTAATTAAAATAGCTATCAGAATAAAAACAATACAGATATGGCTTACTTTAAAAAGTGATAAACACAAATTCAGTTCAATTTGACATTTATTATTTTCTATGGCAAGGAGCCCTGGTGGTGCAGTGGTTAGGTGCTTGGCTGCTAACCAAAAGGTTGGCGGCTGGGACCTATCAGCTTCTCCAAGACAGAAAAATGTGGCAGTCTGTTCTATAAAGATTTATAGCCTTGGAAACAATGTGGGGCAGTTCTACTCTGTCCTATAGGGTCACTATAAGTCAGAATTGACTCAATGGCAATGGTTTTATGGACAAAGCACTGAGCTGAAGGCTGGCAAGAAAGGTTAACAAGTAAATAACCATGGTACTAGTCCTTGAAGCCCTGGTGGCACAGTGATTAAAGAACTCGGCTGCTAACCAAAAGGTCAGCAATTCGAATCCACTAGCCTCTCCTTGGAAACCGGCAGTTCTTCTCTGTCCTATAGGGTCACTATGTGTTGGAATTGACTCGATGGCAACGGGTTTGTTTTTTTGTTTTTTTTTTTTTAACTAGTCCTGAGGAAGTATAATATACAATTTAGTGAGAAATATAGACAGGTAACAACTAGCAAGGAGAATGAAATGACCAAAGAACACAAACAAACAACACACTTGGGGGGAAGGAGGATAATCCAAGATGGCTTCAATAAGAAGGTAGCACTTGAACTATGCCTTGTATGATGGAAAGATTAGCAGGATTTTGATCACTACTAATACAAATGTCATCCTATTTTCTTTGGAGTCTATATACTTTCTTCAACAAATTATTCACTTTATGAAAATTAGTTTTTTACATTATTTTTAAGAACATATTTTATACTTTTACTTACTGCATGTAAGTTATAACTCAAAAAATCAAAGAAAAAACATGTAAAAATGAAAATGTTCATATTAAAGTCAAGAGGAAGCACATTTTATATTTGGGGGAAGAGGCCAAGTACATAGTGGTACAGAGATAACTGAAGAACTGGGGTGCTCCATATCAATTCTGGCATAAAAAGATGAGGAAGTTACAGGGAAAGGGAAAGACCCATAGCAAAAGGGCACTGTTGTTTACAGGTATACAACGCTGCTTTGAAGACGGTTCAAAGATGAGCATGGAACAATGAGAAGCACTTTACACAGAAAAGCATGATGAAGACAGGAGTCGGAGAAGAACAAAGGAAGTGAGATAGTCTTGAACTCTCTGGGGAAATATTTGGTGAAACAAAGAGGTGAGATTTATCTAAAGGTCATAAAAGTTTCCAAAGCATGCTCAGGAATGAGGAAGCATTACTGAAATGATAAAATTTGAAAACAATTATTTTGATAATCCCTACTTCCTCTCCATTTTTATTAAAACTATCTTTTCAGGGCCCAGTTCAAATCCTACCTACTCTTGGTGAAGTTTTTTCTAATCACCCTACGAAAATGACACTTCCTCTTCTTATAGCACTTGTTCAAACCTCTAACCTGGTACTTTGCACAGAATACCTTGCACAGTTAGTTCTCACTAAATCAGATCCATAAATATGTCTTATCTTCTCAGGTTTCTTAAGGGCAGTGGCAAATACTTACTGAGCATTGCTATGAAAAGGCACGATGGGGAAATACAAAGGAAAACCTGATTCTGCCCTCATGAAAATTAAGCTAGTACCAAATTTACAAAAGAGTAAAGTTATTTAAAATCTACTAGACATTATTTTGGAAACCCTGATGGCACAGTGGTTAAGACCTATGGCTGCTAACCAAAAGGTCACCAGTTCGAATCCACCAGATGCTCCTTGGAAACTCTATGGGGCAGTTCTACTCTGTCCTGTAGGATCGCTATGAGTCGGAATCGACTCAATGGGAATGGGCTTGGTTTTTTTAGACATCATTTTACATGTGATTCAATTATGATGTAATGGAATTATTCTTTACCCCCAAATTAATTTGATCTAAGAGATTCATTCTTTACCCCAAACTAATTTCACTGTACTTTTTCATTCACTCTTCATTTACTTTACGTTGAAATGCATCAGTTAAAAATCATGAACGTACAAAAAGAAAAAAAACCAAACCCAGTGCCATCGAGTCGATTCCAACTCATAGCGACCCTAGAGGACAGAGGAGAACTGCCCCATAGAGTTTCCAAGGAGCGCCTGGCGGATTCAAACTGCCGACTCTTTGGTTACCAGTCGTAGCACTTAACCACTACGCCGCCAGTCCTTTAAAAATAAATTTTAAATTTTAGACTACAATAACTTTAACCAATAAAAATGCAGATTATTACTTTTAAAATCTCAACCATGAAAACCTTCCATATTTTTCTATTTCCATTAACTTCATTACAATGGCATAAAAATGTCCTAAATTGCTTTAAAACACCCCCAGAAAAGTTTTTAAACAGCAATTTCTTATATGTAGTAGGAAAAAGGAATTTTTTCCCCCTGGCTGCTGCACTGATCCCAAGTTACTCTGATAAAGACTCTCAAGGCTACCCAAAGATTAGTGTAATTTGTAATCAATCACTTACTAGTAGACAATTACGTTGTTTCCAGGTTATTACTCTGAAAAAAATACTGTGTTGAACACCTCTGACCATGTTTCTCTGTGCACGCACTTTATTAAGTTCATAGCATGAATTCCTAGAAGGAGAGTCTCCTCTTGAGGAAACTGTCCAGGTTCATTTTAGAGGTTGCTCCTTTGCCCCTACTGGAGTGGTGGCAAATTACAAGACCTTCCCAATTTCTTCATCCCCAGACTCACCAAATTTTAGACTAATCCCAGACTCTGTGGCTGGGAAATCAGAATGTAAATAAAAATTACACTCTTTTGAAAACTTGTATTGGAAGGTGGTGTAAAACCAAATCTGAGGCATCCATATCTAAGCCAAGTATATAATGAAGCAGAGAAAGCTGTTTCATAGAGAAAGAAGAAAAAAGCAAATAGGGTGAAAGTAGCAGACATAAAACACCATATGGTAGCAAGGACTACAGAGAGTAATTTCAATAACTGCAAGTGACTTTCCAGCTCTAAAAACTGTCATCGATTTTATGAATATAAAAGTTGTAAAATATACATATATAAAATCATAATCATCCATAAGCTCTTCACAATACTGCTAATATTCTCATATATTTCCATTTAATATTTAAACTCAGAATCATACTATAATTTCAACACGTACAGCACTGAATAGTGATTTTTTTTCCTAGTTGGTATTCATCCAATTTAATAATCTTTGAAAATACCATTTTAATGGCAGCATAATAATCCACCATATGATAATCACTCTATTTAACCATTTTCTTATTTCAGATACATTACATAGTATAGCCACACTGTTTTCCAGAATTGCTGGGCCAATTATACTTCTATTTAGAGCGTGTAAGGGTGATTGTTTCACACTGTAACCTTAGTAACACTGAACAATATATTTAAGAGATGAAAAATGATATACCAATGTTTTAATTTGCATTTCTTTGAGTTGCTGAACTTTTTTATATTTATTAACTTTTATGTTTGTTTATCAATGGCATATTCTCTTTTGTGAAATGTTTATTCAGATTATCTAACCACCTTGAGCCTTAATTTTCTCATCTGTAGATTGATTAGATTAGGCATAATACCTATTGTTGTGGTGATGAAATACTGTAAAAATAAACTGAGTAAAAAAAAAAAATACAATAAATGTTAGTTCCCTTTTTAATATTTTATTTTATAATAAGGTGAAATAGTTTTATTTTAATAAGGTAAAACAGTTTTAAAAAATATATATTCTATACTTATTTGTTAGAAGAAACAATAATAGATTCATTGGAATTACATGTTGTTTAAATTGTATTTAAACAACAAAAAGAAACCATTTTTCTAAGACTCGTCTATGAAAATTATAGTTTGTACATCATGATAAAAAACAATAGATTTACATAAAGCTGGACCTGATCGGGTTATTTTCCTGGATTCAAAAATAATCTTAGAAATACGAACAGTTAAAAACCTATGAGAAAATAAAAGCACTTAAGAAAGTCAACCATACATACGAAATACAAGGTCCACATGAGTTTAATAGTCATCCTTCTCGACAACAACATGAAAGAAGCAACCACAGAGCAGAGAGATAGTCATGGCAACAGCATGTCCACTAAGAATAAATTAGCTAAGTAACACAAGTGTCACAATAAATTCATTTGAAATAGTGTCTAGTGAGCTATAATCTACAGAAGACTTTCAAGCGCACAAGCAATAAATAGGTAACAACACAAAGGTGGCTGCACAGGGGCCACTGAAACCCCTGTCGAGATATGGAACTTTACCATCGACCTGCAAAGTTTCCTCATGTTCCTCCCTTGACAATTCCTATCTCCACTTCCTCCATCCTCCGCTTCTCCTCCCAAGAACCACTATTCTGATTTTATATTTCTACCATAGATTAGACTTGCCTATTATAGAACTTCATAGAGATGGAATCATGTAGTATTTACTCTTTGGTGTTAGAGTTCTTTTACTCAGCATTATGTTTTTACAATTCATCCATATCGGTGCATGTATCAGTAGTTCCTTTTTATTGCTGAGTGGTATTTCATTTTATGACTATACCACAGTTTGTTTACCCATTTTTGTATTGATGACCTGGTTGTTTTCTGGCATTGGCAACTATAATAAAGCTGCTACGAACATTCTTGTACAAATCTGTTTGCGGGCATATATACTCATTTCTCTTAGGTAAACACCCAGGATTAGAATAACTGGGTCAGCCTTGAAAATCCTATGCAGCAGTTCTGCTTTGCACATATGGCATTTGCATGAGTCAGAATTGACTCGATGGCAACTTAGGATAACAACAAAGGGTAGGTGTATGTTTAGTTTTATTAGAAGCGGCCAGATTTTTTTCCAGAGTGGTTGTACCATTTTAGACTCACAGTGTTTACTTCACTTCTTTGCCAACATTTGGTCTCAGTCTTTTTCATTTTAGCCATTCTGGTGGATGTGCAGTTGTATCTCATTATTCTTAACTTTTCAATCTTCCGTCCTCCTTTTGCTTACTTATATCATACTCTTGCCAAAAGAGGCGATTTACAGACACTTCTACCCCATGCACCTTTCATTGATTTTATGCTTTTCTCGTGAGAGTTAATAATACTTTTTTTTTTTTTTAAGCTATGAGGTTTTGAGATGATTTGTTTTATAGCAGTGGATAACTGGAATACTGTCTCATGTTGAATTCTGAGCAATTTTGACTTCCTGTGGTGTAAATTCAGAGTATACCAAATTACACCATACCTTTTAATCTTAGAAGATGAGACTTTAAAAATAATTAAATAAAGTTTAGTCCTTTTATAGGCCCTTCCATCTACAGATTTCAGAGAATTTTATAAGCATTTTATTTATCCTCATAATACATTCATGAGATTCGAAAGAGGTATTTTTTTCCTTTTTTAAATTCATTTATTTTGCACTTTAGATGAAGGTTTACAGAACAAATTAGCTTCTCATTGAACAGTTAGTACACATACTGTTTTATGACATTAGTTAACAACCGTACATGTTAGCATTTTCCCTTCTCACCCTTGTGTGCCCTATTAACCAGCTTTGCTGTCCCCTCCTGCCTTCTAGTCCTTGCCCCTGGGCTGGTGTGCCTCTTTAGTCTCGTTTTGTTTTATGGGTCTGTCTAATCTTTGGATGAAGGGTAGACCTCAGGAGTGACTTCATTACTGAGTTAAAAGGGTGTCCAGGGGCCATACTTGCAGAGTTTGTCCACTCTCTGTCAGGCCAGTAAGTCTGATCTTTTTTTGTGAGTTAGAGTTTTGTTCTACATTTTTCTCCAGCTTTGTCTGGAACCCTCTATTGTGATCCCTGTCAGAGCAGTCAGCGTTTATAGCTGGGCACCATCTAGTTGTACCAGACTTAGTCTGGTGGAGGCCGTGGTAGTTGTGGTCCATTAGTCCTCTGGACTAATCTTTCCCTTGTGTCTCCCTTGCTCCCAGAGGGGTGAGTATCTTAGATGACCCCTCATAGGCTTTTAAGATCCTAGACGTCAAAAGAGGTATTTTACCCAATGAAAGTAAATAATGACTCAAGCTTGAAATAATTCATTTGTGGAGCTGGAAAAATCTTTGACTCATCATAGGTGTGGACTCTTGATCTTACATATGTTCTTACTTAACTTTTCAGGGTAATCTTTGATCATCAAGTGGAAAGACTGGGTGGAGTCAGAAAACAAAGCAAAATTCCAAAATACGCATGTCGAAATCTTGATACTGCTATAAAAGTTGTTTGCATTGCAGACATTCACTCATTTATTCATACAAAATGATAAGGAGAGATTCTATATAAGATAAAAAAATATATATATATATATATAAGATAGTGTTCCCAAAATGTAACATTATGGTTTCTAGGCTGTTTTACTGCAGGACAGCAATTTTTCTTCTTTCTTTTTTTTGGCCATTTTTTTATGTAGGACATGAAGGCAATCTGACTATGACATCTGATATTCCATTGATTACAGGAGTTGATTCATTTAGTCCTACCAGTCAGATGGATGTTCTTTGTTCTCTCCCTACTCCAGGAATATCCAGCCTTAAACCTGAAAAGAAGTATGACCTTGATGTTGTTAGTACTGTTGTTAGCTGCTGTCCAATTGACCCCCAACTCTTGGTGACCCCATACACAATGAAACGAAATGCTGCCCGATCCTGAGCCATCCCCATGATTGGGTGTGGATCAAACTGTAGTAATCCATAGGGTTTTCACCGGCTAATTTTCAGAAGTAGATTGCCAGGCCTTTCTTCTTAGTCTGTCTTAGTGTAGAAGCTCTGCTGAAACCTGTTCAGAGTCATAGCACACCCAGGTGTCTGCTGACGGATGGGTGGTGGCTGTGTATGAAGTACCTTGACTGATAATCAAACCTGAGTCTCCCACAGCGAGAGTTCTGCTACTGAATCACCACTGCTCCCCACGACCTTGATACCCACTGCAGTCAAGTCGATTCCAACTCATAGTGACACTGTAGTACAGAGTAGAACTGCCTCGTAGGGTTTCCAAGTATGTAATCTTTATGGAAGCAGACTTACTTCTTTCTTCCACAGATTGGCTGGTTAAGTCAAACTGCTGACCTTTTGTTTAGCAGATGAATGCTTAACCACTGTGCGCCACTAGGGCTCCATCTAACGACCTTGATAGAGGAGGCCTGTTTTCTGATTAAGAGCAGTCATCATTAAACAAATATTTAGCTCCATGTGTGTCCTTCCCCGATCCCATCTTTTTCCTTTCTCCTCCAGAGATAATCGCTATCCTTAATTTAGCGTTGACCATTTCCTAGCTTTACTTTGTAGTTTTACACTTATGCATTCCTAAAACATACTGTTTAATTGTATTTGTTTTATACTTTTTATAAGTAGAATTGCACTGCATATATGTATATATATACACACACACACCCACATACATGTATATACATATTCTTCTGCAACTTGCTTTTTTTTTCCTACTCAAATTATGTTCCATAGTATCTTCTGTGTTCCTGAGAATTGTCTTTGTTGATGAGTTTAAGTATAATTCCTTTATTTTTACTGTTGTTTAGAGTTCCACTATATGAATATATTGATTTATTCATTTTTCAGTCAGTGGACACTTTGTTGTTTCCAAATTTTTGCTATTACACCTTGTTCTCCTTACCTACCGACTGTCTTGTTATCTGACATTTCACATTTACAACAATAGTAAAAAAACCTACCACCTGAATATTTTGCACATTAACAACATATATCTGGCAGTAATGAACATCGAAGTAAGAGGTGAGAGTAATGTTGGCTTTGATAGTTAAGATTATGTGTTAGCTTGGCTGGGCCATGATTCTCAGTGGTTTGGCAGTTACAATGTAACTTGGCAGTTATGTAATGAGTAATTTGGCCATTGCATAATGATGTAGTCATCCTCCATTTTGTGAGCTGATATGGTCATCTATTTTTCCATAACACCAGTTTCGCATAATAACCTGGCCTTTGAAACCTAACCATGTCGGTAAGTGAGGAGAGGATGTATAAATAATGCTGCTATGGACATTCTTGTACATCTTCTATATAAGAATGTAAGAGTTTCTGTATATACTTAAGAGTGAAATTGTTTGATGGTAGAGCATGCTTATATCCAACCATGTCCAAGTTCAGAAGTTTTCAAACTTTTTGGTCTTATGACCCCTTTACACATTTGAAAACTATTGAGGGCCCCATAGATTTTACCCTATGGGTTTAATCTACTGATATTTACTGTACTAGGAGTTAAAATTGAAAAAAATTAAAATTTTTATTAATACATTTAAAATTTATGCTTATAAGAAGTGAAATTTATCCATGTTGTTATATGTATTAGTAGTTTGTTCCTTTTTATTGCTCAGTAATTTGGAATATTCCATTGTATGAATATACCATAGTTTGTTTATCCTTTCTTTTGTCAATGGACACTTGGGCTATCTCCAGTTTTTGGCTACAAAATAAAGCTGCTACAAACATCCTTATACAAATCTTTCCATAGACATATGTCTTCATTTTTCTTGGGTAAATACCTAGGAGTGAAATTGCTGAGTCATAGGATTGGTTTATATTTGATTTTAAAAGAGACTGAAAGGTCTTTTTCCAAAGTGATACACCATTTTCTACGTCCGTAACGGAAGCTCTAAGTGCTCCACATCCTCAGCAGCATTTGGTATTGTCATTGTTTTTAATTTTAGCCATTCTGGAAGATACGTAGTGGTATCTCATTGCAGTTTTAATTAGCATTTTTCTGATGACTAATGATGTTGAGCATGTGTTCGTGTGTTTACTGGCCATTCATATATCTTCCTGTGTGAAGCGTCTTTTTAAACCTTTTGCCCCCCCTCCCCCTTTTTTAATTGGGTTGTTGTCTTTTTGCTGTTGAGTTATACGGATTCTCTAAAGGTTCTGGATATAAGTCCTTTTGTCAGATGGATGTTTTGTGACTATTTTCTTCCTGTGTGTGGTTTGCCTATTCATTTTCTTAAGATGTCTTTTGGTGAGCAGAGGTTTTACATTTTGATGCACTCCAAGTTATCAGTGCATTCTCTTACGGTTGTTGTTTTCTATACCTTGTCCAAAAATCTTTGTCTGTCCTTAGTTTGTAAAGATTTTCTCCCTTATTCTCTTCTAGAAGCTTTATAGTTTTAGCTTTATAGTTAGGTCTGTGTCCTCTCAAATTAATTGTTATATATGGTGTGAGGTAGGGATTGAGGTCCATTTTTCCCCATATGCATATCAAGTTGTGCCAGCATCATTTGCTGAAAAGACTTCTCTTTCCTTGTTGGATTACTTTTGTTCTTTTGTCAAAAATCAATGGACAGTACATGTGTATCTGTTTCTGGACTTTCTATTCTATTTTATTGGTCTATTTATCTGTCCTTATTGTCACAGAGTCTTGACTACTACAGTCTTATAGTAAACGTTGAAGTCAACTACTGTAAGTTTTTCAATTTGGTTCTTTTTTTCTTAAGTTCATTTTGGATATCTAGGTCTTATGTATTTCCACATAAATTTTAGAATCAGCTTGCCAATTGTAATGATTTTAAAAGTTGTCCATAAGCTTTTTCGCTATTTCTCACTTCGAGAGGTGGAACTTGAGTGTGGACTTGGTTTGGTGATTCGCTTCTAATGAATAGAATAAGGTAGAAGTAATGGTGTGAGACTTTGAACACTAGGTTATAAAAAGCATGGCTATTTCCCTCTTGGCCACTTTCTTGGATTACTCACTCCAGGGAAGCCGGTTTTCATGTCATAAAGAGAGGTACACATGTGAGGAGATGAGGTCTCCAGCCAACAGCCATGTAGATAAACCATCTTGGAAGCAGATTCTCCAGCCCCATTTAAATCTTCAGATGACTACAGACTTGGCCAACATCTTGGCTGCATTCTTATGAGAGACTCTGAGTCCAAACTGCTTTCATACTCCTGACTCTCAGAAACTGTGTGAAATAATAATTATTTGATGTTTTAAGTGGCTCCGTTTTAAAATATTTTTCAGTTCTAGAATTTCCACTTAGTTCTTTTTTATCATTTGTTTTTTTCTGCACAGATTTCCTGTCTTTTCATTATTGTCAGCATATTTTGTTTTGATTCACTGAAGATAGTTCTAATACGCACCCACCCCACTGCCATTGAGTCGATTCCAACTCATAGCAACTGCATAGGACAGAGTAGAACTGCTCCATAGGGATTTCAAGGCTGCAGACTGTGACATCTTTCTCCCATGGAGCAGCTGGTGGGTTTGAATTGCTTACCTTTTGGTTACAACTAAGCATTTTAACCACTGTGCCACCAGGGCTCCTGATAGTGATAATCCCCCCCAAAAAACACAATAGCAGCTTTAAAATCCTTGTCTGCTTTTTCTGACATCTGGGTGGTCTCAGAGTCAGTCTGAGTTAATTTTCATTTAAGAATGTGGTCCATTCTCATTCTTTATATGTTGAGTAATTTCAGACTTTATTCTTGACATAATGAATGTTAAATTTTGGAGATTCTGAGTTTTACATGTTATAGGCAGTTTCTTAGAATTAAATTTTGTTTCTGGTGTTTTTTTCTAAAAAGTTTTGTTTCTTTTGTTTTAGCTGGCGGTTAGCTTGGCTGGACTTGAATGAACTCTGTTTCTTGGCCAGCATCTCTAGCCACAGTTTAGATCTTCTGTCTTCAGTTGAACTGCTTTTAATCTGTTATATACATGTGTGATTCAGGGTTCAATTAGAGATGTGGGTAGGCAAAATTTGGGGATCCCTTCTCTATCTGTTCCCTTTCAAGATTCCTCCATTCTCGTTAGCGATTATTATTTTTTTTTTTCTAGCATCAGGTTTCTGGCTCTCCAGACCAGAAAGCCTATGGTGCTTCCCTTGCCCTTTGTGTGCTCTGCCAACTGCAATTGGTCCAGTGCTAAAATCTATGAAAATGGGAGTTCAACTTTCTACAACTCCCGCTCTTCCAGTGTATACTCCCCATTAGAGTATGCTTCTACTTTACTCTCCAGTGCCTTCAGTTAACAGCTTATTCTGTTATTCCAGATGTCACCATTTTTTTTCTGCAAGGGCATTAGTCAGTAGGATCTTACTTTGTCTGTTTGGTCCTTTTTAACATATTACATTTTCTCCTCTTTATGCTCATGTTTTCCTTTAGAATCTTGAACATATTTCAAGCTGTTTTAAAACCTTTGCCAATTTCATTATCGCTGTTATTTCTAGGTTGTTTCTTTTGACCTGTTTTCTTACTTTTTAACTTGTTTAGCAATTTTTGTTTGGGTGCTGGACATTGTGAGGCAATATTGTTGAGTGACTAGATTTTGTTGTCCTCTTTTAGAGGATATTGGACATTGTTCTAGCCAGCGGGTAAGTTTCTGATAAGTTGATCCTTTCAAGGTTTGTTTTTTTAAAAAAAAAAGAAAATTTAGGGTGGGTCTAGAGTTATCTTTACTCTTGTTAGGTTTACTCCATTACCAAAATGTGAGCATCCTGGGGTCTCTACTGAATGTTCTTGATCTAGAATACATGATCTCTGCTCTGTCTGGTTACAACTGGAAGGCCTCCATCCCTGTGTTCTATGGTAGTTGATCAGTTTAAGCTCTGTAGTAGCAGAAAAACTGAGATAATCATAGATTTTACCTCATCTTTTCCCCTTTTCTCAGGGGTCACATTTTGGCAGTACTGAGCTGTCCGAAGTCTGAGAACAAGTTGTCTAATATTTTCCACTCTTTTCTAGTTTTTTATGGCAGAGAGAAAGTCCAGTCCCAGTTAATCTATTATGGCTAGAAGCAAAAGTCCCCCAAATCATTGTAGTGTTCTTTTTTTTAATTTTGGTGAAAATATACAAAGCAGAACATATACCCATTCATCAGTTTCTGCATGTACAATTCAGGTTACATCCTTCACATGGTGTTACCACTCTTGCTATCTCTACCCGTATTATTTCACCACATTGACTTAGACTTACTACCCCCCTGAACTTCTCATCTCTTCTTTAGAGTTACTGTTGGCAATTTGATCTCATATAGATAATTCTTTAAAAAAGCGCAATGCTCCGCTGAACATTTGTTTTAGTGTTCTTAATGCCTATTAGAGCAAGCCAGTTGTGGTGCTAAAATCTTTTGTAACTCTACTGATTTTGGGGGTGGGGACAGAGGAAAGTTGCTTCATCTTTTAAACACTGAGATGGTTGTGTTAAAATCTTCCGCTATGATAGTGAATGCGTTTACATCCCCACATAATTCTCTTAGTTTTTGCTTTATGTATTTTGAGACTTTGTAATTAGCTTCATATAAATTTAGGATTATAATACCTTGCTGGTGAATTGGAGCCTTATTTTTGTAATGCTTTTTGTTTTGAAATTCTTTTTGTATGATACTACAATAGCTATACTAGCTTTTTCTGTAGCATTTATGTACAGTCATGTATCACTTAACATCTATGATATGTTTTATGAACTAGGACATTATGTGATTTGGACGTTGTGTGAACATGCCTAAAGTGCAAGCAATAGCATTCACTGATTTTCCACCTTCGCGTTATTTAATTAACTGCCTTTTGTTTCACTTCCAAATCAATACTTCTCCTTTGCCTCTTGCTGCTGCAAACTTCTCAGTGGAAACTTCAAACCTCCACTGTCCTCAAGTGTTCTGTTTTCAACTTTCTTGGACTTCTCAGAGTAAATAGAAGCCATGAACCAACAATTGCATAACTTTCCTTTCGTTACAGTGAAAGAGGTGCAGTTCTTCCTGCCTTAGGCCAGTTTCTTCACCAATTCTCTGAATCCGAACTCCTGTCATCTTCTCAGGGGTAATTTACACTATAAAGGAGAGACTAGAAAATAGCAGGTGCCAAGATATGCATGGACACTATGTCAGTAAATCTAATACATTTTTTTCCATATTGCTTGACCTTTCAGCAGCATTTGAAAGTGCATATCTGAGGAAAAAGTCGTGAATCTCCACCTATCATCCTGACGTCTCAGGCTGTTACATGTTTGACTACCTCTATTTATTCTGGTATGGCACCATGGACATATACGTGGTCGAACGTTGCCCAAATGGACGTTATGTGGTACATAACTGTTATCTTTTTTCCTTTTCCCTTCCATCTTTCTGCATTCTCATATCTTATTTGCAACTCTCATCAACAGACCTTATCTAATTTTTATTCATCTCTTCACTGCTTAGCACAGTAGCTGTCACTTATTGGGCAAAAAATACATGTTTTACGAATGAACTAATTATTAAAATATACAGCCATGCATTGCTTAAAGCCTATGACACATTCTTTGAAATAGGATTATGTGATTTGGATGTTATGCAAATACCATACCATCTTCTTATGGTAACTTTGAGATAGTGGAAGCAGTCCTTTCTGAGGGACATGGAGGGCCTGGAGTTCTGCTCACTGCTCTCTGGACCCAGGTCGGTGGCTGCTTCCTGGGTGAGCGAGGACTCCGTAAGGGTGCACACTGAGCTGGTGAAGGCTGGGGACTGGGCCTTTAGGCTCAGCCCTGGGCTACTCAGGAAGGCGTTAGGCCCTGCAGGCCCAGTTCATTGAGGATGAGGTCTGGGGACATGAGGCAAGACCAGGGTAGGCTCCCTAAGCATGAACTGATCCAAGGCACAAAGGTGTCAGCTCCCTCCTGGCTGCATCTGGTTAGCAGGCTACAACCCTTTCCCCAGTCAGAATATCTGAATTTATGGGACCACGGGTATATGTGTGGTTGGATATTGCCGGAATGGATGTTACGCAGCACATGCAGAGGCACATCTAAGGTATGGCTGGTGGGGGGGTGATGGGAAAGGGGGACACAATGAGCAGTTTCTGTTGGTCATCCCAGTTTCCATCACCAGCTGTGAGAGATCTTTCAGCAATTTAAAACTAATGGCCATAGATGCTGTTCTCTGTAGCTACACTGCTAGGTGCATGACCTTTCTTCTAGCAGTGGAGTCTTTTCCCAGTCTATGCTAGGAACTGAAGGGAGACAAGAGAATTCATTCTGCAGGTGATGCATTCAACGAATACTTATATTTGTTGAGTGCACATTATTTGCTAGGCACTCTTCTAGGTGCTTGTGATATGGTAATGAACAAAAGAAATAAGATTGCTGTTGTCATGAGCTTACATTCTAATGAGGTAGATGCCAAATAAGTTAGTAAGCAAGTAAATGAATGATTCCTAATAATAATAAATACTATGAAGAAATAAAACAAGGTAATATGATAGAGAATCTCTAGAGAACTTCTTTAGGTAGAGTAGTACGGCAGACTTTTCTGAGTCATAAGACCTGAAGAAGGAGAAGGAACATGTGGTAATAATGTTCCAGGCAGTATTGCAAGTGGCCCCGAGACTGGAATAGGCTTGGTTCCTTCCAGGAACATAAAGAAGGTTAGTGTTGGAATATGGTGGGCAAGAAGAGAATAATTAGAACAGCTAGGCAGAGGTTAATAGTGTTAGCCTTGTAGACCTTGATGAGGAGTTTGGCTTTTATTTTATTCGCATTGAAAGCCTCTGGAGAGTTTTAGCCAGGGAGTAAGTCTTATCACACTACTTAGAACAAGTCAGATACAAACACCAATGACAATGTGGCATTTGAGAGATATATTAACATGCTACAATTATTATGATCAAAGGAAGATGCCGATTAACTGGGAAGGTTTTCATGAAATCATGGCTTCAAAGAAGGATATTGATCATAGTGGAAGACTAGGATTGATGAAGAGTAATGAAGTTTAAAGGAGATGAATCCAACAAAGCAGACCTATATGCTGAGTATGACTTATTAAGTATAAGAACTCACTGTTGAGAACTATACGTAAGTAGAGGTAAAATTTTTACAGTGGCCAAAATAAGTTACAAGAGAAAGGAGATATAAAATAGCCGTAGAGGTCAGAAAAGGCATTGTGACCTCAGTGTTCTAAAAGGTATTTTCAATAAGACTTTGGAAGACTAAAGCTAGATTGGTTTTAAGAGGGGCCGAAGGGTTGTAGGAGCCCTGTTGGCACAGTGATTGAGAGCTCAGCTACTAACCAAAAGGTCAGCAGTTCGAATCCACCAGCCGCTCCTTAGAAACCCTATGGGGCAGTTTTACTCTGTCCTGATAGGGTCGCTATGAGTCAGAATCTACTTGATCACAAGGGGGTTGTTAGGGTTATAAGAGTGGGTGATAAGAAACCAAAAGGAGGCTCAGAAAGAATGCAAAGATAGTTTGAAGTATATTTATATGCCTTGCCTTAGACGGATCAGGAACGTCATCTTCATAAAGAAAATCGTAATTGGTAGCCAGTGTATTACAGTTTTAAGTGTTTTACATGCCATAGGTAGTGTGTGCTCATGGCTATTTCTTAGAATTAAATTTGATTTCAGTAAAAGGAACGGGAATGACTTTTAGGATACTGATGGCCATATGTATTTCAGAGTAAACCATTTCAAGAAGAAGGGATTTAATCAGTACCTTTAAAGACTAAACCTGTTGCCGTCGAGTCGATTCCGACCCCTAGTGACCCTATAGGACAGAGTAAAACTGTCCCATAGGGTTTCCAAGGAGCGGCTGGTAGGTTAGAACTGTTGACCTTTTGGTTAACAGCTCTATCACCTAACCACTGCACCACCAGGACTCCTTTGAAGACTAAGAAAAAGCAGTTTAAGAAGCACAACAGCAAGCATAAGACTAAATCTTACTTGTATGTAATGCCCTGTCGTAAAAATCTTTAAGGGATTCAAGCCTTTTGATTAGTCGAAGGGCTAAGAAAAAGAAGATAATAATGGGCTTTTGAATTACTTGGTAAGGAATCTGAGAACTGTTACTTTTAAAAAACTTTCTCGAAGAAAATAAGTATGTATGTAGGAGGGAGAAAGCTGCTGGGAGTGATTTTTCTGAAGTTTTTTTTTTACCCATATATTTTAAAAAGTACTTTAAAAAAAATTACATTGTTATAAGGTATTTGCCCTGCCTTTTTTTTATATAACAGGATTGTTGTGAGGTCAAATGAGGAAATTAATACAAATTGATTTCGTATTACAAAGCCTTGTAAGTATAAGACGATGTCATTCAGAAACATATGTAAATTTTTATGATGCCAGCACATGTGCGTGCGTTAGTTACAAAACATTTCTGCACGTCTGGGCGTTACCCTAGCTATTGAAGCTGCTTTGGATTCTGTGAACACTAATTACTACAGGCAACATTTTTAAAGCTTAAAAAAAAAAAATCATCATTAGAAAGAATGTCAGCAAATTTTAGTAAAATAATAAACTTTAGACTTCTCTTTTTTTTTGTTGTGCTTTAAGTGAAAGTTTATAATCCAAGTCAGTTTCTCATACAAAATCTTATACACACATTATTATGTGACCCTAGTTGCTCTCCCTACAATGTGACAGCACACTCCTCCTCTCCACCCTGTCAAGAAATCAAGTGACACATTGCATTAGGTAAATCTGCTTCGAAGGACCTCTTTAAAGTGTTAAAAAAGCAAAGATGTCACCTTGAAGACTAAGGTGCACCTGACCCAAGCCATGGTATTTTCAATCGCATCATATGCATGTGAAAGCTCGACAATGAATAAGGAAGACTGAAGAATTGACGCCTTTGAATTGTGGTGCTGGCGAAGAATATTGAATATACCATAGACTGCCAAAAGAATGAACAAATCTGGTCTTGGAAGAAGTACAACCAGAATGCTCCTTAGAAGCAAGGATGCCGAGACTGCATCTTACATACTTTGGACCCATTCTCAGGAGGGATCAGTCCCTGGAGAAGGACATCATGCCTGGCAAAGTACAGGGTCAGTGGAAAAGAGGACGACCATCAGCAAGGTGGACTGACACAGTGGCTGCAACAATGAGCTCAAGCATAACAACGATTGTAAGGATGGCGCAAGACTGGGCAGTGTTTTGTTCTGTTGTGCACAGGGTCACTATGAGTTGGAACCGACTTGACAGGACCTAACACCACCACCACCACCGCCGCCACCTAACACACTGCCTAAGCCCCATGATAGGTACTCAGAAAATATTTGTGGAGTGAAGGAATGAATATGTTCAACCTCTTGGCATCAATATTACATACTTATTAAAAAACTAAATTACTTCTTTAATAGTTAGATGAATGATGATGCTTTTTTTGTTGTTTGCTTCAGTAAGCCTCATCAGGATACAGAGATATTGCCTTACACCCTTAACTTTTTTGTAGAGATAGGCATGTGATTGCTGCAGGCTAGTCACTTTTTAGTCACAAAGGAGCCAAAACCCAAAATCCAAACCGTTGCCATCGAGTCGCTTCCGACCCATAGTGACCTTATAATTAATATACTTAAACCTTAGTTTGAATCTGGTTTTGCCCCTTACTGCTTGAACAGCTGTGGACAAGTTGCCTTTGAGTCTTAGTTTCTATACTAAATGGTGAGACTACTCCTTTAAAGGGCTCATTGAGAACTCAGTGTTAATGAATTTGAATGTATAAATCATAAAGTACTATATAATGTAGAAAATTTAATTTTATTAAAATTGCATAGTATTGACAAGTATAAGAGCTGGACCATGTGGCTCATTTTTACATTTATTAAAGTTTATAGAAAATATTATTGCTAAGATTTCACAAATTTGGATATTTGAAAGGACTCAAAAATCTCCATAGAGCATATCTACTTCAGGCTTTTACTTAAAGGGAAAGAATACTGTGCAGCAAGAGAAAGAGAGGCCAGGCAAGCACTGGTGATATGAGAGACATACAGGGACAAGCTCCCTAAGATCCTAATTCACACACCAAATTCTGTGTGGTAAATTTTGGCTTCAGTAGTGCTCAAGGAGGAAGTTTCCAGTGGAGTATTTTATGCTGCTCTGGTCATGTTTTTTTTTTTTTTGGTCATGTAGTCAAGCCAGGCTGGCTAACTAGTTATGTCAGGTGAAAACCATGAGTAAACAAACTCAGGGGGGTCACAGGAGAGTTTTTAAACAGCACATCATGAATTTCACTAATCTTATCTTGTCCAATAGTGAAAGCCAAACATCCCAGCATCCTCAAGAGAAAAGAATAGAGTGTTCCCAGTCCAAATGTAAAGTAACTCTAGTCTACGCAATTATATTTGGAGCCTCCGAGCACCTACTATGCACAAGGTATGTGCCATTCATTTGGAATACAGAGAGGAGTAAGATATCCTTGAAATCTAGGGAGCTCAGAGATTGGTGAGGAGAAAAAAAAAAAAAACAAAAAAGTGGTATTGGAATTTAGGGGAGGAAGCAACTAACTCTGGTAGGGTGTCTGAGTGACTTCTTGCTTATTTAAGGCTTCACCGAGTAACATTTCAGGTAGTTTTAAATGTTGAATAGAATTTTACCGATGTCTAGCACAAGTGCTTGATGAAGTTGTTGTTTGCTGCCATCCACCTGGCTCCCAACTCATGGCGACCCTATGCACACTGGAACACAACACTGCCTGGTCCTGTTATATCATGACTGGCTGGGGATTAGATATTGGATCGTTGTGATCCTTAGGGTGTTTTTGTTTTTGTTTGTAAATGTCTAAGTGTATATTGCTATTTAAAAAAAATTTTTTTTGTTGTCGTTCAGAGTACACACAGCAGAACATACACCAATTCAACAATCTCTACATGTACTATTTGGTGACATTGATAACATTCTTCAAGTTGCACAACCATTCTACCTGTCTTTTCCAAATGGTTCCTCCTCCATTAATATAAACTGTCCCTCAAGCTTCCTATCTAATCTTTCTAGTTGCTATTGTCAGTTTGATCCCACACAGATAGTTCTTCAAAGAGCACAGTGCTCAAGGCAGACATTCTTTATTAAGCTAAATTATTTTTTTGTTTTAAGAAGACTCCAGGGGATATTTTTGGTTTAAGGTTTAAAGATTATCTCAGGGCAGTAGTTTCAAGGGTTGATCTAGCTTCAGGGGGATCCACAGGGTTTTCATTGGCTCATTTTTTGACATAGATTGCCAAGCCTTTCTTCCTAGTCTATCTTAGCCCTTTCGTTTCATTTTTGTTCCTCAAGTTTTTTTGGATGGCATGTGTCTTCAGTATTGAAACGCATGCTTATTGATTGAGGGTGTTTAAATTTTGGTTGGTAATACGGATTTTGAGGAGCCCTGATGGTGCAGTGGTTAAGAGCTTGACTGCTAACCAAAAGGTCAGCAGTTTGAATCCACCAGTGGCTCCTTGGAAACTCTATGGGGTGGTTCTACTCTGTCCTGTGGGGTCGCTGTGAGACAGAATTGAGTTCACGGCGATGGGTTTGGTTTTTGGTTTAATAGGGATTTTGAGAAATATGATCTGGAAACACAAGCCACCAATGAGGTGAGTGGCAGTCTGGCGCCACTGATCTGTGATGTGATAATACAGCAGTGAGAGCGAGGTAAGTAATTTATTGCAGGTGCCTTTTCATTAGGTCACATGGGGAACCTCTGGTTTTCCAAATGTGATACAGAAAAGCCAAAAAAAAAAAAAAAAAAGCCATCAGGACTCCCTGACTATCACACAGGAAAATGGTAATTACACTTGAAGCCTTCTCTCACTGTAATGACTGTGGCCTGCCCTTACGCCAAACTGCGGAAACAGAAAACTCACTCATATCAGTCCCTTCCTCCAGATTTTCACTCCTCTCCAAAATATCCCTGCCTTTGATCCCTCAGAGCCCTCAGTCAGTTGCTTTTGTATTTTGTTCAGAGGTTATACAGGTAGCCTCTGACTTACAATGTGTTGGAGTTTTGGTGAAGCACACTTACAACCCTCCTCTTTTTTTGTGCATTTTATCGTTAGTAATACGTACAGCGTTGTGGCACATAATCTGCTGATGTTATCATTCTCAGATGCAATGTTTTTAACCCTCAAAGACAAATAAAGGCTGGATTTATAGCAATACTGTTAAAAAAGGCAATAATGGTAAAAACTAAGAAAAAAACATTAGGTATTCAACTTACATCAGAACCACCTAGGACCGAGTAGTCATCGGAGTGGAACCCCATTGTTAAGTCGGGGACTACCTGTAGTTACCTATAGGAGAGTCACCCTGTTAGAAGCTCACTCTGCCATACTGGAAAGATTTTTTTCTTGATCTATAGGAACTCTGTATATTGGAAAATTAGTCATTTGCGATAAAAAAAAAATTGTGATTTCCCCCCAATTGGCTGTTTGCAACTTTGCTCTTGGTAGTTTTTGCCATGCAGAAATATCTGTATTTCTATTTAGTTGAAGTTATCAGTCTTGTTCTTTATAGCTTTTGTATTGTCACATTTAGAAAGGCCTTCCGTACTCCTAGATTTTAGAAGTTTCTCCTGTAGTTTTTTCCCCCTAGTATTTTTATGATTTTATTATTACTTATTTAAATAAAAAAAAATCTATTTGGAATGTAGCCTGGTGTAAATGTGAAGAAAGGATTCAGTTATTTTCCAGATAGTTTTCCCTCAATTGCCTCAATAATTCCTCTTCACTCCCAATAATTTGAAATGCCAATATTATTATATACTAAGTCCTGTATGTATTTGGGTATATATCTGAACTTTATAGACTGTTTTATTGATAGTCTTGCTTTTATGCCTCAATATCACATTGTTTTAATGATTTTATGTAATTTTGTAATTACCCCAATTGTGGCTCCATCCTC
Organism: Elephas maximus indicus; assembly: GCF_024166365.1. NCBI lineage: Eukaryota > Metazoa > Chordata > Mammalia > Proboscidea > Elephantidae > Elephas > Elephas maximus. The sequence goes on from NC_064825.1 coordinate 45,616,419, forward strand.
TGCACCCCTGTGGCACCTGGATTCTCTGTGTCACTAGTAGGAAACACTGCACAAAAGTTTAAAAGCTTTGTATTTTTGTTTAGGGCCAGAAATGGAAGGAAATAATTTTGTTATGTACTCTCTGGACCCAGGAAGAGAAAAATTAGACAGTAAGAGAGATATAATAGTGCTGAGGAAGGAGGTTTCAGTAGGCCTCTGGTGCTTACGCATGGTGTAAATGAAGGGAAGTCATTTGCAAAGCAAGGAGAATTGATGAAGTCAGTACTTATTCATTTTTTCCGTTGAAGTACTCTAAAGGGCAGACAAAAGTGAACACAAGTGCTATGTCTGAAGATGAAGCTTATAAGCAGCCCACCATAAATCAGAAATGTTTTTTACATTAAAAGCTCATGGAAGATTTTTTTTGTGTTCCTTGGTACAGCATTGTCTATAATAGTGAAAATTAGAAACAAACTATATGTTGGTTAATGTACAGTCATGTAAATATGATGTAGCCTTTTAATGGAATACTGCGCAGCCAGTAAAAGGAATGAAATAATCCGTATGCATTGAAAAGATGGTGGAAGCTCTGGCTGCATTTCTTAGTCTCTTGGTTTTTTCCTTCTTTGTATTTGCACCTTATCACATTGCTAAATAACCATAGTCACTAGCTAAGACCTGGGACAACCCTGGAGTTGTACATTAGAAAGAGTTCTCATTCATATCTGGAACCATTTTGGAACCCCTAATTCTAACACTGATTTTCAATTCTGCATCTCTAAATTCTTGCTGGTTGGAGTAGGAAACCTTAACTGTTTGGGTACGAGAAGGGCTCTACAAAGGCATTAATTGCATTAAAATGTTTTAATTCTTGTAACATCTTTTACACGTGTACCATCCATTGGTACTACTGCAGAAAAGCTCAAGCTTCTGGAGCTGCATTAAGGGCTTTCATGAAGTATTATCCTTCTATTACTGTGGTCAAGGGGCTTGAAAAAGACTAGTAGAATTACCCCTCCAAACTTTCTCACAGGTGTCCTACTAAATGGAAATCTCTGACATATAAGTGCATTATGGGAATGTTGCTGAGGAAAACACCTTCCGCTCCCCATTCCCACCCCCAGTTCTGGCAGTCACTGAACAGAAGACTGTCTTGACCCTGTGGTATTAGCCTAATGCTCCTCAGTTTTCAAACTTTTTGGCTTCAGGACTGTGTTTCACTCTTAAAAATTATTGAGAACCGTTGAAGAGCTTTTGTTTGTGTATGTTTTATCTATCAATATTTACCATATTAGAATTAAAACAGAGAAAAACTTTAAAATATTTGTTTTAATTCATTTAGAATAACAATAAACCTATTATGTTAGCATAAATGACATATACTTATGAAAAATAACTTTATTTTCCAATATAAACAAAAGTTAGCGATAAGAGTGGCATTGTTTTATTTACTTTTTGGCAAGTCTGTTTAATGTCTGGTTTCATAGAAGTCAGCTAAGTCAGCTGAAATCTCACATCTGTTTCAGCATTTCATCTGTTGCAATATGTGGTTTTGGTTTGAAGCCTGTGATGACAATCAGGCTTTACATAGACACGTGTGGTTGGAAAAGGGAGGAGTGTTTTGATAGCTTTTGCAGGTAGTTGTGGATGCTCTTCTTTAATAGTATAGCAAAACTTGATGTGTGGTCGTTTCTTAGGGATAACTGGAATGTGAAACCTGAGGCTGTATCTTTGGATTTTTCTTACTATGTCACATTATAATCCTTGGGTCTGTCTTGCACTTTGAATGGATTTTTTACCCACGTGTGCATTAGTCATTTGGAAAATACTGGTGTGCTGAGTTATGCAGATCTTCCAACTGGTGGCGTATTTCTTTATATAATATCAGAAAAGCACATTAATTCATATCATCTCTGGAAAAGTCTTTAAGAATTGGGAGGCTGGTGGGAGAAGTGAGTTTTCCAAAATTCTGAGTTTTGCTTGATAGCTCAAATTTTATCATTGGCAACAAACACTGTTGTTTTCCTTTAAGTCATAGACTCCTTTTGCCCAGTTTCAGGACAGCATCTTCCAAATGCTCAAGAACGAGTTGTCACAGTTTACCTGTCAGTTCTTTTAAGTGAAAATGGTGTTCCACGAGAAAAAGACAGCTCTGTCACGCAAGTGCTTTTCCTGAGACAACCATTATTCTTTGGTATATAGTAGAAGTCCTTTATTCAGATTGCTGTTCCATTACCCCAAAAAACCAACCCGTTGCCATCGAGTTGATTCCAATTCCGGCACTCCTTGGAAACTCTTTGGGGCAGTTCTATGATTTATTACAGAGACTGTTAAAAAGATATACACTCAAGTGTTGAAATTTAATACAAATAGTCATTTTTATTGCTTCACCAAGGACGTTGGTTTTTTTTTTTTTTTTTACCTGTGAATGTATGGCAGCAGTGAAGAATATAATGACTATAGTATAGTTTGGATGCTATTGCCCTGATCTGTGGAAAGGGTGCCAGCAGTTGTAGCCACCATTGCTTTTGTGTCATCAATGCAAACGTCTACCTAGTGAGTAAAGTAAATAGCTCTCGGTATTATAGAAAGTAGCTTTGACTCCAGGAGCCCTAGAAAGGGTCCACGGACCAGCAGTTTGAGAACTGTTTCTTCTAATCTACTCAAAAAAGATTTGTCCCCTTGCACATAGTATTTAACATTTAACTTTCTGTAGTCTGCTCCTTTGCAGGGGGGTTTTATTGGAGTGTATTCTTAGCAGGAAATAAGGAGATATAATTAGTTACTCATTTCAGATAACGTGCCCTACTGTATGCACAGACATGTCCAAAATCCTCACTGGTGATCTCCCTACTACTGGTAAACAGTTTTATGTACTTCCTTTTCTATTTAAAGGCTCCTTCAACAACCAGCTCTGATAAAATTTCATGTGCCCTAGGAAAAATTTTAAATTCTGAGAACTCATGCCAAGATTTCAAGGAGGAACCACTGACTGTTATAGAATATGTAGGTTTCCAGGAAAAAGGAGTTCCTTTTGTGGTCCTTTTGTTGCTATTATAAACGGCAGTATTAAGACAGCAGCTTATATTTATGGGTACTTACAGTGTGCCAACATCTTTGAGTGGCGCAAGTGATTTGTGCTCAACTACTAGCCTAAAGGTTGGTGGTTCAGGTCACCCAGTGGTGCTACAGAAGAAAAGCCTGGCAATCTCCTTTCGTAAAGATTACAGCCAAGAATACCTTATGAAGCAATTCTAGTCTGTAACACATGGGGTCACCGTGGGTCAGAATTGACCTTACAGCAATAGGTTTGGTTTTTTGGCTTACTATGGAAACCCTGGTGGTGTAGCGTTTAAGTGCTACGGCTGCTAACCAAGAGGTCGGCAGTTCGAATCCACCAGGCACTCCTTGGAAACTCTATCCAGCAGTTCTACTCTGTCCTCCTGTAGGGTCTCTATGAGTTGGAATCGACTCGATGGCAGTGGGTTGGTTATGTGCCAGGATCTTACTTAATTGTAACAAAAAACTTGTTTAGGGAATATTTATAATGAAGATCCTGCATATTTAAAGTTATTCCTTTCTTCTGTGGAAAGAAAGCAGGTAACTTTCTTAAGACTTCCGAAATTTTGTTAGTTTCTTAGCAGAATAATAATTATGTATTTGCATGCTTTTGAGTATATTTTGCATGACATAGACCAATCAGAAATGTATTCTTTCGTCATAGAAATCTCTCGTAAATTAGGCAAATTGTTGGCTTCTTTTCTTCTCTCTTTCCCATCTCAAAACCACCTTAGTTCAAGCCCTCATCTTCATTTATCTGGAGTATTGAGTAGTGTCCTATTTTGTCTTCTGGCTACCATCCCCAGCCTTATCTTAAAGTTATTTTGTTTTTCTTTCTTTTTTTTTAAATCATTCCTTTGCATCAAAATCTCCATTTGTTGGTGCCCAGCTACCATTATTAAACATTTTAATCAAAGAGCCTATGGAAGAATCCTGATCAAAAAGGGAAAAGTATAGAACAGAATTTCAAATTGTCATGGCCTCCAGCCATTCTGTAGCCACGGGGGCTGGATGAACCCCTCAAACTATTGCCCTGAGATAACCTTTAAAACTCAAACCAAAAATATCCCCTGAAGTCTTCTTAAAATCAGACAAAAGTTTAGCTTAAATAGGAAAAACGTCTGTCTTGAATATTATGCTCTTTTAGGAACTATCTATATGGGGTCAAATTGAAAACAGCAACTCGAAAGTTTAGATAGGAACCTTAGGGGGCAATGAGTTTATGTTAATGGGGGAGGAACAATTCAGAAAAGGACGGTGAGAATGGTTGCACAGTTCGAAGAATGTGATCATTGTCACTGAATTGTACATTTAGGAATGGTTGGAATGGTGTATGTTTTGCTGTATGTATTCTCAACAACAATTAACAACAGAATAGAATTAGTTAAAAAAACAAAAAACCTCCATTTGCTTCCTCTGCGATACAGTCCAAAACTTTTTAGGATTTGGTAGGGAGATCACAGACATGTTTATCTGTGTTCATCCTAGTTCCAGTTTATCTTAATAGCTTTATCTGCTGATACAGTTTGCCTCCTGGACATAATGTAAGTCACTCTTCATAGTTTCCTAGGCACACCATGTTCTTTCTTGCTTTTGCACATGCATGCGTTATCTCTGCCCTGAATACCGTTCTTTGCACTTGCCTAACTCCTTCACCTTTAAGGCACACTCAAGTATTATCTCTTCTACGGAATTTTCATTGATTCTGCCAAGCCAAGGGTTAGTTAGTTGATACCATTTTACATCAACCTCCATTATAGTAAGTTGTATTTTTTAACTGATGTTATATTCATACAAATTTATATTCATATAGATTTCCTTTGTGAAAACATTTGTTTTTCTTATTAGAAAGTAATTACTTCTAAAAAAAAAAAAATTGACCAGTGAAAACCTTATAAATAGCAGCAGAATACACACACATACACACCCACGCGTATGTATGTGTGTGTCTATATAATATATATAATCGAGCCCTGGTGGTGTGCAATCATTAGAGAGCTTGGCTACTAACCGAAACATCGGAGGTTCAAACCCACCAGGCACTCCGCGGGAGAAAGATGTCCCAGTCTGCTTCCGTAAAGATTACATACAGCCTTAGAAACTCTGTGGGGCAGTTCTACTCTGTCCTATAGGGTTGATATGAGTCAGAATTGACTCAGTGGCAACAGGTTTGATTTTTTTACGCACACACAGAATGAGCGGGAGAGAGATGACAATCTGGAGGATATATAGCAAATAATTAACTGGTCATAAGGAACTTTCCATGAGGCCATAGATGTGGGTTGAAGAAGTAGTAGAAAAGCAGCTAGGAGCTGGTGACATGGAGTCTAAGCCACCTGGTAGTTTAAATGTGCCTTATGGATCTGCTCAGGTCCAGTCCCATTTTTACCAATTTTATTTTATGGCATGCTGGGCAGAGTGGTTATTGGTGATGTTCATTTTCTTTATTTGCTTTTTTGTATTTTCTGTATTTTTCCTTCACAACACTTTGAAGAGCTGAAGTATTTATTTGTTAAGGTACTTCTCCGAGGCTAAGCTATGAGCTCCATGAAGATTTTACCACTGGTTCTCACAGGCTTAGCATTGTGCCTGGCATATAAAAAAAAAAAAAAAATTTTTTTTTTTTTGCATATAGAAGGTTATTAATCAGTATTTGCTCACTGATTTGAGAAGCTTGAAGCACACATGACAAAATGTAAACAGTGGTTAATTCTAAGTAGTGAGTATGTTTGTTACATTATTCTTTGTACCTTTCTGAATTTTTAAGTTTATCGAAATTTTTAAAAGGGTGTGCTGTATAACATCAGGTACAAATATATTGTTAATGAATTTTAGTTCTCTTCCTGTTTTTTTCACTGTGAGAGAAGTGGATTAGTAACGTATATTGTTGTTGTTAGTGTCCGTCAAGTTGATTCCGACTCACGGCGACTCCGTGTGTAGAGAGTAGAACTAACTGCTCCATAAGGTTTTCAAGGCTGTGACCTTTCAGTAACAGATCTCCAGGCCTGTCTTCCGAGGTGCTTCTGGGTGAGTATGAACCATCAACCTTTCAGCCAGCAGTCAGGTGCTCCACCCAGGGACTCCCAACTTATATTAGACAGCCAGTTTAGCATCTCAGTTACCTAAAGCTTTTCTTGCCACCATAACTCCCCCCAGTGATGGTACATTCTTAGGTATAAATTCAGGAAACATTCTTTCATGATCGATAAGGTCAGGAACCAGTTCTTAGCAGGAATATCAGTGGCCCCTGTGCAGCCACCTTTGTGTTGTTACCTGGTTATTGCTTGTGCACTTGAAAGTCTTCTGTAGATTACAGCTCACTAGACACTATTTCAAATGCATTTCTCAAAACTCAGTATATATACCCTTAATATTTGTGTATTACATAGAATGTAAATTTTACATTTAAAAAAAGCATAAAGAACTGAATTTTAATTAAAGTAAGAGAAAACAAAAAAAAAGTAAGAGACCTCCCCAAATAAAGGTTTGACCCCCGCCAGTGGTCTCCCCCCACGTGTCTGTCAACTTGTCATACTGTGGGGGCCTCTGTGTTGCTGTGATGCTGGAAGCTATGCCACTGGTATTCAAATACCAGCAGGGTCACCTACAGAGAACAGGTTTCAGCTGAGCTTCCAGAATAAGAGACACTAAGAAGAAGGACCTGGCAGTTTACTTCTTAAAAGCATTAGCCAGTGAAAACCTTATGAACACCAGCAGAACACTGTCTGATATAGTGCCGGAAGATGAGCCCGTCAAGTTAAAAGGCACTCAAAATACGACTAGGGAAGAGCTGCGTCCTCAAAGTAGGGTCAGCCTTAATGACATGGATGGAGTCAAGCTTTCGGGACCTTCATCTGCTGATGTTGCACGACTCAAAATGAGAAGAAACAGCTGCAAATATCCATTAATAATTGGAACCTGGAATGTACGAAGTATGAATCCAGGAAAACTGGGAATTGTCAAAAATGAAATGGAACACATAAAGATCGATATCCTCAGCATCAGTGAGCTGAAATGGACTGGTACTGGCTGTTCTGAATTGGACAATCATATGGCCTACTGTGCTGGGAATAACAACTTGAAGAGGAACGGTGTTGCATTCATTGTCAAGAAGAACATTTCGAGATCTATCCTGAAGTACAATGTTCTCAGTGATAGGATAATATCCAAACACCTACAAGGAGGACCAGTTAATATGACTATTATTCAAATTTATACACCAATCACTGAGGGCAAAGATGAAGAAATTTAAGATTTTTATCAACTTCTACAGTCTGAAATTCATCAAACACGGAATCAGGATGCACTGATAATTACTGGTGATTGGAATGTGAAAGTTGGAAACAAAGAAGGATTAATAGTTGGAAAATACAGCCTTGGTGATAGAAACTATGCCAGAGATCACATCAGAGAATTTTGCAAGACCAATGACTTCTTCACTGCCAATACCTTTTTTCACCAACATAAACATTGATTACACATGTGGATCTCACCAGATGGAATACACAAGAATCAAATCGACTACATCTGTGGAAAGAGACAATGGAAAAACTCAGTATCATCAGTCAGAACAAGGCCAGGGGCTGACTGCGGATAATACCATCGATTACTCATATGCAAGTTCAAGGTGAAACTGAAGAAAATTAGAACAAGTCGACAAGAGCCAAAGTACAACCTTGAGTATATCCCACCTGAATTTAAAAGAGACCATCTCAAGAACAGATTTGACACGCTGAACACTAATGACTTAAGACCAGACAAGATGTGGAATAACATTAAGGACACCATACATGAAGAAAGCAAGAGGTCATTAAAAAGACAAGGAAGAACCTAAATGGATGTCAGAAGAGACTCTGAAACTTGCTCTTGAACGTTCAGTAGCTAAAGCAAAAGGAAAAATGACGAAGTAAAAGAGCTGAACAGAAGATTTCAAATGGCAGCTCAAGAAGACAAAGTAAAGTATTACGATGACACATGCAAAGACCTGGAGATAGAAAACCAAAAGGGAAGAACACACTCAGCATTTCTCAAACTGAATGAACTGAAGAAAAAAATTCAACCCTGAAGTTGCAATACTGAAGGATTCTACAGGGGAAATATAAAATGACTCAGGAAGCATCAAAAGAAGACGGAAGGAATACAGAGAGTCACTATTCCAAATTGAATTGGTCAACGTTCAACCATTTCAGAAAGTAACATATGATCAGGAACCTATGGTACTGAAGGAAGAAGTCAAAGCTGCACTGAAGGCACTGGGGAAAAACAAGGTTCAAGGAATTGACAGAATATCAGTTGAGATGTTTCAACAAATGGATGCATCGCTGGAAGTGCTCACTCGTCTATGCCAAGAAGTCTGGAAGACAACTACCTGGCCAAAGGCTGGAAGAGATCCTTATTTTGTCCCCATTCCCAAGAAGGGTGATCCAACCAAATGCAAAAATTATCAAACAGTATCATTAATATCACATGCAAGCAAAACTTTGCTGAAGATCATTCAAAGGCAGATGCAGCAGTATATCCACAGGGAACTGCCAGAGATTCAAGCCAGATTTAGAAGAGGATGTGGAACTAGGGATATCACTGCTAATGTCAGATGGGTACTGGCTGAAAGGAGAGAATACCAGAAAGATATTTACCTGTGTTTTACTGACTATGCTAAGGCATTTGACTAGAGGATCATAACAAATTATAGATAACACTGTGGAGAACGGGAATTCCAGAACACTTAATTGTGCTCATGAGGAATCTGTACGTGGATCAAAAGGCAGTCGTTTGAACAGAACAAGGGGATACTACATAGTTTAAAGTCAGGTAAGGTGTGTATCAGGGTTGTATCCTTTCACCATACCTATTCAATCTGTATGCTGAGCAAATAATAAGACAGCTGGACTGTATGAAGAAGAACCGGGTATCAGGATTGGAGGAAGACTTATTAACAACCTGCGATATGCAGATGACACAACCTTGTCTGTTGAAAGTGAAGAGGATTTGAAGCACTTACTGATGAAGATCAAAGACCACAGCCTTCGGTATGGATTACACTTCAACATTAAGAAAACAAAAATCCTCAGAACTGAACCAATAAGCAACATCATGATGAACAGAGAAAAGACTGAGGTTGTCAAGGATTTCATTTTCCTTGGATTTACAATCAACACCCATGGAAGCAGCAGTCAAGAAATTAAAAGACGCATTGCATTGGGCAAATCAGCCAGAAGGATCTCTTTAAAGTATTAAAAAGCAAAGATGTCACCTTGAGGACTAAGGTGAGCCATGGTGTTTTCAATCATCTCTATGCATGCAAAAGCTGGACAATGAATAAGGAAGACCGAAGAATTGATGGCCTTTGAATTGTGGTATTGGTGAAGAATATTGAATATACCATGGACTGCCAAAAGAATGAACAAATCTGTCTTAGAAGAAGTGTAACCAGAGTGCTCCTCAGAAGCAAGGATGGCAAGACTACGTCTCACATATTTTGGACATGTTATCAGGAGGGATCAGTCCCTGGAGAAGGACATCATGCTTGGTAAAGTAGAGGATCAGCAAAAAAAAAGAAGACCCTCAATGAGATGGACTGACACAGTGGCTGCAATAATGGGCTCAAGCATAGCAAGGATTGTGAGGATGGCACAGGACCAGGCAGTGTTTCATTCTGCTGTACATAGGGTTGCTATGAGTTAAACCGACTCAATGGCACTGAACGACAACAACAATGGTTTATGCCCTCAGGGGAAGTGGAAATGAAAATAAACTCTCTCCCAAAGGGACTAGAAAAATTGCCAGGCTCCAATCCTTGGCACTAAGTTAAGAGAAGGAATTAAAATCACCCCTGAAAGTTCAAAACCACAGGCCAATTCTTATGTAGGTTTATAGTCAAAATTGATATTACCTAGGTGATCCAAAAATAGTAAGCCAAGAATGTAAAATGTGAAACCCAATGCCGTAAAGTGAATTCTGACTCACGATGAGCCTATGGAACAGAGTAGAACTACACCATAGGGTTTGAAGGCTCTAATCCTTGCAGAAGTAGACTGCCACATCTTTCTCTCGAGGAAGAGTTGATGGGTTCAAACCTCCACCTTTTCGTCAACAGCCCTGTGCTTAACAAACACACCTCCTGGGCTCCCGGAGAATGTAAAGCAATGCCAAACGAGTGGTGTCCCCAGCACCTGGCAGAAACACTTTTTTTTTTTTTCCTGAAGAAACCCACATCAAATCAGGCCTTAAAGAATTACCAGAGATAAAATTCCAAGAAATGTGTTTACAAATCAAAAAGTCACAGGAAACAGGACATCAAAAACAAGATGTGTGAAATGCAAAGAAGTTAAAAGATTGAGAACGTTGCACAACATGGTAAATATAATCAATGTCACTGAACTGTACACTTAAAAATGGCAAATTTTTTGTTATATACATTTTACCACAATAAATTTTTTTAAAAAAAGAGAGAGCACATGAGCACTACAGAATTTTTTTTTTTAATGGCTGAGAAGACAATTGAGAAAATCTATAAGAGTTATAGAAGGATAACTGAAAAAAAAGAGGCAAAATATGAGGAGATAATAGATAGATAGAAAACCCATACATTCAAGAAGCCCAATAAATCTCAAGCAGGATAAATAAATCGACACTTAGATATATAATAACAGAACTCCAGAAAACCAAAAATCTTAAGCATGGTGGGGGTCGGGGGCTGACAAATTATCTTTAAGAGAGAGACAGATTGAAATCTCAAAACAATACTGGAAGCCAGAAACCAGTGATAAAATACCTTTAATGTGCTGAAAGAAATAACTCCCAACCTAAAAATCCATATCCAGAGGAAAAGCTCTCTTAAGGATAAAGGTAAAACAAAGCCATTTACATACAAAAGCCTGCCTGAGTTCAAATCCTCAATTTGCCACTTGTAAGTGGAAAATTTTGGATATTATTATTTAACCTCTCTCTCCATTCAAGTTTCCACATCTATAGAACGGAACTAGCAACAGAAATTAACTTAAAAACACTGTTATAAGGATTACAATAAGGGTTCTTATGAGATAAAATACACATAGAACTTCGTACATTAAGTGCCCTATAAATGTTGTTGTTGTTAGGTGCCGTCAAGTCAGTTCTGACTCACAGTGATCCCAAGTACAAGAGAACGAGACATTGCCCAGTCTTGCACCATCCTCACAATTGTCGCTGTGTTTGAGCCCATTGTTGCAGCCACTGTGTCAATCCAGCTTGTTGGGGGTCTTTGTCTTTTTTGCTGACCCTCTACTTTACCAAGCATGATGTCATTCTCCAGGGACTGGTCCCTCCTGATAACATCTCCAAAGTAGGTGAGACGAAGGCTTGCCATCCTTCCTTCTAAGGAGCATTCTGCCGTACTTCTTCCAAGACAGATTTGTTTGTCCTTCTGGCAGTCCATGGTATAGTCAATATTCTTCACCAACACCATAATTCAAATGGATTAATTCCTCTTCGATCTAACTTACTCATCGTCCAGCTTTCGCATGCACATGAGGTGACCGAAATTACCACGGCTTAGGTCATGCACAAGTGACATCTTTGCTTTTTAACATCTTAAAGAGGTTAACATTTTAAAGATGCAAGCCACCACAGTATGACGAACTGAGAGACAAATGGTGGCTATAAATGTTAGCTGTTATTATTTCCATTGGCTATTTTAAATATTTCAAAAATCACATTTATTCACAATAAAATTACAACTAGAACACTGCTTTGTTTTAGACTAAAATTATATCTCATATAGATCAATACACTGTGGTAACAGTAACTAGATCTCATCTGATTGACAGTTACATGTGCTTTTGATTAATAAAAGTGGAGAAAAAATTCATTAACTATTACAATTTACACAGGAGTAATAATAAATTACAGCCTACAGGCATACATCGACAGGTAATGGCCAGAAGTTCAAGCCGGCTTCAGAAGAGGACATGGAATGAAGGATATCACTGCTGATGACAGATGGATCTTGGCTGAAAGCAGAGAATACCAGAAAGATGTTTACCTGTATTTTTTTGACTATGTGAACACATTCGACTGTGTGGATCATAAGAGATTATGGATAACACTATGAAGAATGGGAATTCCAGAACACTTAATTGTGCTCATGCAGAACCTGTACATGCATCATGAGGCAGTTGTTCAAAAAGAACAAGAAGATACTGCCATGGTTTAAAATTGGAAAAGGTATATAGCAGGTTGTATTCTTTCAACAAACCCTGGTGGCGTAGTGGTTAAGTGCTACAGCTGCTAACCAAAGGGTCGGCAGTTCGAATCCACCAGGTGCTCCTTGGAAACTCTATGGGGCAGTTATACTCTGTCCTATAGGGTCTCTATGAGTTGGAATCGACTCGATAGCAATGGGTTTTTTGGAAACCCTGGTGGTGTAGTGGTTAAGTGCTACAGCTGCTAACCAAAGGGTCGACAGTTTGAATCCGCCAGGCACTCCTTGGAAACTCTATGGGGCAGCTCTACTCTGTCCTATAGGGTTGCTATGAGTCGGGATCGACTTGACGGTACTGGGTTTGGTTTTTGGTTATTCTTTCAACTTACTTATTCAATCTGCATGCTGAACGAATAATCAAAGGAGCTAGGCTCTATATGAAGAAGAATGCAGCATCAAGATTTGAGGAAGACTCATCAATAACCTGTGATATGCAAATGAAGATGACCTAAAGCAATCACTGACGAAGGTCAAAGACTACAATCTTCAACATGAATTCTGGCTGAACATGAAAAAAAACGAAAACTCTCACAACTGTACTGATAAATGGCATCATGATAAATAGAGAAGAAACTGAAGTTGTCTATGATTTCATTCTACGACTTGGATCAATAAAACCAGCATCCACGGAAGCAGCAGTCAAGAAGTCAAATGACGTGCTGCACTGAGCAAATCTGTTGAAAAGACCTCTTTAATGTTTTAAAAAGCAAAGATGTTATTTTGACGACTAAGGGGAGCCATACCCAAGCCACGGTCTTTTCAATTGCCTCATACGCATGCAAAAGCTGGACAATGAAAAAGGAAGACAGAATTGACACATTCGAACGTGGTATTGGCAAAGAATATACAGTACACCATAGACTACAAGAACGAACGAATTAGTCTTAGAAGAAGAAATATACCCAGAAAGCTCCTCAGAAGCTTACTTGGGACGTGCCATCAGGAAAGACTAATTGCTAGAAAAGGACATCATATTTGGTGAAGTAGAGGGCCAATGAAAATGAGGGAAACCCTCCATAAGATGAACTGACACGATAGCCACAAGAGTGGACTCAAATACACCAAAGCTGATGCAGACGGCACAGGACAGGGCGACATTCCGTTCTGTTATACATACGGTCGCTGTGAGTCAGAGTCAACTCTGCGGCAACTAACAGCAACAACAATAATAAATTAACGAAGCCCCTGAACGAAAATAATAAAAGGCTCCTTTCCGATGAAAAGGTTAAAACAAAATAGCTGATGCAGCAGTTCTTCCAACACTAACACTGTGAGGCCTTTATAAACCTAGTTACGCTCTGAATTTTTCCTAAGCACCCTTTCGTTGCATTCCCAGCGTACCACACAGCACCTAAAACAATTTATTGGCCGTCCCTGACTTGAATACATTAAACCTAAACCCTTTTTGTACTCTGGATCTGGCCTTCACTCTTCAGCTGACTTAGATTGCTTTCGGGCTGTAGGTCAGAGGCAGGGCTGCATGCCTGTCAGTGATCCTCAGAGAAAGAACTGCCTTCCTTAAGGGGACTGGGATGTCACCTCTGCAGGCCCACTTAGGCCTAGGACCAAAAGAGGCCTAAACTGAACCATGCTCACTTACTTGTGATTACTGTTGAGGAAAGATGGTAGAAAGAGCTCTCAAAAAAGTAAAGGAAAAGAAAGGCAACAATGTACTACAAGCAGCTGCTGGCTAAAGCCTCTCTTGTCTTGTGTTCCAGAAAGAGCCCTTTACCCCATCTAATACTGAATCTCATAATAAAGGTAAAAAGATTGAGGGCTGCCCTACTTTCCTCCTGCCCATGGGTCAGGGGCAGCAAACCTATGAGAACGGGCAATAAAATAAAAACGAAATTAAAAAAAAAACCAAACTCACTGCCACTGAGTCAATTCTGACTCATAGCGACCCTGCAGGACACAGCAGAACTGCCCCATAGGGTTTTCAAGGCTGTAATCTTTCAGGAAGCAGACTGACACATCTTTCTCCCACAGAAAGGCTAGCTAGTAGGCTCAAACTGCCGACCTTTCAGTTAGCAGCCAAGCGCTTAACCACTGCCATCACCAGGGCTCCTTGAAGGGATGACAGGTAACTTGAAACACCCAAGGTCAAAAGAGGTGGCTAGATGGCCACACTGGAAGCTCCCCATCCATGAAAGTCTTACCAACCAGGTTACCTCTTCGGGCTGAGGTACCAGTAATGGTACCAGTTGCCATCAAGTTGATTCTGACTGACGGCAACTCCACGTTTGTCAAAGTAGATCTATGCTCCACAGGGTTTTCAACGGCTGGTATTTTAGAAGTAGGCCTTTCTTCCAAGGCACCTCTGAGCAGATTTAAATCTCCAACCTTTTGGCTAGCAGCTGGGTGTGTTAACCATTTGCATCACCTAGGGATTCCTCAATCTGAGGTAGCCCCTTAAAAACCATAATTAGGAATTTAAGAAATATTTTTAGCTTTCTGATAAATAATCCTCCCTCATGATATGTCAACTCTTGGACAATCTCCCTTCATACATATTTTTAGGAATGCATTTCACTTGAAAATAGAAGTGTGCCTGTTCTGTACTTAACTATTCATACCCGTATTAGATTAGCTCCCTTAAACAGAGAAATTTTCTATATAGTTTTGTATTCTGAGTCAAAAAAAAATAGGTGCTCAATAAAAATTTGCTGAGTAAATGAGTGAAGCATTCTGAATAATTTTTAACTGGATAAGTCTTCTCTAAGCTTAGAATTCACTTCCACATCTCTTTAGGAAATACCTCTTCCATTAAACCACTTGTATCTGAAATTCCTGTGTATAGTATGTCTTGGTAGAAAGAGTTGTCAGACCTGTATTTGAATACCATTTCTACCCCTTAATAGCTGTGTGATACTGAGCAGGTTACTTAACTTTTCTGAGACTCAGTTTTCTCATCTATAAAACAGGGGTAATACTGCCTTCTTAATAGATGTATTCTGAGGATTAGAAATACATAATCCAAATTCCAGTTACCATGGTATATTAACTGTGAGTAACTGCGTATAGTACAAATGTTACTGCTAGATGTTCAGTGCACAAATCACTACATGAATAATAGATGCATATCCCAATCAGAAACAACCAGATCGCTTCTTTCAAAGTCTGCTGGTGATTAGTAATTGTGCATCTATTATTATTTGGTTCATGCACAAAGAGCAAAGCATGTAGTTGTGTTATCTCCTTGTGTCCTGGCAATAAGCTCATGTGACATTTTACAAAAATGGATAATCAGAAGATGAAACTGGCCAACAACAATGAAAGTGCAGCAAAGAAATGGCAAGTGACAATGGAAGTGAAATTCCGATTGAACACACACAGAGCTATGGAAGAAAGAGCTGACCCTGGGAAATGCTGACACTACAGCCATTCAAGAGACTCTAGATGTACAAAATGAAAGGAATTTAGTGAAGACAAACTTATCAACATAAATGAAGAAAGTGGTTGTAGAAAAAAGATGAAGATGTCCCAGAAGAAGTGACACCAACAAAAAACTGCATTAAAGGAATTCTCAGAGATATTTCACAATACTGAAAGCTGAAAGTGTAAAATGTTGGAAGCTGATTCAATCAAAGAAAGGAGTATGATAATTTGCCAAAGCATAGAAAAGATGCTCACTCCATAAGTTACATGACAAAAAGAAGGTAAGCACTGTTCAAACTACTCTTGATAAGTTCTTTTACAAAGAAATAAAATGCTTTAATTCTGAATGTTTCTAATGTTTTAATTTACAGTGTACTAAATAGTTTACACTCGACTGCTAACCTAAAGGTTGGAGGTTCAAACCCACCCAGTGGTATCACAGAAGATAGGTCTAACAATCTGTTTCCATTAAGATTACAGCCAAAAAACTCTATGGAGCAGTTCTACTCTGTAACACATGGGGTTGCCATGAATCACTATCTACTTTATAGCAGCTAACAATAACTACAAATAAAGATTAGTATTAGATTTACTATTTTTTTTCATTACCCTATACATTTATAACCAACAGTAAGAAAGTGTTCAGTGTTTAACAAAAAATTTTAAAGGTCGCAGAACTATTGTAACTTATCCTATTCGTTATTAAGATTGTTTTGCCTGGTTTCAATTTGCACGGTCACTTGTAAGGTCCCATACTACTGTGGAAAGTGAAGACTGCTAGGACCTGTAACTTCTAGCACATTAAGACACTTATTATTTTACAATTAGAAGACAGACCTTCCCCTCCTTCCCCATGCTCCTTACAGTCTGCTCAAACTAAAAAGAATTTAAACTGATACTGGCTGATGCTAAGAAGAAATTTTTTCAGGTAGGAGAAAAAACTGACTAAGAACCACTGTCATATCTAAACATGCAATTCCCCAAATTCATCTTTACACCACCCAAAATATACTCACCATAATGCTGAAATGGAAACCCTGGTAGTACAGTGGTTAAGAGCTATGGCTGCTAACCAAAAGGTCAGCAGTTCGAATCCACCAGGAGCTCCTCGGAAACTCCATGGGGCAGTTCTACTGCCTTACAGGGTCACTATGAGTCGGAATCAACTAGACGGCAACGAGTCTGGATTTTTTTTTTTTTTTTTTAATATGACAGTATAGTATTTCATGTCTGTCCTCATTCCCTGTACACAAGGGCAAAACAATGTATGATGGAAATAATGACGGGGAGGTAATATAGGTAGAGCAGTTTAGAGTCACACCTCAACTTGAATACCACCTCTGTACCACTTATTAGCTATGCAACTTTTTTTTCTTACCACTTATTAGCTATGCAACCTTAGATAAATTACTTCTTAGAGTTTCAACTTCCTAATCTGTGAAACAGGGATGATTACTAACATCTTCTTTTAGGGATTACTGTAAAGACCAAAAGAGATAAGATACATGAAGTGCTCAGCAAAGTGTGGCTCATGCCACTTAAATAGCTATTATTACCATTATTATTATCATCCTTAATACTACTATCATTAATGTAAATATTATGATAATAAAATTGCATTTATCTTAAACAAATAATTATAAATCAGAATAGTTTTCAAAGATCAAATTCTCCTACTTGAAGATATAATAAAGACCCACCACATGCAGCGATAACAAGAAGGACCTTACCTTCCTCCAGATTGTTTTCTCCCAAGGTACATGGGGGCAAAGGGATGTCAACATCCACTCATCCTCTTCTTGTACTCCTTCTGATTCCTATGTCAAAACCCTCTCTGCAATGCAATCCCAATCCAAATTCCGACAGCATTCTTTAATGATATGGAGAAACTAATCACCAACTTTTTGTAGAAGGGGACAAGGCTCTGGATAAGTAAAGAATTGCTGAAGAAGAACAACGTGGGAGGCCTCACACTACCAGACTCCAGAACCTACTATACAGCCACAGCAGTCAAAATAGCCTGGTACTGGTACAACAGACACAGACCAATGGAACAGAGCGGAGAACCCAGACGTAAATCCATCAATCTACGGCTAGCTGATATCTGACAAAAGGCCGAGGTTCGTTAAATGTGGAAAAGACAGTCTCTTTAACAAATAGTGCTGCCATAATTGGATGTCCATCTGTAAAAAAAAAAAAGAAAAAGAAACAGGATCCATACCTCACACCATCCACAAAAACTAACTCAAAATGGATCAAAGACCTAAATATAAAACCTAAAACAGTAAAGATCATGGAAAAAAAAATAGGGACAATGCTACAGGCCCTAGTAAATGGCATAAATAGAATACAAACCATAACTAACAATGCACAAACACCAGAAGAGAAACTAGATAACTGGGAGCTCCAAAAATCAAACACTTATGCTCATCAAAAGACTTCCTCAAAAGAGTAAAAGGAGAACCTACCAGCTGGGAAAAAACTTTTGGCTACGACATATGCGATAAGGGTCTAAACTGTAAAACCTACAAAATACTTCAACACCTCAACAACGAAAAGACAATCCAATTAAAAAATGGGCAAAGGCTATGAACACACACTTCACCAGAGACATTCAGATGATTAACAGAAACATTAAGAAATGCTCTAGATCATTAGCCATTAGAGAAATGCAAATCAGAACTACAATGAGATACATCTCACCCCAACAATACTTGCCCTAATCAAAAAAAAAACGGAAAATAATAAATGTTGGAGAGGTTGCAGGGAGACTCGAACTCTTATGCACTGCTGCTGGGAATGTATAATGAATGGTACAACCACTATGGAAAACAATATGGCGCTTCCTTAAAAATCTAGAAATAAAAATACCATATGATCCAGCAACTCCACTCCTAGGAATATATCCTAGGGAAATAAGAACCATCACATGAACAGACGTATGCACATCGATGTTCATTGCAGCATTATTCACAATAGCTAAAAGATGGAAACAAACTAAGTGTCCGTCCACAGATAAACAAATTATGGTACATACACACAATGGAATACTATGCAACAATAAAGAACAATGATGAATCCGTGAAACATCTTATAGCATGGATGAATCCGGAGGGCATTATGCTGAGTGAAATAAGTCAATCACAAAAGGACAAATGTTGTATGAGGCCACTATCATAAAAACCCAAGAAAATGTTTACACACAGAAAAAAAGAATCTTTGATGGGAGGGGAGGGGTAGGATGGGAAAAGCACTAACCAGACAGTAGACAAGTGTTAACTTTGGTGAAGGGAAAGACAGTAAGCAATATAGGGGAAGTCAGCACAACTTGAACAAGGCAAAGTCATAGAAGTTTCCTAGACATATCCAAACACCTTGAGGGACTGAGTTGCTGGGGCTGAGTCCTGAGGACCACAGTCCCTGGGGACACCTAGGTCAACGGGCATAATATAGTTCATAAAGAAAATTTCTACATCCTAAATTGGTGACTAGCACTGGGGGTCTTAAGGGGCTTGCAAGCAGCCATCTAAGATACATCTATTGGTCCCATCCGTCCAGAGCAAAGGAGAATGAAGAAAACCGAAGACACAAGGAAAATATTAGTGCAAAGGACTAATGGATCACATGAACCACAGCCTCCACCAGCCTGAGCCCAGAAGAACTAGATGGTGCCTGGCTACCACCACCAACTACACTGACAGGGATCACAATAGAGAGTCCTGGACAGTGCAGGTGCAAAATATAGAACAAAATCACAAACGCACAAAAAAAGACCAGACTTGCTGGTCTGACAGACTGGAGGAACCCTCAAGACTATGGCCCCTGGACACCCTGCTAAATCACAACTGAAGCCACTTCCGAAGAACACTTTCCAGACAAAGGTTAGACAGGCCTATAAAACAAATAATAACACAGGTAAGGAATGTGCTTCTTAGTTCAATCAAATATACAAGACGAAATAGGCAACCCCTGCCCAAAAGCAAGAAGAGAATGCAAGAAGGGACAGGAAAACTAGACAAACGGACACAGGGATCCCATGGTGGAAAGGAGTGGTGGAAAGGAGGAGAACGCTGTCACATTGCAGGGATTGTAACCGATGTCACAAAACAATATGTGTATAAATTTCTGGATGGGAAACTTGAGCTGTAAATTTTCCCTAAAGAACTAGAAATTTAAAACAAAAACAACGCTCCCTGCAGTCTGCTCATAGTTTCCTCTTCAGATGACATTCAGAACTAAAGCCATTTCCCATTTCTCAGAGCTATCTGCCAGAACAGTGCTACCTTGCTCTCTCACTGCCCACATGACTTAACTGCCAGTTTTCTCTCTTGATTCTAATCCAAAACCTTGGTTTTAAACTAAGAATCATTATTATCTATGCAGACCCGTAAGGCCACAAGGGACCTAAAGGCCAACTAAGGCCAACAACCCCTTTTCCCTACAAAACAATTAATTTTCCCTAAAATATTCACATGAATTTGTTGAGCACTGTTCTACTTTAATACAGTGACAAAAAGTCCTTTACCTCCCACTCCAGCCTGGCTTCAACTTGCATCATTGGTTAGAAAGTTTTCCTTTTGTTGCAGCAAAATCTCCCTCCTTACAGTTAGTTTCCACCCATAGGGCCTAATTCTGCATTCTAGAGAAATACAGAAAGTTTAATAGTTCTATATGATAGCCTATCCAGTATTAAAGACCCCCGAGAGTTTCTCTTTTCCATGTTACAAATTCCAGTTCACAGAGTGTAATTTAAAGTTCCTTGCCTCATGATCATGGTATGGTCCTCTGGACCAAGTGTGGTCTTGTCAACAAGATCTAACAAGTCAGTCAAGTGCTTCCTTTGCCAGCATCTGGGATGCCAAGTAATTACATTGCAAATGATCCCTCTGCCCATATTCCTTACTTATTAAGTAAAAATTATTAATTTAAACTAGTAGTTCAGGAAAAGTGACTTTTCATCTAAATCATGGTTTAAAGGGAATGATACTAAAGTCCTGAAAACTGCAAAAAGAGTTCTGTTTTCTTTTTTAACTTATCCTAGTCAATTACCAGGAACAGAAGAAAGTAGGATTTACCAAATCCACTACCATAGAATGGATTTCAACTCGTAGCGACCCTACAGGGCAAAGCAGAACTGCCCCATAGGGTTTTCAAGGCTGTAATCTTCATGGAAGCAGACTGCCACATCTTTCTGCCGCACAGCCGCTAGTGGGCTCGAACCGCGAACCTTGCAGTTAGCTGCTGAGCACTTAACCACTGTGCCACCAGGGCTCCTTAAAGTAGAATTTGCCTACTTTGCCTCTTTCCTACAAAGCCAAACACACATGCCTGGAAGAGTTTAGCTAATAAGTTGTCCTCAGAAAAAGACCCAATTAAAAGAAAGCAGTAATAGGTAGCCAAACAATATTCTCTGTACCTTACCAGAAGCAGGTACCTGAAAGGATGATCAAGGATTTTGCTCTCAAGGCTTGACCAAAGTAAGTAATGTTAAAGTAAGTGGCAGATTTTTCTTGTGCTCTCCTAGCATGGTAAAACACACAGTAAAAACCTAACCTGGCCAGCAGTGCCGGTCAGGGGCAGCAGCTGGAGGAAGATTCTGCCACAAGTCCTCAGAAGGTAGTCAGTGGAAGTGGTGTCCTCAGATGACCCCTGGCCCCCAGGTAGTGGGTTAGGAGGAAGAACGGAGCAGGGACTTGGTCTCTTGGGAAGCTAACACAACCAAGAGGGTACAGACTGTTCGCTCCACCTTCTAGTGCTGGTGCAAGGAGAGAGCTGAATAGTAGTGCTCAAGAGTAAATGGAGCTCTAGTAACTGAAGCTTTCTTGGGGGCAGGAGTAGGACTGGGGGAGGGCAGTTCCAAGACTGGTAAAACTGTTCCCTGGAGGTTGGCTGAAGACGTCTAATAAGAACAGAGAAAGGGGAAGGGAAAGCCCTTAGGGTTTTCACATATTTGAGGGAGGATTAAGCTAGGAAATGTTCCCTTCTCCGTGCCCTGTGGCTAAGGCGGCAGAGCAGCAGTAGGAGCAGGTGTCCTGCGGCCTCATTCAAATGGACTGAGTCCTCCATACTCCCCACCTCTCCCCGGGCTGCCCCTAGCCAGCCCTACTCTGCCATCAGGTGAAATTTCCATCCCCAACCCCAGCACTTCAGGCTTTCCCCTTGGGTCCAGCAGGAACTCCCCGCTTCTCTTCTGGCCCCCAATCTTAAAGACCCCTCAGTCCTTCCAGATCCCAGCACTCCTCACCCTCCACGCTGGATTTTCCCGTGCGCTCCCCTCGTCTGTAGCATCCCCCACTCCTTCCCCTGGCCCCGGGCTCCCCCACTCCACCTCCCCCGGCCAGGCCCCGTGCCTCCCCTGCCCGCCGGGTTCGCCCTCTCTCCCCTCCGCGCGACTCCCGCGCCCCCTGCCTTCCTCACGCGGCGTTTCCTCCTCAGGCCGGGCGCCCTCTCTCCTTCCCTCCCCTCCTCAGGCCAGCCGCCCAGGTGCCCGGACCCGCACTCACAGAACTCGGCGATATACCAGGTCACGGCGTAGTTCTCCTCACACCAGTCCAGCGTGGAGGTCGTGGAGCCCCAGTAGCCCTGCCGGTCCCCGGCCGGAGCCATCGTGCGCGCCGCCGCCGCCCCGGTGCTTCGCTCACCGCGCCCGACTCAGCGGGCTCCCAGGCCGGCTCGGGCCCAGCTCGCGCGCTCGGCTCGCGCCCCCGGCTCGCGCCCCGCCCTCCCAACCCCGTGGGGGCGGGGCCGGGCGCCCGGGAGCGAGGCCGGCCGCAGGGCGGGGCCGGCACCGCACGGAGACCAGCGGCCAGGAGACGCCGCCCACGGCCGCCGCGAGGCCGCCCCAGGCCGGGACCCGGCGCCAGGCCCACCCCGAGGGCGCCGGGTGGCCCTGCCCACTCCTTCCCCTGTGGGCGGGGAAGGGGAGTGATCCAGGAAGGGAAGGGTGACCTGGACTGCTTGCCCCGCCTAGACCCGCCTCTGGCGGTGGGTCCGGGGTTCCTGATAGCCCGCAGGGTATTTTCTGTAACTATTCTAGCAAGTCATTGCTTGGTAAAACCTGTGCAGAAATGCACCTCAGTGTCTTCGATAGGCCACAGGCCTCAAAGGGAGCCCAGAAGCAAAACAACCCGTCCCCAGGACACCCAGGAAATAAAAAGTGTATTATTATTATTTTTTTTAACAAAAAGGTATAACCGACCTATGGGGACAAAATGTAGGGCCACAACAACACAGGACCAGAAAAAAAAAAAAAAAAGCGGGCTCAGAAACCTCAAAAGAGTATGTAGCCAGAGTATTGAAGCAGTTTACCTGCTTCATGGTTTGGACTTCCAAGCCAACGTTTCTACCTTGTTATTGTTAGCTGCCTGCGACAGCCGACTCATGGCGACCCCATGTGTTACAGAGAAGAGCTGCTCCATAGGGTTTTCTTGGCTGCAATCTTTAGGGAAGCAGTTCACCAGGCCTTTCTTTAGCAGAGTCGCTGGGTGGGTTCAAGCTGCCAACCTTTAGTTTAGTAGCCGAGCACAAACCACTTGTGCCACCCAAGAGCCCTGGTGGCGTAGTGGTTAAGTGCTCTGGCTGCTAACCAAAAGGTCAGCAGTTTGAATCACCACTTGCTCCTTGGAAACTCTAGGGGGTGGTTCTACTCTGTCCTATAGGGTCACTGTGAGTCGGAGTGTACTCGACTGACTAAAAAAACTGCAAACTGCAGTGGGTTTTTTATACGGTTGCTGTGAGTCGGGCTCGACTGGATGGCAATGGGTGTGGTTTGTTTTCTCCAGGCAACCAACAGCCTCCACTTGCCTCCAGCCTCAAGACTCTAATACTCCACAGAGCTGCCAGAGTGACCTTTTAAGACACAAATCCAACCACTCCTGCCCCTAGGTTCGCCCACACCAAGCTTTCCTCTAGTTCGGAATGTCCTGGGTCCACTCCCAGGCTCCTCCTGCCTTTGTTCCTGCTGTCCCTTTGGGACTGTCTTTTCTCTCTCTCAACTTAGCTAACTCTCACTTGTCTGTTAAAATCCAGCTCCATGAAGCTCCCCAGGCTTTCCGCCACCAAAGCCCCCTTGCTCCTTGTTCACATCTTACTTGATGCCATGGTGAGTAGAGACCTTGCCCTGGATTCTTTATGTTCCAAAAGGACTCTGCCTGACCACACAGTACGGAATGAACAATATAGATTGAAGATGATACAACTACTATTTTCAAAACAAATGAGTCAGATGAGGTGCAATCAAAGATAAAAGAGAAGGTAAGGAGAGAAGAGCCCACAGCTTCTCTACAAAGTGACCCTAGCAGATGATACCGCAGAACCTTTTCTTGCTGCATGCAAAATCTAGAAAGACAGGCAATGTGTTTTAATCACAATAGGATATCTGAGATTTTTCTTTTGAACAACAGACATTTTAGGTCCTGGTATTTACCAGGCCCTGGTTGGCTGGGTGCTAGGAACACACAGAGGTAAACAGAAGAGAGCCAAAGAGGGCAGTCTCCAAAGAGACATGTGAGAGTCATTGAGGCTGGGGAAACTTATGAACGTTTTTTATCACATCATCTAATAATTTGTTTTAGGTATGTTTTTAATGTATATAATACCGATAACCAAAAAAACCCAAACCCATTGCTGTTGATAGTGACCCTATAGGACAGAGTAGAACTGCCCCATAGGGTTTCCAAGGAGTGCCTGGTGGATTCAAACTGCCCACTTTTTGTTTAGTAGCGGTAGCTCTTAACCACTATGCTACCAGGGTTTCCGTAATACTCATAAGTGTATATAATTTACAGATGAATAAAAACACATTTAGGGGAACATACTCAAAAATGATTTGCTGATGGGCTGGCTGTTCAATAGAAGCTTTTTAGGGACCACCACAATAGAGTGTGATTATGCCTTTCTAGGAATAAACTAAAAATTTGGGTGCTGTGGGAAGAATTCTGAGACCCAGTCAGATGACTCAACACAAGAAATGAGGCTATTTTATCAACACTGAAACAAAATCCACCTTGACTAAGATTCGTTGTTGTTGTTGTGTGCGGTCAATTCCAACTCACAGCAACCTTACGCAAAAGAGTAGAACTGCCCCATTTGGGCTCCTAGGCTGTAATCTTTACAGAAGCAGACCAACAGATCTTTTCTTCCACAGAACTGCTGGTGGTTTCAAACCGCTGACCTTTCAGTTAGCAGCTGAGTGCTTAGCCATTGCACTACCAGGGCACCTTGACTAAAATTTACTACATGAAAATTTAAGAAAGAAAAATTCCCCTGCCCAACAGGAAAGGTGCACCGTAGTAGCACTACTCAGAAAACACAAAACGAACTTCACAGTTCCTTCAGCAATGTCTTTCTTTTTTTCTTCTTTTCTAAAAACCTTCCCCCTCCCACCCCGAGTATAAAAGCAATACATAGAAATGTAAATGACCCAGAATAGCCAAAACAATCTTTTTAAAAAATTACTTATGTTGTCGTTGTTGTTGAGAATATACACAGCAAAACATACACCAATTCAACAGTTTCTACATGTACAATTCGGTGACATTAATCACATTCTTCAAGTTGTGCAACCATTCTCCCCCTCCTTTTCTGACTTGTTCCTCCTCCATTAACATAAATACACTGCCCCTTAAGAAGCCAAAATACTCTTGACAAAGAAGAACAAAGCTGGAGGTCTCAGACTTCCTGATTCCTACACTTACTGTATAGAAGGGCTTCAAACCGGTTCAAATTGGAACAGTTCAGTAAGTTCATTTCAGTAAATGAGGGCAGCATACGTATTGCACAGCAACAAAAGTCATTGCCTGTGAAATTTTGACCCAAGTAGGAAACAAACAGCCATGCCCTGCTCATAGACAGGGAGCCAACCTAGCAGCTTTGAATGTGTGTTGCTCTCCACAGTCCTGCCAAGAATCCAGTCTCCCTCGTAGACCCCAAAAGTTTCAGGAGCCTGATGCAGGAGACTGGATTCTTGGCAGGACTGTGGAGAGCAACACACATTCAAAGAAGCATAGTCAGCAGCCATCTTTGAGCTGTTTGTTTCCTACTCAGGTCGGAAGTCCCACTGGCAACAGATTTGGTTGCTATGCAACATGTAAACTGCTCTTGTTTACTTCTGCAACTACTGAACCGTTCTGAACTGGTTAGAAATCCTGCTACAAAGCCACAGTAATCCAGACAGTGTAGTACTGGCACGAGGATAGACACATAGATCAAAGGAATGGAGTTTACAACCCAGAAATAAACTCTTTTATTTATGGTCAACAGGTCCTTAAGTGGCTTAAAGGGTTTGCACACAACTATTAATCTAAAGGTTAGCAGTTCAAACCCAGCCAGCAGTACCATGGAAGAAGGGCCTGGTGATCTGCTTGTGTTACGATTACACCCAAGAAAACCCTACGGAGCAGTTCTGCTCTGTAACACAGGGGATCACCATGAATCAGAATTGACTCAGTAGCAACAGGGTTTTGTTTTGTTTTTAGTTTATTTGTGGTCAATTGATTTTTGACAACGTACCAAGAAAATTTAATAGGTTGGAGGTTACAGTCCACCTAAAGGTGCCTCGTAAGAAAATACTGGTAATCTACTTCCCCAAAATCAGCCGTTGAAAACCTATGAAGCGTAGCTTCACTCTGACACACGTGGGGTTGCCATGAGTCAGAATTTGCTGCAGAAGACCTCTTTAAAGTGTTCAAAAGCTAAGATGTCACTTTGAGGACTAACGTAAGCCTGACCCAAGCTGTGGTGTCTTCAGTTGCCTCATATGCTTGCAAAAGCTGGACAGTGAATAAGGAAGACAGAAGAAGTGATGCCTTTTAGTTACAGTGTTGATGAAGGATATTGAGTATACCAGCCTTCTCGACTACCAGAAGCAAGGATGCTCTTTAGCAGCAAGGACAGTGAGACTTCATATCACGTACTTTGGGCATGTTACCAGGAGGGAACAGTCCGTAGAGAAGGACATTGGGCTTGGTAGAGAGAGGGTCAGTGAAAAAGAGGAAGATCCTCAAGGAGATGGATTGACACAGTGGCTGCAAAAATAGGCTCAAACGTAGTAAAGATTGTGAGGATGGAGCAGGAATGGGCAGTGTTTCATTCTACTGTACATAGGGTCGCTATGAGTCTGAAACAACTCAATGTCACCTAGTCCATACATAATCTCTGAGCTACTGCTTGGCTTCTCTTACAGCTATGCAGGCTTATGGTAGTTCATCACACTTCCTAGTCACCTATCCGTGGGAGCCGTTAGAGTGTAGGGCAAGAGCTACAGACCACAACCTGGGGACCAGAACCCCAGCCTCTCTAGGAAGAC
Source organism: Elephas maximus indicus (assembly GCF_024166365.1). Classification (NCBI taxonomy): domain Eukaryota; kingdom Metazoa; phylum Chordata; class Mammalia; order Proboscidea; family Elephantidae; genus Elephas; species Elephas maximus. The sequence goes on from NC_064825.1 coordinate 45,643,382, forward strand.
TCTTCTGAGCCCACACTGGTTCAAGGCCCCTCCTCTGTGCTCCTGCAGCCCCTCAGTTTCCCTTCACCATAGCCCCTCTCATAACATCTCAGAATCTGTTCAGGAGTTGGTCCCTCAGGCCCCATCTCGTTCTGTATCTCCAGTGCCTCACTTGGGCCTGCACAGAATAGCGCTCGGGGAATGTTTATCAAACAATAGCAATGATAACATCATATTTATTGAATAAGATAACATTTATTGAACATTTACCATGGGCCCTTGTCCTGTTCTGAGTTCTTTATATATATTAACTCAGTTAAATCTCACAACAAAGCTAGAAGAAGCTACTGTTCTTATTCCCACTTCACAGTTAAGTATATTACAATACAAAGAGGTTAAGCTACTTGCCTAACTATATAAACCTACTTAGTAGCCCTGGTGGCTCAATGGTTAAGAGCTTGGCTGCTAACCAAAAGGTTGACAGTGTGAATCCACCAGCCGCTCCTTGGAAACCCTATGGGGCAGTTCTACTCTGTCCTATGGGGTCGCTATAAGGCGTAATCATCTCGATAATTACAGGCTTGCTTAGTAGCAGAACAGGATTTGAATCCAGGCATTCCAGCTTCAGAGGCCAGGAGCTTAACAGTTACATTGAGAAAGATTGCTAAGCATTTTGTGAAATATTGATAGTGAAGCCTGCTCTGAGAATTTTGCTATGATATTGAGAGTAGTTTGATAGAATTCGCCCAGTTCATTGAAGCCTGTGTGTGTTCTCCAATTTCGTTACTTTCCTCCCTCCAAAAGCAACAGCCTTTGTGAATTTTGTTTTTGTCATTCCTTTGCTTTTCTATATTTACCATGTGAATGTATTCCTGAAGATATATTTTTCATATTTTTAAACTTTATATAAATTGATTCATATAGTATATATTCTTCTGTGACTTTTTTTTTTAACCCGACATTATACTTTTAGGATTCACCCACGTTGCTGCACAAAGCTATAATTTATTTATTTTCACTGTTTTGTAATCGTCCATTGTATGAAAATATGACAATGTATTCATCTATTCTCCTGAGATGGATATGAAGTTGTTTTCCATTTTTTGTTTTTAGAACCAATGCTGCCTTCAGCATTCATTTTTACATATCTCTTGATACACATACCCAAGAGTTTCTTTAGAATTGCTGGGTTATAGAGTATGCACATTTAAAAATTTATTGGATAAAGTTAAATTGTTTTCTAAACTGCTTGTACCAATTTACGTTTCTACGATACAATTGTACTTGCAACATAAAATGTATTTTTACAATAAAAATATATAAAGAATAACATGGAATTTCATCACTCAGTGGTAACTACTGATATTATTTTGGTCAGATTTTTTTCTATGCATATATGTATGTTAAGCAGATATTAAGCATGTTGTTGTTGTTAGGTGCTTTTGAATCGATTTTCAACTCATTGTGACCCCATGTGACAGAGTAGAACTGCCCCATAAGGTTTTCTAGGCTGTAATGTTTACGGGAGCATATCGTCAGACCTTTTTCTTGCGGAGTGGCTGGATGAATTCAAACCACCAACCTTTCTGTTAGTAGCCAAGCTCTTAATTGTTGCATCACCAGCGCTCATAGATACTAAGCATAAAAAAATACATATATGTTTTATTAAAATGGAGTTACAAAATGCAGGTCATTTGGAGCTTTCATTTTTCAGTTGCAATGCGTGATAAGCATTAAAGAATAAATGTTTTACATACCTCCAGAAACGTTAATCACTGCTTCCGATGCTAGACTTTGAGACTCAACTCAGCTGTCCAGCCTGTTTTTGCCTGACCCTGGGCCCAACTCCCCAGGCAGAATTAGTGCTGCATTCTCCCTGCTCCCTAGCACCCTGAGAATGCCTACTGACTGCTTTGTACCTACAACACAGCTATCATTTCCTGGAGAGAAAGGATGGCCCATATTCACCTCTATGTTCCCAGTGCCCAGCACTGGATTTAGCATGTGAGCAAATCAATCTGCGTTTCTCAAATTAAGGAACAAATCCACTATCATGAAACAATCTGGCATAGTGATTAAACAGTATCAGCTCCTGAGCATAGCAAATGTGACCTTTATATGCTAAACTTAGCTCTTAATAAGCTGTGACTTGGTCCTATTAACCTTTCTAAGCCTCAGTTTTTTTATCTATAAAATGAGGAAGCAATGGTGCCCTTTTCAGGTATGGATTAAATGAAAATACAGTTGCAAAATGCAATCCCTGGGAAATGCAATGAGATCAATAAATGGAAGCTGATATTATTATTTTGAAGGGAAGGGACAGCCTCCTCAATGAAGCTCAGAGAACTGCACTGTCCACAATGCACAGAAGAAATGATGGGGAGCTTTGGGATCTGATTTTCCCATCAATCCTGTTGCCTAAACTAAGAAAAACCTCAGTTTACAGGGAACAAACAGTCAATTTCAAGCTTCTTGAGATAGCTAGGGTGCCTTGGCCCCTAGTTTCCCAGAATTTCTCCCCAACCTTCTCTAGCACCCTAGCCATGAGCCACTTTCTGCCATGTCTCCTGTTCTGTTTCCTGTCTGGGATCTCCTACTGTTTCATCACACCTCTGGAAAACCTGAACAAGTAAAAGTCAGTTTATCTGGAAATGAATAAAACTGAACTGGTCATCTACTGTAGACTAAGGCTTACACCCAGGGTTGGGAATACAGAGTAGAGTAGCATAGCTCCTAACTTTGAACCTGGTAATAATTTAACTGGTGAAATGAAGTGTGAAAAGACACTAATCAAGCAAGTTAGCAAATTCATTTTCTAATAAATACATAAAGAACCCCTACAATGTGTCAGATACTATTCTAGGCAATGGGGATATAAACTGAAACTAATCGAGTTGATTCCACTTCATGTGTTGCAGAGTAAAACTCTTCATAGGGTTTTCATGACTGACCTTTTAGAAGCAGATTGGCAGGCCTTTCTTCTGAGGTACCTCTGGGTGGGTTTGAACCACCAACCTTAGAGAAGAGGACAAAACAAACAAATTTCAAGGGTCAAAACAAATGTCACAAACAATTGTAACAGCACATATATAATATTTACTCTGTCCCTGACACTGTTCTGAGTACTTTTCAGTATTATCTTTTTAACTCTTCCTAACAACCCTTTTGGAGCCCTGGTGGCAGAGTGGTTAAGTGCTCGGCTGCTAGCCAAAATCTACCAGCTGTTCCTTAGAAACCCTGTGGGGCAGCTCTACTCTGTCCTATAGGGTCACTATCAGTTGGAATCGACTTGACGACAACGGTTTGGGTTTTGGGGGGTTAATAACTCTTTAAGTTCTCATTTACCCATGATGAAACTGATACATTGAGATTGAATATTTCACTCAAGCTAATAGGCACTCGAGCTAATAGGCAGCTAAACTGAGGCTGGAATCCAGGAATTCTGGTGCTAGAGGCCATGCGCTTAACTATTGCGACAATCTGGCCCTGCAGGAGCTCAGAAGGGGCTGTGCTGGATAGAGGCCTTGGGCTCCTTAAGGACCTGTACTGTGTTTGATTTCTCTTTGCACCTGGGATGTGGGAAATGGGGCTTGAGAAGTCTGCAGGGACTATTCTATTAGGAGCCTTAAGGGTTTTAAATAAGAGATCGACATGGGCAAATTTGCAGAGGGGAAGATGGGTTGATAGAATTGGGAAAGACTGAAGACATGGAGGCCCCTGAAGGGACTGTTATAGTTACCTGGTTAGTAGCAGCAGTGATGAATAGTAAAAAAACAAACAAACTCGTTGCAATCAAGTCAATTCCGACTCACAGTAACCCTATAAGACAGAGTAGAACTGCCCCACGGGGTTTCCAAGGCTGTAATCTTTATAGAAGCAAACTGCCACATCTTTCTGCCATGGAGCAGCTGATGGTTTCCAAATGCCTACCATTTGGTTAGCAGCCGAACACTTAACCACTGTGCCACCAGGATTCCTTCAATGGTGGAGAGGAGGGGACAAATTTACAGATCTTTAGGAGGTAGAATTGACCAGATGTGGAGAGACTTGGGGAGGAGTGAGACGGAAGGAGGAGTTGGGTCCTCCTGGGCTTCAGATATTCACAGTTGCCAGGAAGACCAGAAAGTTAATTTAGCTGCAGTGTGTGGGTGAATGGGGATAATCAGGTACAGCACAGGGTGGAGACAGCATCACTGGGCAAGAAAAAAGCCTGCAAGGGCTTGATAGGGCAAGATAAATTGGACACAGTTTAAACAGGTCGAGCATGGAAAGATCTGTTGGGGCCTAACACGCTATAATAAGGCGTTGGGCTGTATCCTGGTGACAACAGAAATATTTAAGCGAGGGAATAACATGTTCAAATCCACGTGTTAGGGAAAATAGATTTTTGGGTTTTTTTTTTTTTTTTTTTTTTGGTAGGGGACTGGGTGAGTGGAAGAGAAGAATCAGGAAAATCAACTAGGAAGCTGTGGCAAAAAAATCTTGGCAAAAGATTGGACCCACTAGACCAGTTGTCATGAAGTTGACCGTGACTCATGGCAACTTCATGTGTATCAGAGTAGAACTGTGCTCCATAGGGTTTTCAATAGCTAATTTTTTGGAAGTAGATGGCCAAGACTTTCTTCTCAGGTACCTCTGGTTGGACTTGAACCTCCAACATTTTGACTAGCAGCCAAGTGCATTAGCCAATTGTACCACTCAGAGACTCCAAAAGATACAACAGTCAGGTTAAATCGCAGCACAGATCTTGGGTAGTCCTTGCACTAGCCTTCCCAAAGAGAACTACAGGGGGATTTGCTGAATGGAAATGAAAGGAGAGCTGAGATTTACCAAGTTGAATATTGAGCCCTAAACATACCACATTCTAGGACGTAAGTCACCACATGTATAACCCGGGCCATCAGCTTGGTTCTACAACAAACAACAACCCCCTGTCGTCAATTCAAACTCATAGAGACCCTATAGGACAGAGTAGAACTGCTTCATAGGGTTTCCAGGGAGCGGCTTGTGGATTCAAACTGCCAAACTTTTAGTTAGCAGCCAAGCACTTAACCACTGCGCCACCATGGCTCAGTATTAATTAAAATAGCCCAAAATCAATTGTTTTGTTTTGAATGAAGTGATGGAAATGTCAACAATAAAAAAATAACCTAAAGACATTTGTCCTGTGAACAGGAATTCCTCCTTTCCGCATCCTACAAACCAAGCCCTCCCTGTCCTTTACCTTGTACGGGTTGTTTATATTTGTGAATAGTCGGGTGCCTGATTTTCTTATATCCATCCAGTGCTGTCAGTTACCATCTAGATGCTGACCCAAATCTCTGTCTCTAACCCAGATCTGTCTCTAGAGTATTGCCTTGAATCAATTAGGATCATGTTCTGCTGCAGGTGACAGAAAACAAATGCCAGTGCCTTATCCAAATAGGGGTTGATTTTCCTCAGGTGGTAGACAGTCCAAGTCCATACAGAGCTCCACAACGCCAGAATCCTTCCGTCTTTCTGCTCTGCCTCCCTTGGGGTACAGCCTTCATCCTCAGGGTTGCAAGATGGCTGCTTCTTATCCAAGCATCACAACTCTGATTAAGCAGGCAGCAGGAAGAAAAGCAAGGGTAAAAGGCAAACACCAGCTGAGCCTGTCCATTTTTAACAGGAAAGCAAATGCTTCTCCAGAACCTCTGCCCAGTGACATCCTCTAAGAGCTTATGGGTCAGAGTTGGGTCTTGTTACCAGTCTGGGAAGACTAGCAAGAAAGTCTGGGAGGGTGAGTGTTTTAGCTGGGCACATCACTGTCCCAAACGGTCAGCCTTCTGTTGAGAAAGAAAAAGAGAGGGGGAAGATATTGGGTGGGCAACTAGCAGGATCTCCCATAGACCTGTCCAACCCGGACAGATGAACTTGGATATTTCAAAAGCATCTCAAATTCAGCATGTCCTAAAATGATCTCATCCTTTTCCCTCCACACTGGCTTCTCTTCCAGTGTTTTTTTTTTGTTGTTGTTTGTTTGTTTTAAACTATGGGGAAATTCACAACCATTGATCCAGTTTGCTGAAGAAAGAAGCCTTCACTCCTTCCAGTCATATCCAATCAGTTATCAGCCCCTATGGATTCTTCTATCCTCA